>NW_022681465.1:116286120-116686120 GCF_009764315.1 Trachypithecus francoisi | reverse complement strand
GGAGGAAGTTCTCCAGCTGACCAGCTTTCCCCAACGTGGAAAGGACCACAGCAAGGACACCTGAGCTCCCCACCAGACGTTCAACGCCAAGACACAGTTTTTTGTCTTTTCTAAGCCATATGACATTGAGCTGTCTGTTCAGATTCAAGGTGGGCTGACTGAAGTTCTAAGCACATGGTAGGGCTAGTTGATGCAAGATTCCCTGCTGGGAAATCTGGCGGGGGTGGGGGTGTCATCATGTTCATATCTCAGGTCTTCCCTTTAGGGCTCGTCAGACTTCTGGAGAACAGCTTGCTGGCTCCCTGCCTGAGAGTACGGGCCCAGCTGCTGGTGCTCTGGGGCATTCCTGGAGGAGGAGGGCAAAGAGCCACTGGGTTCAACATTCAGTTATACGGCACCCAAATAACCCTGTTTCCATGCAGTGCCACACCCTCAGCTGTGCCCCAGCTCAGATGCCCTCATTCTAATCATCACCATAGAAGAAACTTCCAGACTTCTGCCTTTCCCAATTCTGCCCTTCCCTGGCATGGCCTCGTGTGAGCCTGTCTCCCCAGCATGGCTGACCAGTCCCAGGATGGAAGCCCTGTCCGGGGGACCATCAGAGTCCATCGTTGTGGGTTGTCAAACTCCATTCGGGCCTGAGGTGGCCTCCACGGCCCTAGGGTTTCCAGGCCAGGTCTACCCCCGCCTCCCCTGGGTGTGATGTTACAGGCACCTCCTAATAAACATCCCCATTGGTTTAAGTGCAGTTTAGCTTTCTACAACACACAGCTGGGGCAGCCCTGACGTGCACCCTTCAGCACATCTCTGGCTCCTTGTACTGACGTACACCCTTCAGCACATCTCTGGGGGTCCTTGCAGGGGTTGGGGAGAAGGGAAGATGTGGGTTAGTGGAGTTGGGGGGAGGACAGGCAAGGTGTTGAGGGGACAGAGGCCAGTCAGCATAAGGACATACACCATCCCTGCTGGATGGGCTGCACCTAGCTCTTCCTGCTTCCCTCCTCCATACCACTTCCTACAGAACCAAGGCAGGCAGAAGTGAATCCCTTGCCCAGAGGAGCACAGCTGACAAGTGAGTCGGATTGGAATCCTGGCCAGTCAAGGGTAGGGGATATTAGGACCACAGAAACCTGTAGGCACTGTGGCTGCACATACAGCTGGTCTCCGGACAAGTCCCCGATGCCCCAGGCACCCCTAGCTCCTCCACCCCGCCGTGCTCTTGTCTTAGTCTGTTTCTGTCGCTTACAACAGAATACCTGAAACTGGGTAATTGACTTTTAAAAAGAATGTATTTGTTATAGCCGTGGGGGCTGAGAAGTCCAAGGTTGAGTGGCTGCATCTGATGAGGACCTTCTTGCTGGTGGGGACTCTGCAGAGTCCTGAGGATGGTCCAGGTGTCACATGGCCAGGGGGCTGAGCATGCTCACGTGCCAGCTCAGGTCTTCCTTCCTCTTCTAAAGGAGCCACCAGTCCCACTTGGTGATAACCCTTTAATCCAGGAATCCATCAGATTAATCCCAACCACCCTCAGAGGCCCCACCTCTCAGTGCTGCCACACTGGAGATTAAGTATGAACATGAGTTTCATAGAGGATAAATATTCAAAATAGCACCTCCTAATTTTTAAATGTTTCTTAAATCAACTAATCAATTAAAAAAAGAAAACCTCTCTGTGCTAAACAAGGCCTATCAGTGAGCGAAAGCCAGCCCACATGCCTGGCAGTGCCAATCTACCTCAAGGTCCTCAGAACTCTCCCGTCCCCTCACCTTTCCCTGAGACCAGGTGACTTGTGGCTCCCTGAACACAGGAAGCACGTCCTCACGTCTGAACATTTGGGCCTGAGTGCCCTTTCTGCCTAAGTCACAGGCCCAACACATCCTGGTGGGCAGCCTCAGCAACGGCTTCCTCCCGCCCAGGAGGCCTCCCTCCATTGCTTCTCCCCACCACAGACCAGATCAGGTGAGACACGCTCACGTGTCTTACCTGGTTCATATATGTTGTGGCAGGATCTTTTCACTTGGAGGGTTCAACCAGGATTCTTGGTGCTGTTCCAAGGCTCCCATCCCCACCCTGTCACCTCAGCTTTGTGTCCATAAATGTTCACTGTATTTCATAAACCAGAAAAAAAGCAGTGTCTCTGGAATAAAAAGAACCCTTACAGAAAACTTAGTGTGAGATATGTATAGGTGTGTACACATGTACACTGATTTTTGGTTACTCACTTGACATGATGTGAGTGCTATGAAGTTAGGCCTGCAGTGCTGGGAATTGGTGTCCCCCTGTTTTTTGTTTGTTTTGTTTTTGAGACAGAGTTTTTGCTCTGTTGCCCAGGCTGGAGTGCAGTGGAGCAATCTTGGCTCACTGCAACCTCTGCCTCCTGGGTTCAAGTTATTCTCCTGCCTTGGCCTCCTGAATAGCTGGAATTACAGGCACCCACCATCACGCCCAGCTAATTTTTGTATTTCTAGTAGAGATGATGTTTCCCTATGCTGGCCAGGCTGGTCTCGAACTCTTGACCTCAGATGATCTACCCCCCCCCTCCGCGTCCCAAAGTGCTGGGATTACAGGTGTGAGCCACCACACCGCCTTCCTAATGAGGAGAAGCACCCATCAGTGCTCCTTGGTGGAACCTCAGCTCTGACAGTTAGGCTTTTACTCTTTTCCCATGATCCTTGATCCTGGCAATTTCTGGTTTCCTGTTTTCTCTCATGCACCTGAGGCAGGTGGCAGGTGAGTCTGAGGTAAGGAAGGTGTGGGCCCTCCTCAATGCAGGCCACACTGCCAGGTAGAATTTCAAGCAGCGATGAGCCATGCACAAATTTACAAAACTCCCTCTGGTGGCCAAGGAGGACACCACGCTGGATCCGTTCCTCTACCCCACCCCCCTCTGAGGCTCTGGTGTCTCCAAGCGGCCTGGCCCAGCCCCCAGTGCCCTTGGAACCTGGGTCACAGGCTAGCTGCCCTCCCCAAATTCTGCAACCACCCTTCACACCACCCAGCCCCTTGCCCTCCCCATCTGCAGAGTCCTGCTCCTTCTCCCAACTCTGGCCCTGGCCACTCCGTGGATACTGGTATTGTGTTACTGCTGTTCTACCCTACACTCACCATTTGTCAACCACTGTTCCCACTCTTCCAGTCCCCAAAGTCCGGCTCTCCGCGGTTTTCCTCATGTGCCCAGCCTCGGTGCCGCGCTTCCTGCTTCACTTTTCAACGTAGATCTGGCAACATCCCAAGTCCCGGCCTCTCCCATCCTGTACGACCCCCAGGCCGCTGGTACCTGATCCAGCCTCAAAAGCAACTCAGAGACAATGGGTCCCAGTCCCTAGGGGGCCCTGAGCAAGGGACTCCTCGCCCCGCCCTCCACTCCTCTCAGAGACCTGACTGAGCACCTCCCTTTTTTTTTTTTTTTTTTTTTTTTCCTGAGACGAGTCTCACTCTGTCGCCCAGGTTGGAGTGCAATGGCACAATCTCGGCTCACTGCAACCTCCGCCTCCCGGGTTCAAGTGATTCTCCTACCTCAGCCTCCCTAGTAGCTAGGATTACAGGCGCCCGCAACCACGCCCAGCTAATTGTTTCGTATTTTTAATAGGGACGGGTTTCACCTGGTTAGCCAGGCTGGTCTCCAACTCCTGACCTCAAGTGGTCCACCCGCCTCGATCTCCTGAAGTGCTGGGATTACAGGCGTGAGCCACCGCGCCCTGCCGCACCTCCCAATTTTTAAATGTTGTCAACTAAGTCACCTCTCCACCAAGCGCACTCCCCTCCTGCGTCACCGACCCAACGGGTAACCTGTCTATACACGGCCATCTCTTCGCACCCCCACCCCCTTCTCAACCCGATTTCTGGCCTCACCCACACCCCCACAGACCCGTTCCTGCGGCGCCGCAGCGAGCAACAGAGTACAAGGCCCGCCCCGCCTCCCGGGCCCTAGCACGCCGGGCTCCCGGACGCCAGGCCGGCCTCTCCCCGCGATCGCCCCGGGCTCTCCCCGAAACGGGCGGCTTCCCGTGCTGCTCCAGGCCGCCTCGCCGCCAAGAGCCTGCACCTGTAGTCGAGGCCCGGCTCCCCGCGGACTCCGCGGTGTGAGCCCCGCGCGCCTCCAGCCCGGTTCCCGGTCCTCCGGGCCACCCTCTCCACCGAGCTGCGGCCCCCTCGCGCGGACAGCGGGCTCAGCTGGTGGGACGCGCAGTGCCTGCGTCTCCAGCTCACCGCGTGCACGGCGCGCACCCCAGCGCCATGGCCGCTCGGCCGACGCCACTGAAACGCCCAGGGGCGTCGAACCCACGAAACCCCGGCTCAGGACCTCCGGCGCCCGACCCGGCCCCCGGCCCCGCCCGCGCCACCCTCCAGCGGCCCGCCCCCCAGGCGCCATTGGCCGCGCCTACTCCACTCTACGCGCGCTGATTGGTCGGCCCGAGGGTCGGTCAGACCGGGCGCGGCGGCGGCGGCGGCGGGAGCGGGACGGGAAGGGTCGCAGCGCCCCGGCGCCCCTCACACCCACTGCGGCGGCGGCGGCGGCGGCGGCGGGGCGGAGCGGAGCGGGGCGGGCCGGCGGCGGAGCCGGGGCCGCGGAGCCAGGAGTGACTAGCACGCAGCGCCGCCAGTCCGCCCGCCCGCCCTCTCCCCGTGGCGCGGCGGCGGGGAGGCGAGGTGAGCCCGGCGGGCGGGCTAGGCCTGGCGGCGTTTGCTCGGGCCGGGCCCGCGGGAAGGGGCGGCGGGGGAACCGCGCGGCCGGGGTTTCGGGGTGGGCCGGGGGCTGCGGGGCCCTGGCAGCCGCAGCCGTCGCCCCTGTGCTCGGGGATGCCGCAGGCGCCCCCTTCCGCCCGGCTGTCAGCAGCTCCGGGCTGCGGGCCTGCTCACCGGCCTGGCCCGGCCGACCTGCCCGTGGGGTCTGCGGGCGCCATCCCTCCCGGAGGTGGGGCAAACAGCTGCACTCCTGCGCCGGGTGCCCAGGGGCCCGGGGTTGCGTCCCCGCGACCTTGACCAAGGCACTGACCCTCGCTCTGCCGCGGTTTTGCCTTCAGGAAAGTGGGGAAATGCCTCTTCTGGATAGGGTTGTTGTTAGGCTGTGTGACTGTATGCAGACGCCTGAGCAGGACACCGGTGTACATTTGTGGAAGATTGGGCAGGGTACTGGCCCTTGCTGGTGTGAGTGGTGTAGGAACCCCCTCCTCATCCGCCCAGCCTCGCGCCTCCCCACGTAGTCGTCCCTTGCGTTGTCATTGCACACTCAGTGTCCAGCAGTGCCAGAGGGGACCCAGCCCACATCCCTTACCACCACACCCCTCTCCCAGAAGACTGCTGCCCCATTCCGCTCATCTCGCCCGCCTTGAACATGCCAGCCCGCATTTGCCCCAGGACCTTTGCATTTGCTGTTTCCTCGTCTTTGGAGTTGTCTCCGTGATCCTGGCACAAGTAGCTCTTTCTGCTCCTTCCTCTGGTCAGATGTCTCGGTTTGGGTGAGGCCCTCCTCGACCACCCTCTTTCATCCCTTAGTCATGCTATTTCATTATTTTAAAAATTTCCTTCCTAGCTCTCACCTGGTTTGAAACGATTCCATTTATTTGCCTGTTTATTTTCTGTCTCCCCGACTAGGATGTAACTTTGTGAAAACAGGTAGCTGTCTGATTTGTCCACTGCTTTATCCCCAGTGCTTAGAAAGCACACAGTAAGTATTCAGTAGTATCAGTTCAATGAATGAATGAATGATCAAAAAAATGGCCCAGTCTCCCTGTTTTCTCTGCTTTATCTGTTAATTTAGTGACTTCTGATTAACGTGTGAAACTTATAAGCAGATGGAAGCGTGTTCTATTTTGTGAAACACTTTGGTGTCCTTGACCCCTTTAATTGCTAACTGTTGGAACAAGCTGTGATGTAAATCTCACATTTTTATAATGGTTTAGCTCTAGCTTTCTTCCACACATGCAGGAGACATTTACTGAATTCTGCATTATCTAGGTCATGCTTTCTGCTGGGCCCTAGGGACACAAGGCAGATAGCAACAGGGTCCCTTTCCAAAGAGAGCCCAGGAGCCCAGTAGAGAAGGCAGGCATGCAGACACTTAGTTCCAGGACTGTACAACCCTTGCTGTAGTGGAGGGGCTATGCCATGGAAATGTGGAGGAGGTGACAGGTGGTGCTGGGGGGCCTTGAGGGTGATGAGAAATTTGCTAGGCAGGGAGAGGCAGAGGTGTGAAGGAGCAGGGCCAAGTAAGGACCATAGCCCACTGTAGAGTTGAGAATCAGTCTGGAGGCCAGGTGTAAGGGCACAGAGTCGTGGGGGCTCTGAAGAACTGGAACCTTACCCAGCAGTTTTCTAGAAGAAGGTGGAATTTGACTGGGTGCCATGGCTCACGCCTGTAATCTCAGACACTTTGGGAGGCTGACATGGGAGGATCACTTCAGGCCAGGAGTTCAAGACCAGCCTGGGCAACAGCGAGATCCCTGTCTCTACAAAAAGTTTACAAAATTAGCTAGGTGTGGTGGCATTCATCTGTAGTCCTAGCTACTTGGGAGTCTGAGGTGGAAGGATGCCATGAGCCCAGGATTTCGAGCCTGCAGTGAGCTATGATCGCACCACAGTGCTCCAGCCTGGGTGACAGAGCAAGACCCTGTCTCTAAAAAAGAAGCAGCACTCCACATTTGTTCTGATTTTTAAATGTTGGCAATAGCTAATTAATTTTTTTTTTTTTTTTTTTTAATGCTGTGAGCCAAGCAAGATTCATTCAGCTTGGTTGCAGATTGTCATCCTCCAGGAGTGGCTGTGTGGGAGGGAGGAGCTGTGAGGAGAGCAGGAAAGGTAGCCTACGGCCAGGAGAGTCAGGCCCTGTTTGCCCAGGTGCCAGCCCAGGTACTCATTTGATTGTAACTGGAGCCCTGTGGAAACGGAAGCTCAGGAGTTTGAGTAGTCTGCTTCTTAGCAAGCAGCTGGTGAGTGGAATCTGAACCCAGATCACTCCCCAGATAAGGATTCTTTCCTGGGTCCCTCAGCTCTGAGTATTCTCTTTTGGCTTTTAACTTGTTCTGGAAGAATGACCACCAATCTATTTAATGTTTTCCTTGATTTAACTTTTAAATTTTTCTTCAAAAGGATCCTGCAGAGTTAAAAACAATACTATTTTTGCATAGACTTCTCTGGACAGCTTTGATTTTCCTGGTAATTTAATTTTCAGGGTGCCAGGACTTTAATTTGTTCACAGACTAAAATCTGTTTATTTGGTCCCCCAAATAAACATTAGAGAGGATTCCTGAATGTGTCTAATATAAAATATTCTTAATTTTCTGGATAAAGAAAAGGACCAGACAAACCAGTTAATAGTGACTGGACCAGTTTTCATGAGGCATAAAACAGAGACCAGATTTTTTTCTCCTTGAGACTATTGATTTGCCAATAGGGCAACTACTTTTGGTCTACATACGTACAGTAGTTATACCTCACACTTGGCTAGGAAGGTGCCATTTTTACATAATTTTCCTTCAGAATAATTAATTCCTGATATTTTGTACTTGATTGTATGAACTGGTTTCAACATCTTTTTTTTTATTTTAACTTTTATTATGGGAACTTTCAAAGATACACAAACTAAACATAATAGCATACTGCTTTAACAGTTATTAACTCCTGACCAATCTTGTTTCATCTCTAATGTTATCCTCTTGCATGCTTACCACCCATAATTATTTTCAAGGAATTCCTAAATATCATGTCATTTCATTCATTATTTTTCAGGATACTAATTACACAGTGGGTGCCCAGTAAATGTTTGGTAAAGACAAAGCTAAACGGGAGAATACATGTGGTAGGGCAGCTGGGAGCAGTGGTTCAGATCAGGACTTTGAGTCAGATCCCAGTGGGTCTGCTGCGTATCTGGGTGATGTGCAGAAGCGATTGGGCTCATCTGTAAAACAGACGGGCTCAAGCTCAGGGTGCTCAGTGGTTATACAGTAGTTACACCGCACACTGCGGTGGGTCTCTAAAGGTACTGACTCTTTTAGAGTTGAAAAAGTAATCCTTCCTTCATATCATCAAATAACTAGTCAATCTTCAAATTTCCAGCTGCCCCATGAATTTTAAGTTTCCTTAATAGTTTGAAGGTAGAGCACGATAAGGTCCATACGTTGTTGATTGGTTGATACGTCTTTTAAGTTTCTCTGAATCCATAGATCCCCCTCCTATTTCTGTTTTCTTGGTAGCTTATTGGTTGAGGCAATCGAGTTGTTCTGTAGCATTTCCACAGTTGGTATTTGATTGATTGCATCTCTGCAGTGTAATTTCATGTGTTTCTCTGTAATCTCTGTCAGTCAGTGATCGGCTCTAGACAAGGCTTGGTCAGATTTAGGGTGCATTCCTGCGTCAAGATGCCATCCTAAGTGGGCTCTGCACGTCTCATCTAGAGGTAACCTGAGGCTCTCTGCCCGTCTGTTTTACAGATGAGCGCAATCGCTTCTGCACATTACCCAGATACGCAGCAGACCCACTGGGATCTGACTCAAAGTCCTGATCTGAACCACTGCTCCCAGCTGCTCTACCACATGTATTCTCCCGTTTAGCTTTGTCTTTAACAGACATTTACTGGGCACCCACTGTGTAATCAGTAGAGGATTGAGAAATAAATCAGACACATTTTCTGCCCTTACAGAGTAGAAGTATAAGTAGACTCGCAATGCAGTCTAAAGCGAATACAGCGAGAGTGGCAAAAATGGGGGCATGCCCAGCACGGTTTGAAGGGAAAGGCTGGAGGAGGAAACATGTAAGAGAAGCAGGTGCTTGAACTAGTATTTGAAGGAAGATGAAGGTTGACCAGGAGGTCAGAAAGGAGAGGACGCCATTTCAAGCAGATGGAACAGCTTAGGCAGAGGCCTGCAGGTGTGCAGTAGCTGGGTGTGTCTGCTGATCCCACGTGGTTTGATGTTGCTCAGGATTGGGCCAGAGGACTGCCATCTCCCATGCTGTGCTAGGGAACTGAGTCTTATTCTCAAGGCGGTCAGTCACTGTTGAAGGAGTTCAAATGGTATGGCATGATCACTGCGTATTTTCAACGAATCTCTCTTTTTTCATTTCCATATTTTGAAATAATTATAGATTCACAAGAAGTTGCACAAATGGCACAGAGAGGTCCCAGTACCCTTCACCCAGCTTTCTCTAATGGTTATGTATCTACATAACTATAGTAAAATATCCAAACCAGGAAATTTGGCATTGGAACAATGTGTATAGAGTTCATTGTCATTTTTCATCACGTGAAAATTCATATAACCACCACCACAATCAAGATGCAAAACTGTGTCATCATCCCAAATATCTCCCTGTGCCACTCCCTTACAGCCACAGCACCCTTTTCCCCAGCATTCATAACCGCTGGCAAGTGCTAATCTAGTCTCCATCTCTAGACTTTTGTCTTTTCAGGAGTGTTATATTCATGGAGTTAGATGGTGTGTGACTTTTGAGCTTGGCTTTTTTCATAGAATATACTGCCCTCGAGATCCACCCAAGTTGTGGTATGTCTCAGCAGTTGCTGAGTGGTGTTCTGTGGTATGGGTGTACGGCAGTTAGTTTACCCATTTACCCATTGAAGGACATTTGGGTTGTTTCTAGTTTAGCTATTAAAAATAAAACTACTGTGAACATTTGTGTACATATTCTCACGTGGAGTGATTTCTCTTTCTAAAGTGGCATGTGTGCAGTGGTTTGGAGGTCACAGGAGTGGTGTCTGGGAGAATGCTTCTGCTGTTGCTGGTCCAAGGAGCCATGAGAAGCTGTTACCCAGGGCTCTGGGAGTGGGGGATAGAAAGGGGCAAATAGGCAGGCCTGGGTGCCTGGAAGTGGGGCTGGTGACTGGGATCCTTGGAGGGTCCTGTGGATCCAACAGTGGGTGAGGTGATAACCAAATGCTAGTTGTTCTGTATTGTGGCATATACTGTGGCTTAAGAACTACAGAGGATGGCCCTGAGAGCTGCAAGATTCTTGATTATCAACGAAAGGTTAAGTTGTTCTACCAAACTCTTCTTCAAAAGACTTACAGTAGGAAAATAGAAGAACTTTTTAAATTTTTACTTTTTTTTTTTTTTTTGAGACGGGAGTCTTGCTCTGTCACCCAGGCTGGAGTGCAGTGGCATGATCTCGGCTCACTGCAAGCTCCGCCTCTTGGGTTCACGCCATTCTCCTGCCTCAGCCTCCTAAGTAGCTGGGACTACAGGTGCCCACCACCACACCTGGCTGATTTTTTGTAATTTTTTTAGTAGAAACAGGGTTTCACCGTGTTAGCCAGGATGATCTTGATCTCCTGACCTTGTGATGCGCCCGCCTCGGCCTCCCAAAGTGCTGGGATTACAGGCATGAGCCACCGCGCCTGGCTAAATTTTTACTATTATTATTATTATTTAACATAGAGATGAAGCCTCACCATGTTGCCCAGGCTGGTCTGGAACTCTTGGGCCTAAGCAATCCTCCTCCCACCTTCGGCCTCCCACAGTGCTGGGATTACAAGTGTGAGCCATCGTGTCCAGTTGGAAAACAGAGCAATTTAATGAAAAAAACATCGGCAGCAAGCATTGAGGGTGATTGTGAGAATCTGCTTTTAGTCACAGTGGTCAGTTGATTTAAATATCGCATGTCCTGGGTATTCTGAAGCTTTAGTGTGATTCAAGGTTCACCTGAGTCTGTGGATCACTGAATCGTTGTCATCGTCAGAGGAAAAAGCGTTTTGGTAGGGGAAGTCAGCAGGATGAAATGTGCAGGACTGTGTTCTGGTCCTGGCCAGCCTGCGTGCAAATAGCTTCACTTTCTAAAGGGATGTCAGAATGGTGCTTTGGGAGGAACTTGAATATTGTGGTGAAACACACCTAAATTCAAATCTGGGCCATGCTGGGAATTTGGACAACTTCCTTATTGCCTCTAAGCCTCAGTTTCCTCATTTGCAGAGCGGGGACAATAATATGCTCCTCACTAGTTGTTGTAAGGGTGTTTATAAATGTGTACCTCAGAACCAGGCCCACTCGCATGCCTCTAGCCTTACCTGCCTCAAGCCCATCTTCCGTACAAGTGTTAAATGATCATTCTGCAGCTTTTCATTTAACATTTTTTGTTTAATCAGTTTTTAAATGTGAAATACGTACATTTGAAACACAGAATAGAAAGTTATGATGGGAAGAAAGTCTCTCATTTCCCACTATTTCTCTACTTGTTAGCATTGTGTGTGCGCGTGTGTATGCGTGTGTGTGTGTGTGTTTACGTAGCTGGGCATTATGTGTTCTCTTCTTCAACTTGCTGTGTTTCCTTTCTGTATCTTAGACATCTTTCCACATTGATACCTAAAGTCCTTGCATTCTGTTGAATGGCCTTCTTGTACTTTAGTGCCATAATTTATTCAGTCCATCCACAGTGTACATTTTAGATTACTTCTAGTTTTTTGCCTGTTACAAGAAGTGTTACAAACATCCTTGCACAGATATGTTTGGATGCTTGTACACATATTTGTCAGATACACTTAGAGAATTGTATTTGCCAGTTTAGGATGTGCATGTCACTTTTACTAGCTATTATTTCTATTCTATCCAAAAAAATGTTTTGCCCCTTCACAGCTCTCACTGACATGTGTGAAAGTGCCTGTTTCCTCATGTGTTGGTCGATATACTGTGAACAAACCTGAGCTCGGGTCTTGCCTCCTCCAGAAGGCCTCCTTGTAGCGTTCCCTCCCAGTTTGGAGGTGCTCATAGCCTGGGAGGGAGGCAGACCCTACAAAGGCTGTGACAGTGCAGCCTGGCGGGCGCTGCTGAGTGCACAAGTGGCAAGGAGGGAGCCCCGTGCTGGACGGACGGTGGCAGCACAGACTGGGAGCCGGGGGAGGAGCCGGCACCTGCTGGGGCGGGAAGTGGAGCAGCGAAGGCAGGGTTGGCTGTATTGCTGATGTGGTTGCATGAAGAATTCTCGCACTTCCTGATCTGTAAAACGGTTCTCTGAGCCTTTTGTTGAAATATCATCTCAATAGAGTTGCCTCACGAGTAGCTAAATTATGTGCTTTCTCAGGTGGCCTTGAGGCTCTTTCTCTTGCTCTCACAAAGCCCACGCTTGACAGAGAGGTGGCTTTAACAAGTTCTCACTTAGGCGACTTTTTTCTCCTGCCCAATAAGGGCACCTTATTTTACTTTTATAATTATTTTACATCTTTTTGTTTGTTTGTTTTTGAGATGAAGTCTCGCTGTGGCCCAGGCTGGAGTGCAGTGGCACGATCTTGTTTCACTGCAACCTCCGCCTCCCGGTTCAAATGATTTTCCTGCCTCAGCCTCCCAAGTAGCTGGGATTACAGGCACATACTACCACACCCAGCTAATTTTTGTGTTTTTAGTAGAGATGGGGTTTCACCATGTTGGCCAGGCTGGTTTCAAACTCCTGACCTCAAGTGATTCCCCACACCTTGGCCTCCCAAAGTGCTGGGATTACAGGCGTGAGCCACCGTGCCCAGACTATTTTAAATCTTGAGATGGAATTATAATTCTAAAACCTAATACGATTGAATATACTCCCCAAATTTAAAGAAGTTAGCCTAATATTGTCATAGTCCAAGTATAGGTGGAAAGCAGTTGTAGCAGGGAGAGTTCCAGGGTTGGTCAGCAGGGTTGAGATTGATCTGTCAGTCCCAGTGTGGGCAGGGGTCCTGAATGGGGGGTGGCTCTGTGCCATGAGGTTGTTGAGGAATCCAGCTGGTGGGCAGCTTTCTGTCTACAGCATGTGACTTCTGTCTCTGGGTCCCTGACAGCTGATAGCCAGCAGCAAGGAAAAAAGAAAGATTGGAGGGCAAGCAGCTTTCTATACAGAAAAATAATAAAAGTGATCTGGAAGTCGCATACATCACTTCTACCCACATCTTATTAGTGAGAACTTGGTCATCTGGCCATACCTGGCTACTGGGAAAGCTGCCAGGTGTCGTCTCTGTTTAGGCAGCCATTTATCTAGCAGGCAGGGGGAGGCTTCTCTTACGAAAGCGAGGAAGGGAGGAATGGATCCCGGAGCGCCTCAGCACCTGTGCCGCACCTCTGATGCTTTGACAGCTTCCACAGCCCTCAGGACTGAGGCCAGACGGCTCTGCCTGGCTTCTGGGGCCCGGAGTGATTTGGCCTCCTTTTCTCTCTCCAGCCTCACTTGCCCTCTACCCAGTCCCTAGTGACTTGTCACATTCCCAATGTGCCTCCACCTCTGCTGCTTCTCCTCCCATTCCCCCAAATCTTGTTCACCCTACTGGGTTTAGGACCCTTGGTGTGCAGGGCCTCTTCCTGAGTGTGTGCTCACTGAGGGCAGGCCATGTGTCCTGGCATGGTGCCTCACCATCCACAGTGGGTGCTCAGGAAACGCTTGGCAGTAACTGTGTCACTGGTGTGTTTGCAGCGTAGCAGAGGAACGGCCACCCCCGATAAAGCAGGTGGTAGTGGTGCGGGCCTTTTTGCTGAGTTGTCTCTAATCCTTTGCACTTGTACCCCTGCTAGCCAAGCTGAGCAGTCGCTGTGTTGGGACACTGTCAGTTTGAGCTCTGTGCCTCTGCTGTCCATCTCTGGCAAGAGTCTAAGGGCGAATGCCGCCTCCTCCATGAAGCCGTCCTTGTCTTCTGCATCCCTGCCAGTGGGTAGGATCTCTTTTGCCTTTTGATTTTGTTTACATTTTGCATATGGCCCTTACTACATTGTCATGTGTAATATAGATAATGGACTCATTGCTCACACTTCTCCCCCAAATAGTGCAGTTCGTGCTGCTTCAAGACTGGTTGCTAGCTGACTATGGCATATCTCTCGCAATACTTACCACTTTCGTGCGTAAAGGCACCCCCTAAATGTTGAGTGGAATTGTTTCAGCCTCTTGCAAACTGTAAATAAGCTGATCTTTAGAAAAGGATCTTCCTGTAGATGTCAGTAAGATGGAGCAGCATTGTGGGGAATCAGATCAACAAAGGTTTATTGAATGCCCGTGCTGCCCCAAAGACCAGCTTCCTGTCCTCCTGTCCTTGGAGTGTGAGATGCCATGAGCAAGACAGGCCTGCCTCGCACCTCCTACAGCTTAGGGCACAGTGGGGAGCTCCCGAGTCCCCTTCTTACAGCACTGTGGCCTAGGCAGGTGTTTTAGCTCACTCAGTCCTAGACTGCTCCCAGGTAACCTGGAACTGACACTCCTGCTGTGCGGATTGTATGAGCACCTGTTTGTCCAGCATCTAAAGCTCTGTGGCGTCCCTGAAGTCACTCCCTGGCTGGCTAACACATCTTGGCAGGAGTGGTCAGAGTGGCAGCCACACTGCAGCCACCACCTGGAGGATGGGGAGAAGACCGTGGGGCAGTAGTCACTTGGAGAATTTAATTAGTTTGACTCAGTTCTTTATTTAGACTTGTTATTAATGCATTTATTTCCATGTTTAAGGAAAATCCTAGATATCATTGTGTTGAAATACAAATCATCACCACAAAAATCTCATTGGATTGACGTTAAATATTAGATACTAGAACATAAAGGCAAGGGATTTGACGGAGCTGTAGAATAAAACTTAAATTCTGTATTCTTAAACAGTATAGAATGTCTACCTATATGATTTTATTGTTGGCTATATAGTTTTAAAAGACCAAAATAAATAGCTCGCTGACTTTTATTTATTTATTTATTTTTATTTTTTTTTTTTTTGAGACGGAGTCTCGCTCTGTCGCCCAGGCTGGAGTATAGTGGTGCGACCTCCACTCACTGCAAGCTCCGCCTCCCGGGTTCACGCCATTCTCCTGCCTCAGCCTCCCGAGTAGCTGGGACTACAGGCACCCGCCACCTCGCCTGGCTAATTTTTGTATTTTCAGTAGAGCAGGGTTTCACCTTGTTAGCCAGGGTGGTCTTGATCTCCCGACCTTGTGATCTGCCCATCTCAGCCTCCCAAAGTGCTGGCATTACAGGCGTGAGCCACTGCGCCCAGCCAGCTCACTGACTTAAATAAGCGTAACCAGACAAGAGCCTCAGAACCACTTGCCGATTTCTGTTTGCTTATTTTCTGTATAAAATCATCCAGCCTCCTGCAGAGTAGGAATCTCAGCCTGTGCCTCAGCCACAGAAAAGCTGCTTTCTGGGCCTGCTGGCCTACACTCAGACGTAGTGAATCAACCTCATAGTGTTGCTGTTATGGACTACAGGTCACAGCAGAGTTCTTCATATACAGATACCTACCCTGAAGCCTGGTGGTGATGTGGGACTCTGGAGCTGTGCCAGCTGATGCCGGCTCTGGGACCCACCTCCTGAGGTAGGAGCACATGCTTGGGCACACAGCACACGGATGCCACCGGGCCTCTAGCAGCCTGTCACTTTGGCATATGAATCTCGCTTTTGGTTCATCATTTCAACCAGAATCTATACGCTGAGCAGAAGACTGGTCCGTCTGCTTCTCTCTAGGCATTCCAGAGGTGATCCTTTTGAAGCAATGCCCCGTCTCTAATTGAGACAGCGAGGAGTCAGTGGTTCCGCAGCGGGCAAGCTGATGAGAAGCGTAGAGTGATGTCGTCTTTTCATAGACAGCAGGAATGCACAGATTCTTTCTCCAACGGTGGTTATTCTCTAGTCCAACCCCTTAAAGTGTGATCTTACTGGACCTCAACATTCCTTCCTTTCATAATGGTCCTGGTGCCACTAAAATGTCTGCATTTTTTTGTGTCTTGCTCAAGTTCAGAACTTGGTCAAATTGACTTTATCAACTTACAGCCACATTGTCTTATATACCAATAAGTTCAAAACACTAAGTAAGCTGTGTATGTATGCTTTCGGTAAGAATGCATGTTCATTCTGTTTTTCTTTGAAGGAATCTGAACGTTGCCAGTCCTTCGGAATATTGCATGACACTACATCATGAGCGACAGTAAATGTGACAGTCAGTTTTACAGTGTGCAAGTGGCAGACTCAACCTTCACTGTCCTAAAACGTTACCAGCAGCTGAAACCAATTGGCTCTGGGGCCCAAGGGATTGTTTGGTAAGTATGGTCTGTTTTAATAGCGTGGACTGAGTTTTTGCTGTAATAAAAAGTAAAACTAAAGTGTCAGAATTTAGAAACTGATGATAAAGAAAAAAAACAAAACTGTGTTATAGGTTTCTGAGCTAAATTGAATCAACTGCTTGCTCTAGTTCTGTGTAGTCAGGCTGTAGGGTACAAACCCATATTCTTAGAACGCTGCAGGAATTTAAATAGGTAGCAAGTTTTCTTTTTTGTTTGTTTCTTTTTTCTTTCATTTTTTTTTTCATTTCTCCTGTCATCGTGATATCAGAGTAATAGATATGGCAGTGAGTTGTAACAGAAATTTGGAGTTTTATTCATTTCTTCATCATGGCCACCTTTTCCCCCCCTCCCCCTTTTATTCCCAATCACTCCTATTCATTTCTAGGCGCCATCATTGCAGTGCCTTGCCATTCATTGGCAGGATGAGGCCAGTCAGTGTCATTGTCACTCCATGGATTAACCAGGAAGGGATGCTGTGTGAGGGGTTGGGCTGGCCGTCTCTTCCTTGGTGTCTCACTTCAACTGTGTGTCCAGCCCAGAACGTCAGAATCGTTAGTCTGACCCTGAACATTAGTCTCTTGCATGGTAAGACGGTCAGCCGCCGCGGCATCACGGGCCAGCTCAAGGTAAAGCTTTTCACATGTTTCCTAGACTGCAGTTATCAGCACTTCCCATACTTTTTACCCCTTATTTTTCTGGGCAGAACTTTTTCTTTTTTTTCTTTCCTTTTTTTTTTTTTTTTTTTGGAGGGGGTCAGTGAAAATAGGATTACCTTTGCGCCTAAAGAAACTGATGAAGTTAAACATCTAATGTTTACAGCTAGTAGACAGCGGGGATTTGAGATAAAAGAAAACTCTTTTGGATGATCTAGTAGGGGCGTTTACGTTTACTTGTAGAGATGTTGGGTTTGGAGAATCTTTATCAATGATTTTTAACTGATCCTCTGTTGCAGAGACCTATGATCAGGGAAACAGTTGTTTTTTCAGCCCTGGCGGCTGCAAGCCCTGGAAGCTAAGATGAAATTGCAGTCCAGAGCTTCTTTGAGAAACTAAGGTGGGAGAAGGGACTGTTTGGAAGGAATGCTCAGCTTGCATCTAAAGTAATGGTGATCCTAACTTCCCAATGACACAGACTCTTTTGGCACTTAAATCCAGTGTGCCAAAAGAAGTTTTAAAGTTGGCCGGGCGCAGTGGCTCATGCCTGTAATCCCAGTGCTTTGGAAGGCCAAGGTGGGCAGATCACAAGGTCAAGAGATTGAAACCATCCTGGCCAACATGGTGAAACCCTGTCTCTACTAAAAATATAGAAACTAGCCAGGTATGGTGGCGCATACCTGTAGTCCCAGCTACTCGGGAGGCTGAAGCAGGAGAATCATTTGAACCTGGGAGGCAGAGGTTGTAGTGAGCCCAGATCGCGCCACTGCACTCCAGCCTGGGGGACAGAGCGAGACTCCATCTCAAAAAAAAAAAAGAAGTTTTAAAGTCAGTGAATGATGGTTCAAATTAGGAAACTTTGATGGTAATGGAAAGTTATAAACAACAAAACATTCTTTTGATTTATAATCCATCTCCTATTTGGAATTAGATGATAATTTGACAGATAATTTGATGTGTGCACATGAGAGAGAGAAAAAGGAGAGAGGGAGCAAGAAGGGATAAATATCAGAGGTCTTGGGGAGTTGTTTGTGGCTATGGACAGGTAGCTGTTTTATTTATTTATTTATTTTATATATATATATATATATATATATATTTTTTTTTTTTTTTTTTTTTTTTTTTTGAGACAGAGTCTCGCTTTGTTACCAGGCTGGAGTGCAGTGGCGCAATCTTGGCTCACTGCAACCTCCACCTCCCAGGTTCATGCAGTTCTCCTGCCTCAGCCTCCTGGTAACTGGGACTACAGGCATGTGCCACCACACCCAGCTAAGTTTTGTATTTTTAGTAGAGACAGTGTTTCACCATGTTGGCCAGGATGGTCTCGATCTCTTGACCTGTGATTCACCTGCCTTGGCCTCCCAAAGTGCAGGGATTACAGGTGTGAGCCACTGCACCTGATCTACAGGTAGCTGTTTTAAATATGTGCTTCATTTATCCCAGCTGGCATGTCATTCACTTGCTTTTGAAGGTTGGTAGTAGTGTGAATAGTGTATATTATACCATCACCATGAGCTCTACCATAACCCTCACTGGTGGTGAAACGAAGGACTAGGAAGGCTCACTTGCTTCTCCCATCTCACAGAGTGTCAGTGGGAGGCCTGGGACCAAAACAAGCTGTGGGCCTTTGGGACCTTATTGCCTGTACCATGGAGAGACTTGTTGAAGACTTTGAACCACTGATACTTTGACAGAACAAGTCCTCTGAGCCAACCTCTGTTTAGAATCTTAGTAATCATGAACAAATATTCACTAAATACCTATGAAATAATTTTCAGTTAATTGTATTTATCTCTATAAGACAACTGTTATATTCAAGAACAGTTTCAATTTTTATAACTATAACTGGCTTTGTGTTTTATGGTATCCTTCTATCTTATGTTCTGCTAGGGAAAGTAAACACTTTGTAAGTGATTTTAGCTTCCTTTCCCCCTTTCTCTTTTCTCTCTATTCTTCACCAGGCTATGAGGCACCAAGTAGAATTGGGAAATAATCTAGTTATAGCACATTCCCGTTTCAAAAAAGAAAAAAAGCTTTTCCTAAAATAAGCTCAACAGTAGATTAGCTGACACTCTGACAAGAGGAATTGGATTTTCTGTCATATTTCATATTAAAATATTGGCACTATATAGTTAACTGATGATCTGAAACTTCCTTTTGTCACTATTGTACTTGAAAATCATCTGTCAATGATTCCTTGGGGGGTGTAGGCTGCAGAATAATGGCCCCACCTGAGATGTCCACATCCTAATCCCTGGAATTTGTATGTTTCTTTACATGGCAAAAGGAATTTAGCAGGTGTGATTAAATTAATGGTCTTGAGATGGGAGGGTTATTCCAGGTTTAGCTGGGTGGGTCCTTCTTACAAAAGGGAGACAGGAGGGTCATAGTCAGAGATGTGATGACAGCAAAGTTTGGAGTGATGTGGGGTCACAGCCGAGCAATACAGGAAGCCTCCCACCAGCTGAGAGAGGCAGGGAGCGGGTTCCCCCCGAGCCTGCAGAAGGAACCACGCAGCCCTGCTTACCTCTTGACGCATAAGATGCATTTTGGACTTCTGACCTCCAGAACTGTAAGATAGTAACTTTGTGTTGCTTTAAAGCAGTAAATTTGTGGTTATTTGTTACAATAGCAATAGGAAACTGATTCACGAGCATGTGTATTTTTACATTTTTGAGAAATAAAATATAGTAGCAGCAGTGTATGGTTTATGCAACTAGCTAATCTTCTATTTAAATTAGAGCTTTATGAAGGGCAAGTGTGCAGATAAACCAACGTGCAGGTAGGGCCTGCGACCTGTACAGGATTAAATGGAAGAGCTGGAACCAGAAGAAAATATTCTGGTTCCTAATTTTGAATTGTTTTTATAGTTGTCTTTGATTTATTTCTTTGTTTTTGTTCTTTTAAAAATGTTAGTAAAATTTATTAGGAAATAAGTTTTTACAGTTGAAAATAAATTTATTTTATTTTTGAGACAGAGTCTTGCTCTGTCACCAGGCTGGAGTGCAGTGGCATGATCTCGGCTCACTACAGTCTCCACCTCCCGGGTTTAAGTGTTTCTCCTGCCTCAGCCTCCCGAGTAGCTGGGACTACAGGCGCCCGCGGCCACACCCAACTAATATTTTGTATTTTAGTAGAGACAGGGTTTCACCATGTTGGCCAGGATGGTGTCAATCTCTTGACTTTGTGATCCGCCCACCTTGGCCTCCCAAAATGCTGGGATTGCAGGCATGAGCCACTGTGCCTGGCCTAAAATAAGTTTTAAAATATAATTTTGAAGTATTCATAAATATCAACTGTGTTATAGTACAATTAAGTAATCGTAAGATTTTGAAGCTCTAGTGGGGAAGATGTGTATACGTTTCTTTCATACATGTATTCAGTTTTTCTTTCTCCTTCAAAAATCTCAAGTTGTTTGGCCAAAATAGTAAAGATTATTTGTTTTATGAAACCGTTCCATGAAATGTTTAACCTTTAAAAAAGTGTTTAATATTAAGTCTGGCAGTACTTAGAAGTGACAGTTGCAGCCTTAACGTGAAATAATTGGTAGAGTGTATTCCTTTTTGTTTCCTCAAGTTCTGTACAAACATGAGTACTGGCCTGTTCTTAACATGGTTTTCTTTTCTTTTCTTTTCTTTTTTTTTTTGAGATGGAGTCTCACTCTGTCGCCCAGGCTGGAGTGCAGTGGCGCGATCTCAGCTCACTGCAAGCTCCGCCTCCTAGGTTCAAGCAATTCTGCCTCAGCCTCCCGAGTAGCTGGGACTACAGGCGCCCGCCACCACGCCCAGCTAATTTTTTGTATTTTTAGTAGAGACGGGGTTTCACCATGTTAGCCAGGATGGTCTCGATCTCCTGACCTTGTGATCCGCCTGCCTCAGCCTCCCAAAGTGCTGGGATTACAGGCGTGAGCCACTGCACCTGGCCTTATTTTCTATTAATATAAATACATAAAAACATAACAATGTTCACAACAAAATTTCTGTGATAAAGGAGACATATGGTATGAAGCCTAGAATGGCTGTGATTTGGGAGACGAGTTCTGAGTCCTGCTCTCTTCCTCACAGCAAGAGTTCTTTGTGACCAGGGCAGATCAGTTTCTTTATGGGCCCTAATATTTCACCTGTAAAATGAGTGGTTTGGAACTTCTCATTTAAGATGGTGGCCCAAACACCTGTACAAAGATAAGAGGGCAGTAATGAGTGGAAGAAAGGTTTAACAAATTGATGAAATATAGAAAGTAGCTTGAATCTTGTGATAAGATAAAACAGCAGATAAAGTGAGAATAAGTAGCTGAAGTATTTGCGTTAAGGAAGAGAACCTACCTATAGTAAAACTCTGCAGGGGCTGTGGGCATAGAGATGACAATCAAGAAAAGGAATGAAATGAGCGGCTAAAACTCAGGCTGTTAATTAAAAGTGTGCCTATGAAACAACTGTGCCAGTTTTCTCCCAACGTTCCCACTCTCCCCCATGCTCAGCATTTGCCCCTAGAGAGGAAGTCAGTGAGGAGTTACTAGGTCAGGATCTGGGGAACACAGAAGCCTAGTGAGGGGAGCTTCAGCATGTGGGCTGTCTTTCCCTTGGGGGCCTTTGACAATTCAGGATGGGGCTGCTGAGAGAGTGTTTTGGACTGCCTTGTGGCTAGGAGATTAGAGTCCAGGGCCTCTAATATTGCGCAGCGAACTTCTTTTGCCTTATATTGGGACCAATAAAAGGCTGCTTCCTAGAAGTCAAAGTAACTCAGAGGTTGGCCCTTAGTAGGTACTGCCACTCAGCTTCAGATTATCGTCTCATTTGCTGAACTTATGTGGAGGTAAAACAAAAAGTGCTAGTGCACCCAGGTACCTAGTAGAAATAAATTTAAATTCTTTGTGGAGGAAAACAGCATCATATTAGATAAACTTACTTCTAGATAACAGACAGTTGTACAAGTGCAAGGCCCAGTCTAGGCACACAAGGAGATATGACAATCTGAGTAAAATCCTGCAGAAACAATGGACAAAAGAAACAGATCCATAAGAGATATTGGCATTATTAGATCCACATTTTTAAATAGCTATGATGTTATGTTCAAGGTGATAAAGGCAAGATTAAAAGTTTTGGTGGAGAAATGAAAACTTTAAGAGGAATAAATAAAAATTCTAGAAGTAAAAACTATAGTAATTGAATTATGAATTTAATGTGTTTAACAGCATACTAGATATAACTGAAGAGTGATTTAGTGACCTGGAGGATGGGTCAGCAAAAAATACCCAGAATGAAAGCTGCAGAGGCAAAAATGGCAGAAGAGCACAAAAGAGAGAAGTTGTTAGTTTTCTATTGCTGCATAACACATGAACACAAACTTAGTTGTTTAAAACAACACCATTGATTATCTCATAGTTCTGTAGTCAGAAACCTGGATGGGTTTGCCTGGGTTCTTTGCCCAGCGTCTCATAAAGCCGAAGTCCAGATTTCGACAGGGCCGGGCTCGGCTCACAGGTGGAGGCTCTGGAAGGGAATCTGCTTCCAAACTCATTCAGGCTGTTGGCAGAGTCTGGTTCCTCCCAGCTTTAGGTCTGTGGTTCCCAGTCTCTCGATCTCTCTCAGTCAGGCACCCCTCTCTGCTCCTGGAGGCTGCCTGTTTTCCTTCTCAAGTGACCTCCTCCCTCTCAAGGCAGCAGTGGCATGCCCAGCCCTTCCCAGACTCACATTTCCCTGACTTTCCTACCCTTTCTGTGAACCAGAGTAAACTCTGCCTCTAAAGGGCTCTCATGATAAGAACAGGTCCACCTGGATAATCTGCCTTTTGTTAAATTAATGAGTATGTTTAGTGCCTTTGCAAGATGCAGGGTCAATATATGTACCCCTCCCCCCCTCAAATTGCATATTTATATGCTAGCAGCATATAGAAAATGAGAATTTGAAAAGGATACCATTTAAAATAGGATAAAAACTTTTAAATTATCTTATCTGGGGGGAAAGTCTAACAATATGAAAGACTTGTTTACAAAAAGCTAAAAAAATTAGAAGAAATAAAACTGAAATAGTGGTGGGAAATCTGATGTTCATGAGTTAGAATATTTAATACCATAAAGGTCAATTTTCAGACTTATCTAGAGTGATTGCAGTCAAATCTCAATAGTCTTAAAAAACAAAGAAATGAACAAACATTTTAAAATTTATATGTAAAAATAAAAACCTTAGAATGGTCAAGATGCCCATTAAGAAGAAGGGAGGAACACTCCCTCTGCCAGATGTGAAGACTTACTAGAAAACTGGTGATCAAGACGGTGTTGTGTGGTGCAAGGAGAAACAGTGGACTAACCTTGACACAGAATCATGCATGTGTGGACTTCTGACTTATCGCAGTGGTGGCCTTGTAGAGCAATGAGGAAAAGATGGTCTTTTAAATAAGTGGACATAGGAGTATTCATATGGAAAAAAGTGAAATTTGACCCCAACCTCATATTATGTACAAAAATCAACCTCAGTTGAATTGCTGTAAATGTATAAGGCAAACCAGTAAAGCTATTTGAAGATCATATAGGAGGATTTCTTCATAATCTTTGGAGTAGGGAAGGACTCCTTTAAACACAACATAAAAATGTTTATCTGCTGGATGTGCTGGCTCACGCCTATAATCCCAGCACTTTGGGAGGCCAAAGTGGGAGGACTGCTTGAGGCCAGGAGTTCAAGACCAGCCTGGCCAACATAATGAGACCCCATAGGGGACCCCATCTCTATTAAAAAAAAAAAAAAATCAGGCCAGGCACGGTGGCTCACACCTGTAATCCCAGCACTTTGGGAGGCCAAGGCGGGCAGATCATAAGGTCAGGAGTTTGAGACCAGCCTGGCCAGCATGGTAAAACCCTGTCTCTACTAAAAATACAAAAATTAGCCGGGCTTGGTGGCAGGCACCTGTAGTTCCAGCTATTTGGGAGGCTGAGGCAGGAGAATTGTTTGAACCTGGCAGGTGGAGCTTGCGGTGAGCTGAGATCGCGCCACTGCACCGCAGCCTGGGCGACAGAGCGAGACTCCATCTCAAAAAATAAACAAACAAAAATTATCATAGAAGATAGATAAAATTTGTATTAAAATTGAGAAATGTTGTTTAAGAAAACTGAGATCAAGAAACTGAAAAGATAAGCATACATGTGAAGATATATGACTGAAAAAAATCTCTCTTTCAGAATATGTAAAGAACAACAGTGAAGACGATTGTAAAGATAGACAAACAAATAGTCAGCAGGTTGTCACAGGAGGATACCCAGATAATCTGTGAACAGGAAAAAGTGCTCAATGTCATTATGCATCAGGACAGTGCAATTTAAAACCGCGATGAAATACCATTCCACACTCACAGAATGGTTAGAAACTAAGCTGTTGGTGATACCAGGTGCTGGTAAGGTGGAACCACCCAAGGCAGCTCTCAGACGTGACCCCTCAGCACTGCTGGCAGCTCTACAAATGTGTAGAACCGCTTTGGCAAAGAGTCTGACATTATCTACTGAAATACAACAGACACGTTCCCACGCTTTGTTGTCTACTCATCAGAAACACATGCATAGGGGACTCAGAGCTGTGGACAGGAATATTGATGACCGTGTGTTTTGTAATTGATTGAAAACTAAAAACAACTGAAATACCTCAATGTAATGTGATGTCGTTATACAAAGGAATCTTATAGCAATGATGGAATGAGTTATAGCTACGTACAGCAACAATGGATGAGTCTCATAATATTGAGCCAAATAAGTCAGACACAGAAGATTTCAAAAACAGGCAAAAATAAACTGGGTGCTCCAGGGTGCATGTTTTAGCTGGTAAAAGCAAGAAAGTGATTATTGTACATGTCAGAAGGTGGACAGGAGGGACAGTAATTAGTTGGGATAATTTTGAGAGAGGCTTTTGGGATACAGAGAGAACATGACTGATAAATCATTGAGCTGGGAAACAGAAAAAGGAGCACAGGAATCAGTACAGTATCAGGCATAAGCCTCACCGGCAGCGCTCAGTGTGGAAATCAGTGGGACAGTGCCTTCAAAGTTCTCACAGAAAATTGATTTTAAACTCAGAAAACGTACTGTCAATCAAGGGTGAGGGCAGAGCAATACCATCTATCTTCCATGCACCTTTTCTGAGGAAAAAATTCCTTGAGGATGTACTCCAGCAAGAGAGGCAACCCAAGAGCGTAATACAAGAAGCAGTTGGGGACTAAAAAGAAATCCCAGGATGGTGGCTGTGTAGCAGGCCTTAAGGAAGCTCCAAGAAGAGTGTCTGCAAAGAATGTGGAGTAGATGCCAAACAACAGATAGTGTAAGAAGCTAGGAAGTACTAGTGATAGGCGAAAACTGGCATTTCGTATTAGTAAAAACTAATCTAGTAATATAATAAAATCATCCAATTATTATTTATTAGAAATGTGTGAGAAAAACTAGAAAAAATCATGGCCTAATTATAAAACAAATAAAAAGGACGTGATGTTTGAGCAGTTGATGAAATATAAGAAAAGAGAATCCTTTCTCGATCCTGGTAACAGTCTCACCCTCTTAAGAGTGGCAGCAAGAGCCATGTGATCTTTAGAAACTGAAATGTAGTCCCAGCTCTGGCAGTTAGTGACGCTTACATGTGTACACACACCTACACTCCACGTATTGATTTTCAACTTCTAGACACATCCTAAAGAAGAAATACAGAAGACACAGTTATAAATGTGATAAATGGAGGAGAAAGGGATGGAGTAGTCTCATTTTACATATGCAGAAGTCAAGACGTTCCCTTCGAAGTTGAAGAGGCATGAAGATTAGAGATGTTACTTAAAGACGTAACCAGGAAAAACCCGAAAAGCAGAAGAGAAAAAAATAGGAGGTATTGGGGATTTCAGGGAAGTGGTTAACTACTCAGTTTTCATAATGGGGAGTAGGTAGATCATTTCTAAAGTGGATAAATGAAGAGATAGTGATAAAAATGTATTCTTTGAGTGACCACAATAACCAAAACCAGGAATAATTGAAGGTAGTTCCTCGTGGAGCTGGAGCTACAAGTGGGGAAGCTTATGCCCATTCAGATGCTTAGACCTGGTCCATTTGGCTTGTTTTAGCTAAACACATTTTTTAAATGACAAATAAAAATTGTATATATTTATCACGTCCAGCATATTGTTCTGAAATATGTATACATTATGGACTAGCTAAATTGAGGGAATTAACATATGCATTACCTCACATACTTCTTTAACATTTCTGATGAGAACACTTAAAATCTACTCTTAGCAATTTTCAAGAATACAATACATTGTTATTAACTACAGTAACCATATCTCACAGTAGACCTCCTGACCTTATTCCTCCTAACTGAAATTTTGGACAAAAACTTTTGATACCAAAAAAGTGTGTCTGTTTTCAAATTCTTTTTTTTTTTTTTTTTTTTTTTTTTTTTTTTTTGAGGCCCTTGGCAACAGGGTCTCAGTCTGTCACCCAAGCTGGGGCGCAGTGGAGGGATGACTGCTCACTGCAGTCTCGACCCCTGGCTCAAGCAGTCCCCCCACCTCAGTCCCCTGAGTAACTGGGACTACAGACATGCACCACTACACTCAGCTAATCTTTGTATTTTTTGTATAGACAAGGATTCACTATATTGCCCGGGCTGGTCTCAAACTCCTGGGCTCAAGTGATCTGCCTGCCTTAGCCTCCCAAAGTGCTGGGAATACAGATATGAGCCACCACACCTGGCCTGTTTTCAAATTCTTGAGTCTGAGAAGTATATAAGTATAAATACTTTTGATGGCTACATGTATGCTAATAACTTATTTCACACATGGATGTATCCTCATCATTTTATAATTCATATAAATGGTGCAATTTGCGTATGAGCCTGTGGATTTACATATGTATGTAGACAGACACATAATATGAACTGAATTAAAGTAAGGTAGCCTGTTAACCAAATCCTACAGCAGGCAGCCTTCAACTTTAAAACATTGAATTGGCCGGGCGCGGTGGCTCAAGCCTGTAATCCCAGCACTTTGGGAGGCCGAGACGGGCGGATCACAAGGTCAGGAGATCGAGACCATCCTGGCTAACACGGTGAAACCCCGTCTCTACTAAAAAGTACAAAAAACTAGCCGGGCGAGGTGGCAGGCGCCTGTAGTCCCAGCTACTCGGGAGGCTGAGGCAGGAGAATGGCGTGAACCCGGGAGGCGGAGCTTGCAGTGAGCTGAGATCCGGCCACTGCACTCCAGCTTGGGTGACAGAGCGAGACTCCGTCTCAAAAATAAATAAATAAATAAAACATTGAATTAAGTTCAAGTTGTTTGGCAAAAAGCATTAATAGAAGAGAATAAATATAAACAATGTTATAAACTCAACAGAATAAAGAAATAGAAGCAATATTTAAATCAGTGCTTAGGTTCTCAGGTGGCCTTTGGTAACTGTTAGCCCTGATGGGTAGCCCAGAGGTCACAACACAAATGGCACTATTTAGTACCAGTTAGAAACCTAAAAATGTGCCATCAGGGCTACTTGATTTTTCATATCTACTTTCTGGGGGAAAACGAACAGAATTTCAACAGGAAACTTGAGATCTGGAAACACAGCCTCTAAATTTTATTCTTACCATAGTAGTAGGAGGAGATATTTCTAAAAGAACTTTATATAGCAGTTGCTTACGTTAGAGATTTTGTATCTTGGGCGTTTACCATGAGCTGAAATTTTGGCTGCTCTTCTTGTTAGATACTGTTGTCTGAGAAAAAAACACAATGATTCAAACTTTAGATTTATTGTATTCTTCTCATCAGCTCAACCATTTCCTCTACTGTGATATTCCAAAATATACACATTTTAAGATGGGATAACAGTGACTTTGTTTCCAACTTCTGGTCATGTTTAAACTGAAGATTTCATTTCTTGACTGGTTTTATGCACTGTATATTAAATTACCTGGTTTTGAATGTAATCTAAACTATGAAAACTTGGTGTGTGAAGGATTGCCGAACCCCATCTTAACTGTCGCTGAAATGTGTCTCTGCAAAGGAGTTAGTCCATGCTGTAGTCTTAGCCAACTCACTGTGCTCTTCATATATGCGGTACCTTGAATGGAAATAAGCAGATTTTTCCTTATTACTTATTAAAAAGATAATATATTCAATGTATATTCTGGCATTGCTGTATTTCCAAAACGATTCTAATGGATTGTGCATTGTATTTCCTAATTCTAGTGCTGCATTTGATACAGTTCTTGGGATAAATGTTGCAGTCAAGAAACTAAGCCGTCCTTTTCAGAACCAAACTCATGCAAAGAGAGCTTATCGTGAACTTGTCCTCTTAAAATGTGTCAATCATAAAAATGTAAGTTATGTATGTATTTTGTCTGTGTGCTTCCATATTGTCAATAATGTGATAATCTTCAGGGTCTTCTGGAGATACATTAAGTTCAGATCTAGGATAAGCTAAGGATAAAAGTGACTATTAACATTGTCATTTTATTTTATGTATTTATTTATTTATTTATTTTTTGAGACGGGAGTCTCGCTGTGTCGCCCAGGCTGGAGGTCAGTGGTGTGATCTCGGTTCACTGCAAGCTCCGCCTCCTGGGTTCATGCTATTCCCCTGCCTCAGCCTCCCCAGTAGCTGGGACTACAGGCGCCTGCCACCACGCCTGGCTAATTTTTTGCATTTTCAGTAGAGACGGAGTTTCACTGTGTCAGCCAGGATGGTCTCGATCTCCTGGCCTCTTGATCCACCTGCCTCGGCCTCCCAAAGTGCTGGGATTACAGGTGTGAGCCACCGTGCCCAGCCTATTTTTTATTGATAAAATTCTTTTTTTTTTTTGGAGACGGAGTCTCGCTCTGTCGCCCAGACTGGAGTGCAGTGGCCAGATCTCAGCTCACTGCAAGCTCCGCCTCCCGGGTTCACGCCATTCTCCTGCCTCAGCCTCCCGAGTAGCTGGGACTACAGGCGCCCGCCATCTCGCCCGGCTAATTTTTTGTATATTTTAGTAGAGACGGGGTTTCACCGTGTTAGCCAGGATGGTCTCGATCTCCTGACCTCGTGATCCGCCCGTCTCGGCCTCCCAAAAAATTCTTAATAAACATTGAGGAAATTAAAGCTAGAAAGAGGCATCATTATGGTACATAGGAATTTAGGTCACTCACCCAAAGTAGGAATATCAATTGATACTGTTTCTTTAAATTAGGAACAGTATTGATCCAACAAATTGAGAAACAACTAAATATTTTGTGGAAAGATGTTGTTCTATAAGTAATTTTTTGCCTTGTATATGACATCTCAGTTTCAAATACACTTACTAGATGATGTTACGTTTAGAGTAGCTATTCTTGGAAGCGCCACAGAAATCAAAGCACTAAATTTTATGGAGAAATAATGTTTCTAGAAAATGAAGTTGTGCTCAATCAGGCACATTGTATGTTCTCCTAGTGGTCGCTGCTGAGCATTACGTTGATAACCTTGCCAAGTTATAAAATTATACAATGTTGGCTGGGCACGGTGGCTCACGCCTGTAATCCCAGCACTTTGGGAGGATGAGGTGGGTGGATCACCATGATCAGGAGATCGAGACCATCCTGGCTAACATGGTGAAACCCCGTCTCTACTAAAAATACAAAAAATTAGCCAGGCGTGGTGGTGGGCGCCTGTAGTACCAGCTACTCGGGAGGCTGAGGTGGAGAATGGTGTGAACCCGGGAGGAGGAGCTTGCAGTGAGTAGAGATCGCACCACTGCACTCCAGCTTGGGCGACAGAGCGAGACTCCGTCTCAAAATAAATAAATAAATTAATTAATTAAAATAATAAAATGTTAAATCTGGAAGGAGTTTTTTTAATTTGTTTTGTTTTGTTTTGTTTTTTGAGACAGGGTCTCATTCTGTCACCAAGGCTGTGATTCTCCCACCTCAGCCCCCCAAGTAGCTGGGACTATAGGCGTGTGTCACCATGCTTGACAATTTTTAAAATTTTTTGTAGAGTTGGGGTCTTACTGCATTGCCTAGGCTAGTCTTAAACTCCTGAGCTTCCTTCTTTTGAGTCTGTGACTTGAGTTGGTTTTAATTTCTCTAATGCATGCTTTATTTTACTTGTTTATTTAAAAAATTTTTTCAGGTTACAAAAAATATATATTATTTTTAAAAATTCAAACAATATAAAAAAGTAAAAACTCCTGACTACTACCACCCACAGAGTACTAGCATTAACAATTTGGTGAACATTCTTACGCGTACATGTACACAAGTACATAAACAAGATTAATCATGTTATTCTTCATCCTGCTTTTCTCCTCGTGCAACGTGGGTTGACCTCATGTACTGTAATTAACATAGATATAAGCCAGTTTTTAAATGGCTGCATAGCGCAGATGCACAGTAATTTATTTAAGAGACTGCCAACTGCCCGTTGTTGGATAGATTGTTTTGTTTCTCACTGTTATAAGCAATGTTGCAATGAACATTCTTATACCTGAATTTTTGCACACTTGTCCAGGTGAATTTCTTGGCCAACATTGCTGGGTCAGAGTACATACTTCTAGTTTATATATATTCTAGTTTAATATATACTGACAAATTGACCTCAAGGAAGACTATTAGTTTGATATTTTCATTAAGAGTATCTGAGAAGCTGGGCATGGTCACTTCCACCTGTAATCCCAGCTACTTATGGGGCTAAGGCAGGCGGGTTGCTTGAAGCCAGGAGTTTAAGGCACACCAGGGCAATAAAACAAGACCCCATCTCTTAAAAAAAAAAAGTGTCAGCTGGGCGCTGTGGTGCACACCTGTAATCCCAACACTTTGGGAGGCCAAGGCAGGTGGATCACCTGAGTCAGGAGTTTAAGACCAGCTTGGCTAATGTGGTGAAACCCTGTCTCTACTAAAAATACAAAAATTACCTGGATGTGGTGGCAGGTGCCTGTAATCCCAGCTAATCAGGAGGCTGAGGCAGGAGAATCGCTTGAACCCAGGAAGCGAAGGTTGCAGTGAGCCGAGATCACACCATTGCACTCTAGCCTAGGCGACAAGAGTGAAACTCCATCTCAAAAAAAAAAAAAAAAAGTATCTGAGAATGTCTGTTACTTCAGAATCCCCCAGCACTACATACCATTGATTTTTTTTGTTTTACTTTTGCCAATTTGATACATAAATGATATTTTTATTTGTGAGGTTGTCATTTATTTTTATGTGTTTTGGTAATTTAATTTTTATGGCCTTTATCCATTTTTCTTTTGGACTGCTGGTCTCTTCTGCATTCGAAGGAGGGTTTTTTTTTTCTTTTTTAATATTAAAACTATTGCCCTTTATTTTTTTTTTCCCATTTGACTATGTTGTTGACATACTGATTTTTTATCACCTGTTTTTTGTTTCATTTTAATGTAATCAGATCCCTTAGGTTTCCTGTCATGTTTAGAAAAGATTTTTCTACACCAGGATTATATATATGTTTATCATATTCTGATGTTTTATTTCATGTTTTATATTTAAATCTTTGTTCCATTTTGAGTTTATCTTGGTATAAAGATAGAAATATGGATGCAGTTTTATTTTTGTCCTTAGCTAACCAGTCACCCCAATCCTATATAATGGATAATTCATCTTTCCCTCAGTCATCTGGAATGACTGAAGTTATATGTTTGGTGCCTAAGCCATGGGACTCACTGTTTACACCATGGGGTGTGTATTGGTTCGTTCCCGCACTGCTGTAAAGAAATACCCGAGACTGTGTAACTTATAAAGGAAAAGGTTTAATTAACTCATAGTTGCGCATGGCTGGGGAGACCTCAGGAAACTTACAGTCAGGCGGAAGACGAAAGGGAGGCAGGCACCTTCTTCACAAGGCGGCAGGAGAGAGAAAAGTAAGGAGCAAAGTGGGAAGTGCTCCTTACAAAACCATCAGATCTCAGGAGAACTCACTCACTATCACAAGAACAGCATGGGGGAAACTGCCCCCATGATCCAGTCACCTCCCCCCAGGCTTCTCCCTAGACATGTGGGGATTATGGGGATTACAATTCAAGATGAGATTTGGGTGGGGACAAAGCCAAGTCGTGTCAGAGTGCCAGGATGGAGGCCTGCAGCAGGATCAGCTGTTAGCCCTCTTTAAGTAAAAATACGATGCTATGAGACCTTTCACTTTATCACACCAAAAATATGAGCTTAGCCTTCATATTTCAAAACTTTTTAGAAATTTATGCATAATATTTAAGTTTTCAGAGTTAACATACTGCTTTATTTAGTGTTTTGTTACCCATAACTTCTACTTTTTTATGTTCAAAAAGACATTATGTGTTTAAATTCTGTAATAATTAAGTCACTAGGGACACATAAAAGTGATTTGATTAAAAGTGCATCTTTAATTGATGTTTAATTTTTCTCAAGTGCCATGTAATTGGTAAAAGCAGTAATAATAATAAGTACTGAGTTCTACTGTGATTGTTTTCCCCAGTTTTAATGCTTTTCAATATTAAACTTAATTTTTGTAATCAAGTAGAGTCATCTGACATATTGAAGTACAATTTTCTCTTTTCAGATTATTAGTTTGTTAAATGTGTTTACACCACAAAAAACTCTAGAAGAATTTCAAGATGTGTAAGTATCATTTTTATTCAGTAATGCACTGTACATCAAAGAGTGAACATCTAGAAAAGGCACCAACTGCTTTTTATACTTAGGAAACGTAGGTGGCAATACATTTTGTGACATCACAGATAACTTTCTCTGTTGCAGAGAAATATTTAGAAAATTTGATGGTAATATTTAATTATTTGTACCACATGGGTTTTCATTTCATAACAGATAAAGGATGACTGGAAAGAATTCTTCAGAGCAGACCAGGATCAGTAATGTGTTTTGCTGAACTATAAAATGTTTTTCTCAAGTCCGTCATAGCCAGGATTTTAGGGTTCAGGAGTTTATGAGTATTATTTGTAATGATTAAGTCACTAATTCTATTTAAGATTCTGTACTTCCAGAATCTTAAGTAGAATCATCTTACAGTGCAATGAAGTATTAATCTATTGAGAGGTGTAATGCCCAACTTCATCCTTAATTTATTGGTGTGTTCAGTCATTAACAAATATCTCATTGCCCTCTGTGTGCTGGGCGCTCTCTGGGACTTGGCATACTTGGCTTCCCTGGAGCCTATCAGGGAACACAGACAGGTAACATGATAAATGAGGAAAGTGCTAAGTGCTGGCCGGGTGTGGTGGCTCATGCCTGTAATCCCAGCACTTTGGGAGGCCAAGGCGGGTGGATCACAAGGCCAGGAGATCAAGACCATCCTGGCTAACATGGTGAAACTCCGTCTCTACTAAAAATACAAAAAACTAGCCGGACATGGTGGCAGGCCCCTATTGTCCCAGCTACTTGGGAGGCTGAGGCAGGAGAATGGCGTGAACCCAGGAGGCGGAGCTTGCAGTGAGCCATGATTGCGCCACTGAACTCCAGCCAGGGCAACAGAGCAAGACTCCGTCTCAAAAAAAAAACAAAAAAAAAAACGCTAGGTGCTGTGGACAAAGGGTCAAGCTGGGTCAGAGGATCAAAAGTGCTGAGGGTTGGACTTGAGGCTGCAGTTTTAAATAAGGTGGCTAGGGAAAGACCTCCGTGAGTTGGTGACATGTGGAGAACGCCTTGAAGAAGATCAAGAAGTCGGTCCTACAGATACTTGGGGGCAAGTAGAATGGAGATAAAAGGAACAGACAGCGCTCAGGACAGCAGCACATTCCCGCCTGGTGTTTTCCAAGACCGTCAAGAGGTGGTGTGGCTAGAGATGAGGGAGCAGGGGAAGAGAAGAGAGTGAACACTGCGGGGCCCCTAGGCCATTGTAAGGATGTCTTTTGCTCTAAGGCAAGTCAGAATAAGAGTCTTAGCAGAGCGGTGAGCTCACCTGCCTTCTGCTTTAAAAGCGTAGCTCTGGCTTCTGGGTTGGTAACCCATTGTAAGGGGTGGGGGCGCAGAATATCAGTTACTGCTATTGCAACAATTCTGTTAAGGCATTTTGGAGGGTCCGTTTGGCCCAGAGGGGTAATAGGAACGGTGAGAGGGGAAGAGATTGGATGCTGAAATGGTTCTAAAGATAGAGCCACAGTATTAGCTGATAGATAAGATGTGTGGTGTGAGAGAGAAGAATTGAGAATGACACCTAGATTTTTGGCCTGAGCACCTGAAGGATGAAGGAGCTCTCAACTGAGATGAGGAAGGCTATGAGGACAGACTGGGCTAAGGGTGGAATCAGGAGTTCAGTTTTGGACGTAGCTTTAAGATGCCTGTTGGACATCAAGGTGGAACTGGGAATAGGGAGGCAGAGGAATGAGTCTGGAGTTCAGGAGATACGTCTGAATTGAAGGTAGGACTTTGGGAGCTGAGGGTCTATAACTGAGATCATTAAGAAAGTGAGTGTTGTTATAGAAGAGGGTCAAGGACCAGTTGCTGGGCATTTTGACAGCAAGAAGTTGGAGACAGGACAGGGCAGGACCAGCTAGGATTATAGGACTGGCCAGTGGATTTAGTAGCATGGAAGCCATCACTGGCCTTGAGGAGGACAGTTTCAGCAGAATGGCGGCTGCACAAGCCTTATCCAAGTGGGATTAATAAAAAAATGGGAGAAGCCTGGGTGCAGTGGCTCATGCCTATAATCCCAACACTTTGGAATGCCTAAGGTGGGTGGATCACTTGAGGTCAGGAGTTCGAGACCAGCCTGGGCAGCATGGCGAAACCCTGTCTCTACTAAAAATACAAAAATTAGCCAGGCATGATGGCTTTTTTTTTTTTTTGTATTTAATTTTCAGTTCTGGGAATCCGAGGCATGAGAATGACCTGAACCCAGGAGGTGGAGGTTGCAGTAAGCCAAAATCACGCCACTGCACTCCAGTCTGGGTGACAGAGTGAGACCCTGTCTCAAAAAAATTTAAAAAATAAAATGAAGGGAGAAGAATTGGAGCTAGCACATGAGATGCCTCTGGGGAGTTTTGCTGGCAAAGGGAGCAAAGAGTTGGGGAGTTGCTGAGGGGGGAGTGCGGTCAAGTGCCCTTTTTGTTGTTGTTGTATGGTCACTTTTAAAAACATATATATATATTGTAGAGAAGTTTAGAGTCACAACAAAATTGAGCGGGAGGTACAGAATTCCTGTCTGTCCCCGGCCCCTTATATGCAGAGCCTCCCCCATTATCAGCATCTCCCACCGGAGGGTACATGTGTTATGATTGATGAGTCTGTAACAGCATGGTCTTTAGGCTGGTAGAGAGGATTTCAGCCAAAAATGTAAGAAGTAGGAAAATTTGTGTGTTTGAGATTCTATTTACCATGCTATTAAAGGTTTTTTTGTTTGTTTAATTTTTAACTTGTAAGACATTAAGTGTTATTTATATATTCTTTGGAAAATTTTTAGAAAGTTCCATTATACCAAGTTATCTTTTTACTTCAGCCAGTGCAGTGATTGGAAGTAAGTTACTGTTTCATGAAATTTTGTCATAAAGGAACTTTGGATAATTTTCAAATACATAACTGACCTTTTCTTCCTCAGGTATTTGGTTATGGAGTTAATGGATGCTAACTTATGTCAAGTTATTCACATGGAGCTGGATCATGAAAGAATGTCCTACCTTCTTTACCAGATGCTTTGTGGTATTAAACATCTGCATTCAGCTGGTATAATTCATAGAGTAAGTAGTGATGTATTAATTTTATTTTGAAAAACATAATCATTTGGTTGTCATAATCCTTTACATACAAAATAACATTTAAAAACAATTGTTAGGGTTGAAAATCCAAATAAATGATGGAATCATATTGTGTTTTAAGAGAGTCATTCTAGGAAGCCTCTGTGGAGCCGCCCGGCCTGCCAGGCTAGGCGAGCTGCCGTCGACACGGCCAGATACTGCACTCTCAGTCAGATACTGCACAAGAATACATTTTTTTAAACTTTTCATGTTAAAGTAACTCAAAACTTAGAGAAAAATTGCAAGAATAGGACAGAGAACTTCCAACTACCATTTGTCTACATTCACCTATGGTTAATATTTTTGCCATATTTGAAAGCCCATTTTTAATGAGCAAGGAACTTAAAGGCCAAGTAGTCAGTGAGACAGCTGCTTGAGAACTAACTTTCTTAAATAATGACCCAAATACCCATTTCTCTTTCCTGAAATTCTGCCCTGCCAGCTTCCCTGTGTCACTGGTGGGAGTGACCTGGCCCCGTGCCACAAGGGTTCGGAGCAGGCCTGTGGGCTCAGCACAGGCTGGGATTTGACTAGCAGTGTGTGACTGTACTGTCAGGAAACACATTTAACAAACTGGGGAGCTAGGATATAATTCTCACTGAGCTGGTTTTACAAGGTTTTGTTATTATTACTTGTACAGCTGTGTAAGCAGACTGTCACGATATAATTGTTTTTTGCAATTTGATACCAATACTTTTATTAGCAAAGAAAATGAAATAAACTTCTTCCTGCCAAAAAACAGTACATTTTTCATAAAAAAGAAAGATGGAATTGATGTAATAGGTGAGGAACAATTAAAACTCATCACATAAGGCCAGTAAGAAAACCCCAACAGTTAACAAAATCTGTTTTCAATGACATAATTACAGAACAATTAAAAAGCTACATAAAAATCAATGTTACCTACCTATTAGAAATACATTTTAATTCACCCATAGATCCAAAAACATTTAGACATACAGACAAAATTTTGTATTAACTGACAAAACCCACACTACCATGTTGCTTAAAGGGTATCTACAGAATTCTCACCTCAATATGTTCCTGTTAAGTAAGGCGGAAATCACCAGTCCCGAGATCGCCATTAGAAATGAGCCACTGACAAACACAATATATTTATAACTTGTATAACATTTCATTCATGTGCATGTTTTGAGCATTGTGGAATATTTAATTTGCATCAGGCTTTCCAAATTCCTTAAATTTATAAGATATGTTTTCAGTGGGAGTTCTCAGATGACTTTTGAAATAATTATTAAAATGAAAACTTACTGGCAAACTACTAGGGTTTAGATACAGAACACCTTCTTGTATTTAAAGATCCATCTCCAGTTTGCATCCGCACATTCTTTACATTTGCAGGGCTTTTCAGAAACGAGTTCTTTTATATCTTCAAGTAGAACTGGAAAGACTGAAGACATTACCACATTGTTTACATGCGTAGAATTTGTCCTCCAGTAGTAGTTTTTTTTCGTATTTTCAAAGGAAAATGGAAACATTGTATATGCTTTTTAATGTGTTCAAAGGTAACTGGAACATATAAAGGCGTCATCACACTTCTCTTATGCATATTATGTAAATTATACTGTTTTCCTCAAGTATAATTTCTTTCATGTTTTCAAAGATAACTGAATGTTTTCCCCAAATCCTTACATTCTCAGGATTTCTACAAAGTATGAGTTCTTTCATGTTTACATACAGGACTGGAATACCTAAATACTTTACCACATTCCTTACGGTCAGCGGGTTTCTCTCCAGCGTGAGTTCTGTCATGTTTATATAGAGAACTGGAATATCTAAAGACTTGACCACATTCCTTACAGTCAGATGGTTTCTCTCGGTGTGAATTGTCATGTTTCAAGGTAATTGAAGCAACTGAAGGCCTGACCACATTTTTTACACTCACAGGGTTTCTCTCCAGTATGAGATTTTTCATGTGTTTGAAGGGAGCTGTCCAATTCCTGAAGGTGTTACCACTTTTTTTTTTTTTTGAGACGGAGTCTTCGCTCTGTTGCCCAGACTGGAGTGCAGTGGCACGGTCTCAGCTCACTGCAAGCTCCACCTCCCAGGTTCAAGCGATTCTCCTGCCTCAGCCTCCCAAGTAGCTGGGATTGCAGGCACCTGCCACCACACCTGGCTAATTTTTTTTTTTTTTTAGTAGAGACAGGGTTTCACCATGTTGGCCAGGCTGGTCTCAAACTGCTGACCTCATGATCTGCCTGCCTCGGCCTCCAAAGCACTGGGATTTACAGGTGTGAGCCACCACGCCCAGCCACATTTTTTATATTCATAAGGTTTCTCTCCAGTATGAGTTCTCTCATGTGTCTGAAGGTAACTGAACCGACTGAAGCCTTAATCACATTTTTGACATGCATAGGGTTTCTCTCCAGTATGAGCTCTTTCATGTCTTCTAAGGGAACTGTGTTGACTGAAGGCTTTGCCACATTTTTTGCAGTCATCGGATTTCTGTCCAATATGTGTACTTTTATGTCTTCACATGGAGCAGGAATGACTGAAGGCTTTGCCACATTTCTTACATTTATAGGGTTTCTCTCCAGTATTATTTCTTTTATGTTTCTGAATGGAACTAGAAAGAGTGAGTCTTTTACCATATTTCTTAAACACATTGAAGATTTTTCACCATTGTGAGCTGTTTTACGTTTTTTTCAAAGTAACTACAGAAACTGAATTATTTCCCACATTTCCTACATTCATAGGGTTTCTGTTCAGCATGAGCACCTTTATGGCTGTGAAGGTGACCAAACTGTCCAGAGGCTTTACAACATTTCTTTATGGCAGTGAAGGTGACCAGAATGTTCAGAGGCTTTACCGCATTTCCGACATTTATAAGGTTTTTCCCCATTGTGCGTTCTTTTATGTTTTTGAAAAGAACTGCAAAATCTCAAGGCTTTACCATCTTTCTTCCATTCACAGGGTTTTTCTCCAGTGTAAATTACTTTGTGTCTTAGAAGTAAATAGAGAAACTTAAATGTCCTCCCACGTTTCTTACATTTATGAGGTCTATTACCAGTGTGTGTTACCATGTGTCTTTGGACGTTTATGAGAGAAAGGAAGATTTTCTCACATTGTTTACATTTGTGTGGCTTCACTCCATGTTTCTCAATAGTTTGTGTCCAGAATGAGGTAAGATGTGCCTATTAAGGGGTGAAGGACATACAAAGACTTGTCCACACACACTGCATTCACATGAATTTACATCAGCAGAAATTTTCTTCTTCAGGTTCAGATTTGGAATTTGGCCGAATATTTCTCCACAAGGACTACCTTCTTTACATTCAGAGTCTTTCTACCATAGGACTTCTTAAGTTTTTTCCAGAATTATTGAAATGACTTTCAATGTTCTGGTCTTCCCATTTGTTTCCATTTCCTGGCTTCTGGGATTCTCTGGCATCCTGCTTAGGGATCTCCAAGGTCACAGGGTGACAGTCTGAGGCAGAGCCACCTAGGCCTCCTGGGCCCGAGTTTTTTTAAAAAATCAACTAAAATATTGAGTGAGACTAGAGGCAGAGATAATATAATTTTATCGGAAATAGATATGCTTAGCATTCCCTAAATTATTACTGTACTAATTTTATTGACAGATTGCCATTAGATTTTATGTTCCAACAGCAAGAGGTCGTATTTTTGCTGAACTGAAAACTCAGTGTCGGGAAGGAGCTAGTGAGAGACAAGAATAGCGAAGCCTGTTGTTACAGAAATGAGCACATGGGTTTTAGGTGGTGGAGTGGTAAAATAATTTTTTCAGATCTGCTGTGCCAGGAAAGGTTGGTTCTATCACAGCTAGTGAAGCCCTCCCTCGGGGGCAGAGCCCACCGACCCACAGAAGGCAGGGTTGCCTCATCCCAAGCCTCAGGTCTGTGGCCCAAGGCCAGCGTCAGGGATAGCTCTTGTCCTCCCAGGGCTAGCTGACAGCCTCCCGTCTGCCATCCAGTGTACTGTTATTTAAAATAGAAACTTTGCTGCCATCAGATGGTCAGTTAAAATAATATATTGGTGACTTTGTTGTAAAAATAGTAACACTAGGCTTCTGAATTAAAAATGAAGATCTCCTGATGTACCATTCTATTTCTGTTCCTGAAATTTCCATGGACCTTCATATAATTTAAGATACTCTTAATATCTCTTAAATAGATTTTATTAAATTCATGCTTTAGAATAATTTCCCAGATTATTAGTCTTACTACATTAGGCCTTATTGATTTTGTGAGGGGAAATGGTTTGCCTGACTTGTTCCCCCTTGCGCCCCGAGGTGAGCGGGAAGCAACGGCCTCCTGTCACTGCGGCCTTGTGAGAGCTGCAGCCTCGGCAGGCCTTTTTTATGGAATAGTCGGTTCCTGCAGCCTGAGTCAGATGGGGCCCAGAGAAGTGTTTGGTTTGCCCAGCATGAGGTATAGAAACCTAAGAAGCCTTCAGAAAATGACCCCATTGCCATCCCTCCCTCGTGCTCACCACCCCCACCAGCCTGGCGTCTTGCTGTGTCCTCTCTGTCACCTTGTTCCCTCCTGCTTCTCACATCCATGGCCTTGCCAGGCTCTCCCCACATCTGCCCATGTGGGAGAGTGAGGCACGCTCACTGTGGGGAAGTTCCAAACATTGCACAGGTGTATAAAGCAAAGAGGGAAACCCCCTCTTGCCCCTGCTCCCCGCCCCACCCCTGCCCACATCCCAGGAGGGGAGGAGCCCTAAGTTAACTGTTCTGTGTGGACTGCACCATGCTTTGTCCCATCTACAGTACCAGGCACAAAGATAGACACACTTTTAATTTTGCCTATTAAAATGGTTTAATACAAAACAAATTTTAAGTATTTGAAAGATAAAGTTTTGCTCATGATATCCCACCAAAGTATATACTTTATATAATTCAAAAAATGAAAAGCAAGTACCCCAGCCCTGTGTTAGCACCTGGAGATGGCCAATGAGAGCACGCTGGTGCATGTCCTGCCTCCCTCTGTTGACTGATGTTAATACCAACATATCTGTACTTATGTCCTTTTGAACTTATATGCTAATTTAAACACAGGATCACCTTGTATATAACTGTAGCAACTTGCTAAACAAGTAGCTTGGTTTTTTTTTTTAATCAAGGATCAAATAGTTCTATAAATATTTATGAAAAACAGATTCCTCCACCTCCTCTTTTATTTCTCTCTCCCTAGAAGTAAACTCTTTCAGTTCATTTAGCTGATTATTTTGGTGTCGATTTCCATATTGAAAAAATATGCTTAGCTCTTTCTTCATTGATCCTTTCTCAGTTTGGGGCATAAGATGCTGATTTAGTGGCCGGGCGCAGTGGCTCATTCCTGTAATCCCAGCACTTTGGGAGGCCGAGGCGGGCGGATCCCAAGATCAGGAGATCGAGACCATCCTGGCTAACATGGTGAAACCCCATCTCTACTAAAAATACAAAAAAATTAGCCGGGTGTTGTGGCAGGCGCCTGTAGTCCCAGCTACTCAGGAGGCTGAGGCAGGAGAATGGCGTAAACCCAGGTGGTGGAGCTTGCAGTGAGCTGAGATCGCACCACTGCACTCCAGCCTGGGAGACGGAGCGAGACTCTGTCTCAAAAAAAAAAAAGATGCTGATTTAGCTTCTTACCAACCCAGCCCTCACCCTTGGCCTTCCTCGCCCTCCTCCCAGGCTGGCAGATGTGATGGTGTTTGGCTAACTGCATCATCGTGAGCATGGAAATGCTTTTGCACAGCAGACCTTCCCCTTTCACCTGTTGGTCCCTGGAGTTAACAAACACTTATCTTTTATTTGTTTGAGGTTTTTGTTTGTTTTGGGAGATAGTTTTCTATGTTCTTGTTGGTAATTCAGCCCTAACTCTTCTACCAGGCATCTAAATTTTCTCTCAGCACATGCAGATGTCTTGGGTATTTCATCAGTTTCATCTCTTCAGGAACCTCCCTGCAGCCTCAGCCGTGTTCCCTTTTGCACTGACTGCCCCTGCACCTGCTTGAAGGGGCTGCCCCGGATCTCCCTTGGTGGTTTTCTGGGGATTTCCTTCATCTCCCTCCCGTGTTGGATTCCTTGCTGGCTGTCCTTGTCTCTCAGATTACCCCCTTGTTTTGGTAGGAGACATCCTCCAAAAGCTTCCTAAAAATGCCACAGAGGAGAGAAATTTTTTGAGGCCTCAAATGTCTGAAACTCTTTATTCTGCCCTCTCACATGGTGAGTAGTATGGTTGTGTGTAGAATTCTTAGTTACAGATCAGTTGCGCTCAGAATGGCAGATGCAGTCCTGTGGTAGCGAGGCACCTAGCATGGCTCCGGAGTGCCTTAGTGTCATCTGATGACTAATTTTTTTTTTTTTTTTTTTTAGACGGAGTCTCACTCTGTCGCCCAGACTGGAGTGCAGTGGCATAATCTCGGCTCACTGCAAGCTCTGTCTCCCGGGTTCATGCCGTTCTCTTGCCTCAGCCTCCCGTGTAGCTGGGAATATAGGTGCCTGCCACCACGCCCAGCTAATTTTTTGTATTTTTAGTAGAAATGGGGTTTCACTGTGTTAGCCAGGATGGTCTCGATCTCCTGACCTCGGGATCCACCTGCCTCGGCCTCCCAAAGTGCTGGGATTACAGGTGTGAGCCACCAGGCCCGGCCGATGACTAACCTTTTCTAAGTGCTGTGGTTTGGGGTTTTGGTTTGGTTTTATCTCTGGAAACTTTTAAACTCAGTTCTTTATTCCTTGTATTCTGAGACGTTTTGATGTATGCCTTGATACGGACATTTTTTCTTTAGTTTTACTGGGCACTTGGCCTTCAGTCTGGAAGCACATGTTATAGAGGTCTGAGAAATTTATATCATTTCTTTCAGAATGTCCTCTTAACTCCATTCTGTATTCTTTTTCTCTGAAGCACGAGTTAATTGACATTCATTTGCTCTTAAAAGTTCCTTTTTACAGCATTCTGTTCTTGTTTCAGGGATATACTATTCTCTCTGAGGATAAGCTTTTGTTAAAGGGTTTTATCACTCCCTTCATTGTCTTTCTCTACCCAGAGTTCCTTTTTTAGTGTGTTAGGTCCCTCCCTGTTACATGCAAGGCTTTCCCCAAATGTCTGGTTGGATCATGTTTAAGATTGAAGCATTAGGCCAAGCATGGTGGCTCATGCCAGTAGTCCCAGCGCTTTGGGAGACTGAGACAGGCAGATCGCCTGAGGTCAAGAGTTCAAGATCAGCCTGGCCAACATGGTGAAACGCCGTCTCTACTAAAAATACAAAAATTATCTGGGCGTGGTGGCAGGCACCTGTAATCCCAGCTACTCGGGAGGCTGAGGCAGGAGAATTTCTTGAACCCGGGAAGCGGAGGTTGCAGTGAGCCAAGATTACAACATTGCACTCCAGCTTGAGCAACAAGAGCGCGACTTCATCTCAAAAAAAAAAAAAGATTGAAGCATTAGAGGCTGACTGGAAGTGCTGAGTGAATGGGTGGATTGTTAAAGAATGGGTGTCTCTTGGGCCACAGGCAGCTGCAGATGTCGCCTTCTGTAGGTTTTTTCTCTGGGCACCATTTAATTTCTCTGGAAAAGGCCCCTCCAGTCCCTTGGTGGAGGGATGTAAGTCTGGCTGTTGGGGTACAGCGCTGTGGCGTGGGACTGGGCTTCTCATGTGGCAGAGCGCAGACTCTCTGGGCAGCCCTGTTGTAGGCAGGCCTCGCCGTGCCTTCCCTTTTGGTGCCCACAGGACTGCGTGCTGCACCTGTGGCCCTGCACCTGGAAGCTGGGCGTCAGTTTCTCTGCATGAAGGGCCAGCAGGAGTGAGGAAGGAATGGAGCCTCACTTTTGGGATGGAGGTGGGGATCTGGGGTATCTAACTGCTATGAACTTGGACTTTCAATAAAAAGAAAACTCCAAGTGCTGCCCTTGCCTCGTTCCGCCTCCATAGCACCTGTGGTTCACTTGCTGAGCCTTTCCTGGATGTCGTGGCCATTTGTGGAGGTTGGCATTCCCTTCGCTCAGCCATGGCATTTGGTGCGGTCCTGCAGCTTCCTGTCCCTGTAGAGTGGGGGCTTTTCGTGGGCGACATCAGCATGCCACGGGGGGTTACACAGGCGAGGGACTGGCTGGGAGAAGGAAGGGGAAGCAGCCAGAGGAGGCAGCGAATACCAGCTGAATGAGGTGCAGTCCTGGCCCCTCAAAGGGCCGGTCCAGACTGTGGTGCAGCTCTGAGGCCTCCAGTGTCACATAGGAACAGGCCTGCCTCAGCACCCCTGCCCGATCGGCCCCTGGCTGACAGCTCTGTGAGAGGTACGCCCTGGCAGGGACATAGGATGGGTGCAGACACCGCACTGGGGCATCTGTCACTCCCACTCCTGTGGTGGGAAACCAAGGAGTGCGTTTCTGTGGCCCCCACAGTCCACCCTGGCCCCCTCAGCTCTACTTCTCCACATAAGTTGGGAGTGGCGTCCATGGTTCTCTCTTCCTCAGGGGAAATCGGGAAGACAGAGGTTAGTGGGACCCCCTGTAGTCCCGTCACTGTGGTCTCTCTGCTGGCTCTCGCCCTTCCCCCTTTCCTGTTATTCATACCCTCAGCTCTCACATCGGGAAGCCTCTGTGGCTTACCTGGCATGTGTCCCAGACCTTCATTCCTGAGCCGTCTGTGTCTGGTGGCTCTCAGTGTGCCACAGCGTCCCAGGCCACCCAGTGGCCATCTCCCCAGTCCTCAATGTGTGGCTGGAGCAGAGGCCCTTGACAGTTGGAGTAACCCCCACACAAGTTCCTTGGCCTGCGAGTAAGTCATCACAACGGGAAGGCCAGATGGAAATCTGAAACTGCCCCCAAGATAGCAAATCAAGAACAAGATCACGCCCTGTAGGGCTCGGGTGGGTGGAAGAGATTAGTGCCACCATGGAAGCCTCAGGGGAGCGGGGACAGTGGTCTCTTGCATTCCCATCTAACTCACTAGTTCAGCCCTTGAAGAAACTGCATGGATTCTGGCGAATGACTCGACAGCCACAGGCTTATGGCACTGGCAATCCTGGCTGCAGCTGCTGTACGGGTCAAGGTGCGGTTGCTGGAGCAGATTAATAAGGCCTCAGGTGCAGCGTGTTGATCGGGCAAATGCATCCTCCACACTGCTTAGAAGAGAGGCCCAGGCAGCACCACACACGTGCAGGCTGGACAGCAATGTTCTTTTACAGCTTTGTTCTAAGGCTTTGCTAATGTTCCCACCCTCCCATAACATGACCAGAAGAGAACTGGCCCAGACTTCACTTCTGACCTGACCCCACAAACTCTGCAAGTGGAGGAGCCATGATTGCGTTTGGGGTCTTCGGGTTTCAGTGTCTACTTAGAGCTGTGTCCATTCATCCTCAAGAGTGCCTGGCTGTTCTCCTTACCCAGTGGACGGCCACAGCTACTTGTGGGGAAGGACCAGAGAAGGCCAGACAGCGGACACCTGTCATGATATGCTCCTTCCTGGGATACCTCTCAAGCAATGGGTCTGGATCCCAGAGTCGAGCAGGCAGTGGGGGAGGTCAGCACCTGCCCCACTCGTGCTGCGGGTGCTGTGGTGCCCTCACTGCTGCCCACAGGGTAGCGTTGGGTTCCAGGCTTTTTGGGAGCCAAGCCCCGAGCCAGGCATCACTTGGATGTTTACTTGGCATTTGTCATCTTTGTTCTGAGTGATTTTCAAGACTTGAAGGGACATAACTGTCTTTCCCTCTGCTGTCCTTGAAATTGAAGTGAGGTGTTGGGAAGTTGTCTCAGTTTGTATTTTGGGGGTGCCTAGAGAGGGTCCCAGGGTGCGGGGAGAGCTCTAGGAGCCTTGTGACCTCCTTAGCCACCTCCCCATTGGCCACACAGAGCACCCATGCAAGCTTGGGATTTTATCACCACCGTCTTCCAGCAGACGGCAGTGAAGTGTGCTTTTCCGGCTAAATTAGTATGTGATGACAGTTTTTTGACAGATGGCAGCGTCTTCAGATGAGCGTGTTTTCTGGCGCACTGGGGTTCACAGAGCTGGCGGGCAGCCTTTGGAGATGGTTCCACTGCTGCGTCTGTCCTTGGTAGAACCAGGCTGTCCTTGTCATCCTTGCTCCTGTGGCTGTGCTGTCAGTTCTGGGTGGGTTGGGCTTCAGGGCCTGCTGGCTGGTGAAGTGTGCGTTTCACACCTCAGAAATCAGCCTTCTGGAGGGAAAGTGCCCACTGCACACCCTCCGCGGCCTGAGGGAGCGCCTCTTTCTGCGTCTCCCGCCAGCGCCACGGCTGCTTGCTTTCCGTCGCTGCCACGTGATAGACTAAAAATGGGCTTTCATTTTGGGTTTTTAAAAAAGAGTTTTGTGAGATTGAGCATTATTTTATCTGTTAGTAATTTGTGTTCTAAAATGCCTGTTCTTGCCATATTCTTTGATTTTAAAAAAGGAAACGAGAAAAAAATTGGTTCATTTGGTCTTAGCTCCATGACCAAGTCCTCACAGTGGACAGCCCCTGGTTGAATGTGGGCTGCTTCTCCCCGGCTCTCCTTCATGTGGGATGCATCTGGCTTCTTCCTCTCAGGCCTGCTGGGGGTGTCTGCACAGTACCCTAAGGTGGAATGGAGGCCTGGGGGCCTCTTTTTGGGGCCAGGTAGAGATTGTGACTGCATTTTTAAACATTATATGTTGATCATTTAAATTTTACAGAATCTAGGAAGCCTAGAAATAGACCATTTAGCAGCATTGAAATGTGATTGTAACTGTTGTAAATGTTGAAATGGCTTCCTGCTTGCCCTGATAACAGCTCCACAGCCTGCACTGAGGCACACCTGCAACCCCCTTGTGGCCCATCCGTTGAGATGTCTTAAAGTCAGGTGTTAGGCAGTGTTACAGAACCTGCAGCTCCCCAGGTAAAGTATCCTCACGCCTTACCCTGTGTCAGTGGCTTGGCAGTTTAACATTGCAGGTACACTACTCTTGTGAAAAGAATGGATATGGGTTGTTTACAAGTCACAGTTTCTAGATTGAGTTTGCAGGCTGAAGTCCCCAGGCAAAAGTCAAATTCCTAAGGCCTGAGGAAGGGGCTAGGGTGGAGGATCAGCAGGAAGAAAGTCCCTTAGTTATGAGGGAAAAGGTTGCAGAAGTTGTGTTAAGGCTTTGCAAGTCGGGTGGAATATGACGTGTGTCTTCATTCAGCAGACACTTCCCAAGGGTCTGCTTGCGCCAGGCATTCTTCTGAGTGCTGAGAGCACAGCCAGTGCCCTGCTCACAGAGTCAGCACTGGGGAGGGGAAGAGAGGTAGCAACTGGAAGATGAGCAGGTAAGTTTTTGTGCCACGTATGGATAGAGACAGCAGCACCGGTGCTGGTGGGTCCTTGTGGCAGAGGTGAGAAGACTGGAGGTGGATGATCATGGAATTGCTCTTCCAAGGAGAGAAAGAGCCATGGGAAGATTCCAGGTTGGGAGGATTCTGGACCTGTGCTGTCCAGTATGGCAGCCACTAACCACAAGAGGCTGTAGAGCACCCAGGATGTGGCCATGCTACATTTGTGAAATATATACTGGACTTCAGAGGCTCACTACCAAAAAGAGAATGTAAAATATCTCAGTATTTTTCTTATGTTGATTACATTTTGAAATGATAATATTATGGATATATTGGGTTAAATAAAATACACTGTATTAAGATTTCACCTATTTCTGTTCATGCTGTTGAACATGGCTACTAGAAAACGTACATTATACACATCGTTCGCATTATATGACATTGTCTATGGAACAGCACTGCCCTGGACTGATAGTGAGCATAAGGACCTTAGCAGAAGAGAGTCAGAGTGTTGGGGAGCTCAAGTCCAGGTGTGGAGGGTGGGAGGGGGGCGTGTGTGCTGGACATGTAGATGCATGGATGGAGGGCCTGCGAGACCACAGAAAGGGCAAAGGAGAGCCATGAAGGTTTCCACTGAGGGTGAGGGGCACCATCTGACCGCTTTAGGCTGATTTGTTTTAGTTTCAATTTGAGAGTAAGATTTTCCAAAATTGTTAGCAAATCTCAGAGTCAGTTCACTCCCTGCACTCTCACACTGGCTTCACAACCCTCACGGATGCGAAGTCGTTTATTTAGTGTGCTTCGTTCATTTGACTGATTTAACCCGTTGCTTTCCTAGGATTTGAAGCCTAGCAACATCGTTGTGAAATCAGACTGCACCCTGAAGATCCTTGACTTTGGCCTGGCCCGGACGGCCTGCACCAACTTCATGATGACCCCTTACGTGGTAACCCGGTACTACCGGGCGCCCGAAGTCATCCTGGGTATGGGCTACAAAGAGAACGGTGAGCATAGCCAGGGCTGGAGGAGGCTGGGGGGTGCTTAGAAACTGCTCTCGTGGTGGTCTCGAGTTTTTTCTCTTTCCTTTGAACCATATGGTGTATACCATGGGGACTGCTACACATAGAATATAGCATGATCCAGAGATAAGAAATAATTAGTTGTGTTTTTCCGTTGGTTAAAATCATCCTCTCTTAAACATTCACTTTTAAAATGAATATTTTTGAACTTTTTAATCAGTTTAACCTACCTACAGCCAAGTGTGCAGATCCTGAGTGTGCAGCTCAGCTGACGTGAGCACACCCACAGCACCAGCAGCTCTGGCCTCCCCACGGCCCCTCCCCCTCGCAGCACATGGGGCTGGCCAATCTCCTGATCTCCAGTACCCTGGATCAGCTTGATTTGTTGGTCTGCATATTGGTTTTTTGAATTTGATATAAATGGAATAATACATGTTCTCATGTAAAATTGGTGTTTTTTACATCAAAACTTAGCTTATTCTAGCAATATCAGAGCTCTTTGAAAGTTGGCTTTTAGCAAATTTGTTGAAAATAACGAAATCTCGCTTACTTGTTTCTAAAAAGACTGAAAGTTTGCCCAGGTCAACTGAAATGAGTTTTGCTACAAGTTCATCTGGCTGGGTTGTAGCTTGTGTTCTCGCCCTGAGAGGCACAGCTTTATGTGCTTCCTGTGGAAGAGAGAAAACTTGATCCCCTATTCGCCTCTCCCCTCTGCCCACCAGCAGGGCATTTAGAGGGCTCTGCTGTCTGTCTGAGGCCTGGGCCCCACAGATGAGGGTGGGCACTGTGGAAGTCTGGGCTCCTCTAGCAAGGCCTCCCCTGCAGTCCTACAAGCCAGCCAACCGGCGCCAACAGTCAGTTCTCCCACTGAGTGCTGCTGCCTTTCTGACGGGGCAGTCTAGAAAGTGATCGCTCAGGAGGTGTGGTGTCAACAATGCACAGAGGCTCTCGCTGGCAAGCTAGTGACGCTTACTGGGTTTGTCTCTGGGAGGGGGTTTGGAGAAAAGGGATGTGGGACTCTAGCTGGTTTTTAATCCCCTGGTGTTTGGTAGTGGACATCTGGTCTGTCGGGTGCATCATGGCAGAAATGGTCCTCCATAAAGTCCTGTTCCCGGGAAGAGACTGTATCCTTCACGGGGGACCTGGCACTTGGCCATGGAGGCTGGGGGTGGGCATGTGACCCTGAAAAGCTTTGTGTTCACAGGCACTTCTTGTTTCTGGTTTTTTGTTTGTGTGTTTGTTTTAAGCTATAAAGTATTGGACTCTTTGGCACTAAAACCCCAGATTGCTACAAACTGAAGGCTAAACTAGAGGTCAGCAATCATTCATATTGTGTAAAATTTCACCCTTAGCTAGCAATTTATTTTTCCATATTTGTGTGTTTAGTACACTGTTAGAATCCTTTTCCTCACGTTTGTTTTGTTCATGACACTTCATAATTTTATCATTTCATTTTATTTTCAGTTGATATCTGGTCAGTGGGTTGCATCATGGGAGAGCTGGTGAAAGGTTGTGTGATATTCCAAGGCACTGATCGTATCCTTCCCCGCGGCCTTGGCCCCGCCCTGCTTTCCATAACGCCTCAGGCAGCGTGACCTCCTGCTTGCACGGGCGCTCACGAGGACAATGTCGTCATCCACTCCAGACTGTGTTCTAAGGGGGGCTTGACTCTATTTGTTAATTAGTGTCACAAACCAAGTTGTTCAATTTTATTCTTTATTTTTAGCTTGACTACCTGTGATGATTTTGAGAGTTAGAGTTAAGTTAAATCAATTATATTAGCTTAATTTTACCAAAAATAGCTGGCCATATAGAAGAAATTATTTACTCTTTGATAAGTATATTCTGATATTTAAATGAAAATACTGTATTACTTAGTTTATTCCATTAATTTAACTAGGAAAGATGCTATCTAAATTTAATAGGCTCATGTGCTTGTGTGCTTTAATTAAGTACTATTTTGTTAGTTACTGGTATGCATTGAAATATTTTCCCGCAAAGTAAGAACTGAAGCACATTATAAAAGACCTATAAAAGTGAAAGAGATTAAAATGAAAATTTTGTGAGGAACAATATGTTAAACTTTCTTGTTTGTTACTGTGCTGACATTTTGTAGAATTTAAAAAAAAAATCTGGTGGGTTATTTTGTGACACACTGGGGAAGTCAAAATACATGTAAAATGAAAGAGATAAACTCATACTGTAGTCAGCAAGTCGTGTTAGATATACAGCAGAAAGGAGAATAACTAGTTTTTACGATAGCCTTCTTTCCTCATTTGCCATTCTTCCATCCTTAGTATTTTTTACCCTAACATGGTTCTTCACATCTTCCCTTTTTCATTTGTGTTTTAACCACTTAGTTTTTCATTAGTCCTTGACTTTGTTTTCGTTACGAAAGTTTAAATTAGTCTCCATCCTTGGGCAGATTGATGGTTGCTTTTAAGGAAAGCGAGCTCTGTAGTCAGTGTTTTGTGTGTATCTTAGGAAGATAATTTCAGATTTTAATAAGTTTATCAGAGTGGTCTCCTTATAACATAAATTCTTCACAATGCAAACTTGAAATGAAAATATTTTTATTCCTCTCATTTTATTTACCTTTCTTTACATTTTCTGTATCATAGATTATATAATGTCAAGTTAAATATTTTATTTGTTCTAGTAAATTTTCTAGCAGTTTCTATAGCCTTACCTCAGATTCACTTGTTTCAACCTATAAATAAGGAAGTCTTTATTTTGCAAGTGAACTTAATTAAAAAGGGAAAGTTGAGGAATTAAAAGACTAATAATTTAGAAATATATACTTAATGTTCAGTTTGTCTCAATTCTTATTCATTTTGTGCCATTCCTTGTTTTATTAAGAAATGTTTTCTTCAAAAAGTACAACAATGAAAAATGTGAGTACTTTTTGGTGCATTTTAGTAAGTAACTTAAAATTCCTGCTTTACATATTAACATTAATGTCAGTAATTAATGGTGTTATCTATAAGGTTAGCTAATGTTATTCCCAAAAGTCACACACAGGTTAACATCATTTTTCTAAAGAAAATTTTGCCAACTCTTTCAAGTATTAGATTGAAATTTGGGAGATATAAAAAAGTTGCAGAAATCAGACTGAGGGTCTCAGAGGTTTGCTTTAATTTGTGACCTGGGGTAGAAAGGAGCTCCTGTCCCTGTGGTGGCCTATGAGAAAGAGAAAGCTTTAGCCAGGCTACCTCGGGCCCCAGCTCAGACTCCTCCCCTCGGCAGCCAAGCGTCCTTGAGAAATTTAGGGCCTCTCTGAGCCTTGGTTTCCCCTTCTGTAAAACAGGAGACCTGCAGTCTGCCTGCAGCTTCACAAGAGTTAGACAACAGGGTCCACTGAGCTTGCTGGAATTACTGTTCCCCTTCCCCCAGCCCTCCCATCTGTCCCCTGTCCCTCCCATCTGTGGGATGCTGCGGTGGAGGCCTCTCGGGGAATCTGGGGGGCTTCTCTCACAACTGGTTTAATTTCTAGTCCTTTATCATTAATCCAGCAGATATTTCTCTCACCTGCCCATTTCTGGGTGCCTAGTCTGACTTAGATGCAGAGAGGCTCCTCCCAGCTGCTGAATTGAGGCTGGATCTTCAAGGGCAGGGCAGAGCAGGAGACCAGAGCAGAGGCTGCCATCATCCAGAGGAGAGGCGGAGGCCCCCAGCAGGCTGGGAGGGTGTGGCCGGGGAGATGGGCTTGTACTCTGCTTTGAAGTTGGATCCTTCAAGGAGCCTTGCTAGGGTTTGGAGATGTCTGTTGGACTGTGGAATTCAGGGGCAAGGTCTGGGATAGAAAGATCAAAGTGGGTATCATCCATCTGTTGGTAGCCTTGAAGCCTAGGACTGGTAGCGAGAGCTTGCAGGGGAGGAAGAGACCAGGACCCAGGACTTAGCCCCCTTGAGGTGGAGGGACAAAGGGAATAGGGAAGGAAATGGAGAAGGCACTCCAGCGACCCCTCCTCCTAGAGCATGGTGACAGAGGGAGGCTCATTCACATGAGGAGATGAGGACAGAGGACTGGCCGCTGGGCCTCGTAATGGCTGCTGGCAGCCATGATGGGCACAGCATTTATGGAGTGGAGGGAAGAAAGCCTGATGGGAGTATGTTTGAGAGAAAATGAGAGGCTGGGAATTAGAGACACAAGTATAGACAGCTCTGTTTTTTTTTTTTTTTTTTTTTCTGAGACAGAGTCTCACTCTGTTGTCCAGGCTGGAGGGCAGTGGCGCAATCTCGGCTCACTGCAGCCTCCACCCCCTGGGTTCAAGCAATTCTCTGCCTCAGCCTCTGGAGTAGCTGGGATTACAGGTGCCTGCCACTACGTCCGGCTAATTTTTGTATTTTTAGTAGGGCTGGGGCTTCACCATCTTGGCCTGGCTGGTCTTGAACTCTTGACCTTGTGATCCACCTGCCTTGGCTTCCCCAAGTGCTGGGATTACAGGTGTGACCCACCACGCCCGACCAACAGCTCTTTATGGAAGTTTTGCTGCAAATAGGAATAAGATAGAGCGATAGGTAGTAGAGGCCAAAAGAAAGCAGCTACTATGTTAACACAGGAGAAAACACTGTCAGTTACCAACGTGATGAAATGTACTGGTAGAGTGCAAAATGTTGATGTTGGAGAAGGAAGAGTTGAGGGAGCTCTTCCTTGAGTAAGCATGAGGGTTAGTCTAGAGCTGGGCAGGCTAGGTGTAGCCGGGAGCCCAGTTGGTGGCTGTATGGCAAATGGCACACAGATGCTGGGTGGGTGCATCCTGGGGAATCTGTGGGAGTGAGCATGCAGAAGAGGTATCAAAAGTGTAAGGCGGGCCAGGCACGGTGGCTAACACCTATATAATCCCAGCACTTTGGGAGGCCGAAGCAGGCAGATCACTTGAGGCCAGGGGTTCAAGACCAGCCTGGCCAACATGGCAAAACCCCATCTCTGCTAAAAATACAAAAATTAGCCAGTCGTGATGGCAGGTGCCTATAGTCCCAGCTACTTGGGAGGCTGAGGCAGGAGAATCACTGGAGCCTGGGAGGTGGAGGTTGCAGTGAGCCGAGATCATGCTACTGCACTCCAGCCTGGGCGACAGAGCGAGACTACATACATACATATGTGTGTGTGTGTGTGTGTGTGTGTGTGTGGCAACAGGAAAAGATGTGAGACAGTTTTCACATTTTGGCTAAATAGGTAAATAAAATGTGGGCATAATTCTGATTTGACAATATGTATGAAACAGGAGTAAGAAGGAGAATTTGCTAGTGAATTGAATGCCAGAAACCCATTTCCCGAGCAGGTCTTTGGAAGTATAACATTTTGGAAGAACGGAGTTCATGTACCAGTTCCCTAGGTTATTTCATGGTAATGTAAGTTCATTTTTCTAAGACATGCCTCAGTGAGCACTTTTTGAAGCTGCTGTTGATGCTGTTTTTTTCTTGCTTGCATTCTCTTGTATAGTTGAGTACAGTTTCAGTATCACTTTCCCACATGTAATCCTAATTATCCCAAGCCTAACAAGCACCCTGTGGAATAGGCAAAGCTGGTAATGTCTGCATTGAACAAAGAAGGAAATGGACCCCTAAGGAAGCTTGACTTTCCTGACACACTGTGAGTGCTGAATGCAGAGTTGAGTCTGAAACCCAGGTCACACACTTTGAAAGGAAATAAAATGCATTACCTCGGTATTGCAGTGATGGTTGGGAAGAGTCAATTCCAAGTAAAACAGACTGTCTGTCATTTGACAGCTGTCGGTAGGCTCAGTCGAAGCCCAGCTGGTTGATTCCCCGGCTGTAAACTGAGGGGGTCAGACAGGTCTCTCCACAGGTCCCTCGAGATCCTCTGTTCTTCAGAGAGCCGTGAAGGAATCTGAGGTAGCGTTAGTGTGAAAACTGATTTCAGTTGGCTTATGTAATGTTTATCTAGTTTCATGCTTAATCATTTTTGCCATAGGTATTCTTAGTTACAAGATAAACTTTATTTTGAACTAGAGTGGGAAGGTGTGTAGACTTCATTGTGTTGATTTAATAAGCTGTGTCATAGTTTATGAAGACGCAGAGTGGAAGAGTTTGAAAAAATAGTGTAACTTGGAAACCCAAACCTTATTTGAATATTAGTTCGAAATTCTGCTGCTGATCCAGTGGGGTGGCCTAGCCGATAGGTATAAAGATGACTCAAATACTGCTGCTGCATGTACTGTGAATACAAGGCACTCCAGTTATATTTTCCTCAAGAGACTCCTTAGATATTGATCAGTGGAATAAAGTCATTGAGCAGCTTGGAACACCATCAGCAGAGTTCATGAAGAAACTCCAGCCAACTGTGAGGAATTATGTAGAAAACAGACCAAAGTATCCTGGAATCAAATTCGAAGAACTCTTTCCAGATTGGATATTCCCATCAGAGTCTGAGCGAGACAAAATAAAAAGTAAGATAGCCTTTTTTTTCTTAGACTTGTGTTTTGTAATTCAGGTGGCGCTTTCAGTCTTTCATGTTTGTATTCAAAAAACCTGTGAGTTTTGGGAGAGAAAGTCATTTTAGGCCAGAAGTCTGAGGTATGAAGGCACTGAGGAGAGAAAGCTTAAAGGTCTAGAAGCTTTATCCTCCATAAGAAGGCTTAATTGAAGCCTTTGGCCAAAATAAAAATAATCAAATCTATCTGAAAGAATCTTGTTACAGTTACAGCAACTGGAATTCACAAAGTTTTCAGGTGAAAAGAACCCTTGAATGCAGATTCTAGAGTCAGAGCCATGTGACAGTCACTCCATAGAAAAGGTCCTCCCTACCTTCTCCTGCACCCTTTACTACGGTGTGATTGCTTAAGGAAAAAGAACATATTTGATTCTGTCCACATTAAGATTAAGGTAAACTGGGCCGGGCGCGGTGGCTCACGCCTGTAATCGCAGCACTTTGGGAGGCCGAGGCAGGCAGATCACGAGGTCAGGAGATGGAGACCATCCTGGCTAACACAGTGAAACCCCATCTCTACTAAAAATACAAAAAATTAGCTGGGCGTGGTGGCGGGCGCCTGTAGTCCCAGCTACTTGGGAGGCTGAGGCAGGAGAGTGGCCTGAACCCAGGAGGCGGAGCTTGCAGTGAGCCGAGATTGTGCCACTGCACTCCAGCCTGGGGGACAGAGCGAGACTCCGTCTCAAAAAAAAAAAAAAAAAAAAAATTAAGGTAAACTGTGCCTTAATCAGAAAAGCCTCAGTCTTTCCTGTGCTTACTCAGGTTGTGAACTTCAATTGCCAAAACCTAGGTGAGCCTTATATTTAACTAAGTTATTGAACTTGTTTTTTTTTTTCTAAATACCAATCTGTAGATTTAAAAAAAAAAAAAAAAGTGTAAGTTGCCAGCACTGTATACAGCTAGGCCAGCCAGAAGCATCTGTGAATGTTTTATCCTGTGGGAATGTGAGATTGTTGCATGGTTTAAAAAGTCTGTTCTAATTTCATTTTGATGTGACTTAGAGAAAAGTACTCCCCCATGCCTCATGCCCACACTCTGGGCAGTGCCACCCGCAGCTCAGCAATTGCCACCTTCCTTGCTGTGGTTTCCCAGCCTTGGGCCCTGCCCAGACATTGGTCTGAGGCTGCCTGGTGCTCTTCCCCACCACCCTGGGGCCCCAGGTTTCTCTTCCCCTTGCAGATCCAGAGGCGTAAAACCACATTTGGAAACCTGGTTTGTCATGAAAGTGGCCATCTGACTTTTTCTTAAAAATGTTTGGGTTATGGCCGGGCGCGGTGGCTCCTGCCTGTAATCCCAGCACTTTGGGAGGCCGAGGCAGGCAGATCATGAGGTCAAGAGATCAAGACCATCCTGGCTAACACAGTGAAACCCTGTCTCTACTAAAAAAATACAAAAAATTAGCCGGGTGTGGTGGCAGGCGCCTGTAGTCCCAGCTACTCAGGAGGCTGAGGCAGGAGAATGGTGTGAACCCGGGACGTGGAGCTTGCAGTGAGCCGAGATCGCGCCACTGCACTCCAGCCTGTGCAACAGAGTGAGACTCCGTCTCAAAAAAAAAAAAAAAAAAAATGTTTGGGTTATATTCATCTTGAACCTATCAAACATTTCTCAAAATTAATACATCTTTGTTCTGTCTGTGCTGTCATATTTAGTTCTTTATTGTATGATTCTCTTTGTTTCATATTAACAGCATTAGTGTATTAATCTAATCTTTGTTGTCACCCTAGCAAGTCAAGCCAGAGATCTGTTATCGAAAATGCTAGTGATTGATCCTGACAAGCGGATCTCTGTAGATGAAGCTCTGCGTCACCCATACATCACTGTCTGGTACGACCCCGCCGAAGCAGAGGCAGTGAGTATCTGTTTTGAAAAGACTTATATGTGGAGGCCAGGCTTGTATTTCCTTGGATCTTGTCTGCTCGTCCAGAGCGGCTACATATGGGTAGCAAGTTCTCCATTTGGGGCTCCCAGTTACAAAAAGGCCAAGTGCTGTCTGAGGCCTGGGTCGCTTGCTCAGAGGACCTCGGGAATGAACTTACGCTTTGGTGATACCAGTCTCCATTTTGCAAAGGCTGCTGTGAGCGCATAGTTTATTAAGCATCTGTTCTGTGCCATTGGCTTTGGTTATATCCTCTTGTTTAGGCCACTCAACCAGAGAGGCTGAGCAGCTTGCTGAAAAATCACACGTCTGTGTATCCTTCCCTAAAGGCCTTGTGCCTTCTGGCTGCCCTGCTGGAGGAGCTCCACTCTGAGTTTGGTGCCCACGTGCGTGTTTCTGTATCAGCACTGGTGTGAGTGAGCTTTAGCTGTGAGGGAGATCACTGCGTAGTGGCAGGCTTCCTTCATGCCATGAGTGAAATACATGTTTATGGCATGGCCTGTGGTTTTGCCATCAGTTTAAACATTGTTTTATATAAAAAGAATCCAAATTATAAGCAGACTTTTGTAACAGTCCATTTATGAGTTGGACATTGGGTTTGGGAGTTCTCACATGAAGAACATGTAAAATTTGTTCTAAGAAACAGCAGTACCTTCCATAGCTGCCAGCACCATGCCTTGTCCATGATGGGTCTCGGGAAACAGCCTGTGATGGGCAGATGTCTGTGTTTTGAGGTCAGGTGATTACTAACAGGAACATAGTAACTCTTTTTTGGTTAACTTTTTCATAATTATTTTGATCCCGAAGCTGATCCAATATCACATGACAAATCTTTATTAAACCATGTGTTGAATTAAACTAAATCCATATCATAAATAGACTAGAAGTCTTCCAAGTGATTTTACCTTTTTTAGTGCCTCATTTTTTTTGAGGCATTACTGTTGACTTTACATATGATTTAATTTTTAGCCACCACCTCAGATTTATGATGCCCAGTTGGAAGAAAGAGAACATGCAATTGAAGAATGGAAAGGTAAAGATGGAGCTTATTTTGATCCTTCCTTACGACATTTCTTCCAATCCTGTAAAGCAGAGGCTTTTCATTTTGTGACATTTCCCTTCAGGAAGGGGCAAGAAACCCTGCGACCCACTTAGCCTCTTTCTCCCCAGTTTCCAGTAGAAAAAGAACTTGAAGAGAACAGAGTTAGAGAGGAACATGTATCAATTTCTTATCATTTGCTTCAAGAAGGAAAAATAGCATTTTTTTATGGCTTTTTACATATCGATTTGTAAACTGAGCTTAGTAATTGTATCACACTTATATTGATAACATGTTGCAAATTGTCAGGTGACACCAATTCACAGGCTGCATGTTACCTATAGAATTCCCAGTGTATGCAGAAATGGGGATCCAGGGCTGGGGGTCATGTGAACTTCTGCCTGCTTTTTTTAAGCCATGTAGTTGTACATATGTTTTAAAATCTAGTTTGGGGGAAATTGCAGATTGAAAATATGCAAATAGGTATTATTACCGCTATAAGATTAACCAGACCACCCACAACAAACTGCACCTATAATGAAGAGATTGACCTGACAATTCTTTGTTAAGAAGTGGGATCAGTAGTAACTGAGAACCACAGTCAGAGTGAATCAGCACTGAAGGTGGGTCCTGCCCCAGGGCTATCCTGGAGTGCCGGTTGCCTGTGTGAGCCTGTGCTCAGCAGTGCATGCACACAGCACACTCACTGGCCTCAGTAAATGCAACATGCTAATGTTGGTTTATGAATACTTAAATTTTAGGAATCCCTAATCACTTACTTAGTAGGTAATTAGTTTTTCTTACAAATGAAAGTTGAGGAAAACTGAAGTTGAAACTAGGAAAAGACTTAGGCGTGTGGATTCATTTCTGGCCAGTGTCGGGGGTTCCTAGCCCACATGTGGATGCTGGTTACCTTTGGAAAACCCCAAGTAACTACATAGAGAAACATACTGAAATGGCTGTGAGAATATCCAGTCCCTTACAGTGTTTTGTGGGAGCCAGTCCACTTCATAAAGCCCCTTGTGGATCCAGAACCACCCCATATGTTTTGCTCCCTTACTAGCTGCATGGAAAAGATGTGATGTAGTCCAGGTGCAGTGGCTCACACCTGTGATCCCAGCACTGTGGGAGGCCAAGGCGGGCAGATGGCTTGAGGCCAGGAATTCAAGACAAGCCTAGCCAACATAGCGAAACCCCGTCTCTACAAAAACTATAAAAATTAGCCAGGCATGGTGGTGAACACCTGTAATCCCAGCTACTTGGATGGCTGAGGCATCCAGGAGGTAGAGGTTGCAGTGAGCCAAGACTGTGCCACTGCACTCTAGCCTGGATGACAGCATGAAACTGTCTCAAAAAAAAAAAAGAAAGAAAAGAAAAGATAAAATGTATCAAAACGTGAATATTTTGGTCCAGGTAGACGATATTACTGAATTGACTCTTATCTTACAATTAAAAATAACACATCGCAGTGCCTTTGGAGTGGTTCCAGTTGATTTGGAAGCAGAGTTTAGAGATACAATGAAACTCTTTAGAAACTGATTGAGCATTTTAACTTGTATTTTTATTAAAGAGCTAATTTACAAAGAAGTCATGGATTGGGAAGAAAGAAGCAAGAATGGTGTTGTAAAAGATCAGCCTTCAGGTTAGTGATTGCTTTAATTGATTGTATGATATTTTAATTTCCCTATTCAGCTTTTCTTTTTTGAGACAGAGTCTCGCTCTATCACCCAGGCCGGAGTGCAGTGGAATGATCTCTGCTCACTGCAACCTCTGCCTCCTGGGTTCAAGTGATTCTCCTGCCTCAGCCTCCCAAGTAGCTGGGATTACAGGCACATGCCACCACGCCCGGCTAATTTTTGTATTTTTAGTAGAGATGGGGTTTCACAGGCCGGGCGCGGTGGCTCAAGCCTGTAATCCCAGCACTTTGGGAGGCCGAGACGAGCGGATCACGAGGTCAGCAGATCGAGACCATCCTGGCTAACACGGTGAAACCTCGTCTCTACTAAAAAAATACAAAAAACTAGCCGGGCGAGATGGCGGGCGCCTGTAGTCCCAGCTACTCAGGAGGCTGAGGCAGAAGAATGGCGTGAACCCGGAAAGCGGAGCTTGCAGTGAGCTGAGATCCGGCCACTGCACTCCAGCCCGGGCAACAGAGCGAGACTCCACCTCAAAAAAAAAAAAAAAAAAAAAAAAAAAAAGAGATGGGGTTTCACTATATTGGCCAAGCTGGTCTTGATCTCCTGACCTCGTGATCTGCCCGCTTCAGCCTCCCAAAGTGGTGGGATTACAGGCGTGAGCCACTGCACCTGGCCTCTTTCCCTGTTCATCTTTTATAAATGGCAGCAACATGTGAAATGCCAGCCTAGCTAGCATCAGGTTTAAAAACCACTGTGTGAATAGCCACCTTTTTGGCTTGTCATAGTGAAGGGGGTGGTGGATGGCATTTTACTGATGTGCCAGGCACTGAACTTCCTTATAAACATTTCTCTTTCATCTTTGCAATAATTGCTGTCACCTCCATTTACAGATGAAATGGAATTTAAAGCCTTTTCAACATTGATAACCCTTTGTATGGGTCCCACCCAAAATGCCAATCTAAGTAAAATGGAATTGGGTTTTCTCTTGAGAAAATTGTTCATATCATTCTCCCATTTTCCTGCTTGATCTGCCGATCTTGATAGTGGCGGAAGCCTGCTGACCGGGTAGTTGTACGATTATGAGAGACTCTGATATTAGTGGTATTCACTTACGTCTGCAGGATTCTTCCCGTTGACTAAATGAAACACTCAAGTTATATTTATTGTCTCTCTCCCACTCCCACTGGAAAGCACACACGTGCGTGGGGATGCACAGAGAGCACAGCTTACTTTTTATTCTTGAATTTTATATTCAACATGACGTATGTGTCAAGCATCTAGAGATTATATAACTTCAGCAAGAACCTAAGTGCTTGTTCACTAAGCACAAATTTATGACTGCAGACGTCGATCTCAGAGAGTCTGCCTGTTGTATTTTTATTCACACCAGACTAAAATATAGATAGTAGGAAGTAGGATAGTTTCATTTGCTTTAAAAGATTAAAATGTCAGTTTTCTAGAGTTACAAAACAATAAAAAATACGAGGCCACTAATTTTTTTCCTTTTTCTAGTATATAGTCTTTATTGCAAAAGATTTCTTTGAATGTTGATGCTTTTTGTTCTGTAGATTTAGTGTTTATGTTATAAATTGTTATAATTCAAGTGTCTGGTGACACTTGAATCCGATTCAGGCTTAAGCTTTTGTGATACTGCATTTTCAGATATAGCTGTTTCCTTTTGATGTCTGCTTGAAAGCAGCAGGTATTTTTTAAGTAGCTAACATGATTATACATGGCCACATATATGTTTAGCCACTGAGAAGAAAAGAAGAATCTTGCAAGGAAAGACATAGGAATATGGGACTCTGGGCCCAAAGAAAGACTCAAGGAAAAGTTCAGAAAGTCTAGCTGACTAACTTCTTGTTTATACTCAGTTAGGATTGGGAAACTGCAAAAGGACAGAGCCGAGAAATGGCCTGAAGTCTCGTTGCCTGGATTTGCAGCAATGTCGTGCCTCAGATTTTATTATATTTGGTTTTCTTAGCACAGATGCAGCAGTAAGTAGCAACGCCACTCCTTCTCAGTCTTCATCTATCAATGACATTTCATCCATGTCCACTGAGCAGACACTGGCCTCAGACACAGACAGCAGTCTTGATGCCTCGACGGGACCCCTTGAAGGTTGTCGATGATAAGTTAGAAATAGCAAACCTGTCATCATTGAAGGAACTCTCACCTCCATGGGCCTGAAATGCTTGGGAGTTGATGGAACCAAATAGAAAAACTCCATGTTCTGCATGTAAGAAACACAATGCCTTGCCCCTACTCAGATCTAATAGGATTGCCTGCTTAGATGATAAAATGAGGCAGAATATGTCTGAAGAAAAAAAGTGCAAACTTGTAGAGATTTTGTTCAAGATCATTTCAGGTGAGCAGTTAGCATAGGCAAAGTTGTTTCAAGCTGTAATAGTGACAGTTTCTCATCATCCGTAACTGTTGGGATGTGTGTGCATGTGACCACAGATGCTTGCTTGGACTTGCCCATCTAGCACTTTGGAAATCAGTATTTAAATGCCAAATAATCTTCCAGGTAGTGCTGCTTCTGAAGTTATCTCTTAATCTTCTTAAGTAATTTGGTGTCTGTCCAGAAAAGGTTGATTTATGTGTATTAATTGGCCGTCATGATGTTATCATATCTTATTCCCTTTTGTGCTATGATTTATTCTATCTTTTGTATTTCAGAAGACATATTAATTAAATCTATTTAATAAATAAAAATATATAGCTTTTCTTAAATTTGTGATGTTTGGGGCTGAGAATTATCACGCCTAAAACCAAGACACTCATGTGGACATCTTGTTTTCTTTAAACTGTCTTGTCTGGGATGATTGTACATTCAGCTTTACTGCACGATAAAATTTTAAGTTTTGCTTAGTGCTGCTTGAAATCCTAGCTACCTTATCTCTTTCTTCTTGGTCTTCTAGACTTACTATGAATTTAAAATTCTACCTAGAACTTCACTGTCTTTGTTAGGCGCGTAACTCTCCATCTTAAGATGATGGCAGATAGATTCCTGCGTCCATGGCCTAACGTTGGAGTAGAATCTTACAGAATGGTCCCTAGAGGTCACAGCAGTCATTTCCTAAGTGCTTCCTTTGCCAGAGACTGACCTGGGTCCTTTACTTACCTTCCCTCGTTCACTTTCCCTCTGCCAATACCATGTTCTTGATTTTCTTTCTTCACTGGAAGAAAGCGGATCAATTCCTCTGGTCTGTTTTCAGAGGCCAGGCTGATTCAGATGCCTGTTTTTTGCTATCGTTTTCCATTGTTTGGGGGCATTCCTTTTCACAAGGGAAACCCGTGAATGTTCTGGGAAACTCTTCAGAAGATATGAAGGAAATACCTAAAGAGTAATGATTAACCATTGAATATTTTCTGATTTAAAACTGCTCACCTGAAATTGATACTTTGAGACTTTATGATAAGTAAATGATTCAGAACTTATTCAGATACTGAGTGTGTTAAGTGTCACTGCAGAAACGGAGCTATGACGATCACATTTTGCTGCCTGTACCCGTGTTTTTCCCTTGAGCTTGTTTTGTTGCTGATTCATATCTTGTGTTCAATTATTTTGGAAGCTTTTCAGTCAACATTCTCTAGACTGTGTTCTGAGGAGGAACTGTGAAGAGAAAGTGGATTCTAGATACGATCTAAAGTGCATGGCTCTCTCTGCACTCATTATGTCCTGTCGGTTGGTCGAATCACTGGAAACTGGAACCCTTGATTAGCAAAACTAATATTGAAATAAGAAATAGTTCTTTTATATTGTCGTTTAGACACTTTCAAATACAAAATGGTAATAATAACTTGGATTGAGGCAGAAACACCTATTGTATGACTGTCTATCTTCCCTGTAATACACATTCTTTTAAAAGACTTCACTAAATCTATCTTTAAAAGGAAAAACAAAAGGGAGACGTTGAAAATGCACGAGTTGCCCTGCACTGTGTGATGCTCCCTCCTCGGGAGATGTGGACAGGGGACGAGGCACCCACAGGTGCCCTGCTCACTCGCTCCTCTGTGCACTCAGCGAGCCACTTGCCACAGATGGAGCCCGGACGGTGTGGAGGGTTTCCCGGAAAGGCCGTCTTCCACCAGGTAGAGGCGAGCGTGCCTAGGACAGCCCACAGGACTCCACAGAAATACCTCACCCGGCTTCAGGGTTCTCCCTCATGAGCCTAGATTTGCCAGGGTCTTGGTGCCACACAAATGGTTTCACACTGATCTCTGTGGAAAAATGCTGATGTTGGTTAAAGAACTGAAAAATGGGCTCAACTTTTCATCTCTTCTATTTTATTTTTGTAATTTATATTGTACACAACCCAGGAAGTAACTATTTTGGACATGTATTTTTATAAACCAGGTAATTTATTATTATCCTGGAATTTAGACTAGGTTTGTTTCATTTGTTGACTTGGTTTTCAGTCAAGAAGGAAATGACTGTCTCCCCCATGTTCAGGTCTTAATTTCAAGTGCAGAGTCCAGAGAGCGAGTTCTGTCAGAGCAGGAGAGAGTCTAGAAACACTGGCTGTGCACACTGTGTCAGTCGTGGGCCTGGAGATGGAAACAGGGCTCTGCTCTGGTCTTTGAGATGTGAGACACAGCCCAGTGCGGAGAGGGGAAGCCTCTTACAGGCCGCTTGCCCACACCAGGTCCGTGTCGGAAACACTAAGTGGGTGCTGCTTCAGCCCGCATCTAATGCTGTGTAAGTCACGATAATGACGTACGAGTCTGTCTGGTTGATTTCTAATGTAACTCCTCTGGTATTTCCTACTGGTAATAAATACAAATGTGACCTTTCAGATTGCATATCTCAAAAGTAACATTGCCTAATGTTTATTATAAAATATATTATGTGTGTTTTGGTTGGTGAAAATAATACAGACTACATTTTAAAAGATAAATGTATAGCATGTCCAATTTTTGTGTGTGTTTAAATAACAATTAGATATTTCTCCATCACCATCTCTGATGACAGATTTAACATGAACACAGATAGATGATAAAGCATCATGCTTTTGATCAATGTTAGCAAGAGGTTTCACACTGAAAGGCAGAAACATTGCTGTTTGTTCTCTTATTGAAAATATTCTGCAAACTCCTAAATCTGTGTTTTCAAAACTAATGGCGGTAAGTTTTGACTTCACCAATACGCAACCACAGTTCAGAGTATTGGTGTAATTATTTTCTCATGAGGCATGGCCAGGAGAATCCGCCGGTCAGCCTTAGTCGTATGACTTAACGTCATTCATGGTGCTTGTGGCTTTGCGTGGGATGAGCCAAGTTCATCTGACGTGTGTTTTTGAAGCACTTTAGGCTTCAGTACTTAATACCACAGGAGGAGAAGGACACTCAGTGGCTCAGTTTCCTTTGTTTGCTTAAAAGGACTAGAATCATTCCAGAGAGATGAGCATCAGCTGTGTTTATAAAGGTCTCGAGAGAAGGAAGGTGTTTCTTGAGATACTGGGGTCTGGGTCTGGGTCTGGGTTCCATTTCTCTGTCCTGTTCCCTCTTCCCTCTTTCACTGCAGGCAGCACTGAAATGCTTTTTATTTATCGACTGAAGTAATACACACAGGTGGGGTGGGGGTGTTCAGGGAGGAGGGAGAGTGCCCATATTTCAAAATAACTTCATAATTAGCTACTTGCGTTATCTTGATTCTGTGGCTACTTATTCTTCGATATTGTTTTAATCAGGAAACTTGGTAACAAAATCAGTAATAACAGTGACAGAGTGGTCAGTCACATCTCCTTGCAGCTGAACGTAGCCATTCTGTAAGGGAGGTGCATGTCTCGGCCCTTGGGAGCTGGTCACAGGCTGAGTCCTCAAGGCCTGGAGACCACATGCTCTTCTGCAGTTAGAATGACCAAGGCCGTGGGTTCCCGAGGGCCACTGTGAGCACGAGTGTTTGCTGTCTCCGTTCTCCTCCCTGGTGTTTAGAGTTGGAAGGGAAACCCAGAATCATTCTGTCTAACCCCCGACCCTGCAACAGTGAGAAGGCCTTACTCCCAAGAAAGAAGGGCACCTCACTGCACCAAGAAGGAGCGGTGGGTCTGCCCTGACCCCGTGGGCAGCGCGTTCTTGCAAATCTCACTCTTCTCTTTTAGTCATAAACACTTTTGAGAATCTGCTGACATCTGTGACCTTCTCCCAAGAAAAATGCCATAAGCACAAAATTTTTGCCAAGCTTTCAGAGGAGCCCTGGACCCCAGTGGATACCATGTGAATAGCCCCTTTTCTTTTCCTTTTCTTTCTTTTCCTTTCTTCCTTTTTCTTCCTTTCTTTTTCTTCCTTTCTTTTTCTTCCTTCCTTCTCCTTCCCTCCTTCCCTCCCTCCCTCCCTCCCTCCTTCCTTCCTTCCTTCCTTCTTTCCTTCTTTCCTTCCTTCCTTTTTCTTTCTTTTTCTTTCCAGAATCTCACTGTGTCGCCCAGGCTGCAGTGCAGAGGAGCGGTCTCGGCTCTCTGCAACCTCCGCCTGTCAGGTTCAAGCAATTCTGGTACCTCAGCCTCCCGCGTAACCAGGATTACAGGCGTGCACCACTGTGCCTAGCTAATTTTTGTGTTTTTAGTAGAGATGGGGTTTCACTGTGTTGGCCAGGTGAGTCTCGAACTCCTGAGCTCCAGCGATCCACCTGCCTCGTCCTCTCAAAAGTGCTGGGATTACAGGCGTGAGCCTCTGTGCCTGGCCGAAAAGCCCCTCTCTAGACACAGCTCCTAGATGCTTTGTGTTCTCAGGGGAGCGGAGCCTCAGGAGGGTTCTGCTGCCTTTTCTGCCCTTGCTAGGCCTGACTCGTTTGTACACAAATCTTGGGTGTACACAGGGCATCGTCACTCAGCCCCAGCACTGGTTGGTGTTCTTACTTGATGGCAGAAAAAAACGACTTTGTTCCAATGAACTGGGTAATTTCCATCACTTCCTCCACGTGGAACTCAGGAGCTAAATGGAAATGTACAAAGACACAGCTATCATTAAACACATCTCCTAAAGGAGTAGTTCTGTGCTGAGCTTTGAAATAAATTCTTTCACTTAAAACCGTATTTTAAATCGATTCTCCAAAAATATATTCTCTCCTCTTCCCTCAAACTCCCTGTGATTTTCTTAACAGCTTTTATAAATGTGCTTTGAAATTAATTTCATTCGCACTTTTTTTTTTTTTTTTTTTTTTTTTTGAGACGGAGTCTCGCTGTGTCGCCCAGGCTGGAGTGCAGTGGTGCGATCTCGGCTCACTGCAAGCTCCGCCTCCCGGGTTCCTGCCATTCTCCCGCCTCAGCCTCCGAGTAGCTGGGACTACAGGCGCCCGCCACCGCGCCCGGCTAGTTTTTTGTATTTTTAGTAGAGACGGGGTTTCACCGTGTTAGCCAGGAGGGTCTCGATCTCCTGACCTCGTGATCCGCCCGCCTCGGCCTCCCAAAGTGCTGGGATTACAGGCTTGAGCCACCGCGCCCGGCCCTCATTCGCACATTTTTAAGTGTGCTTTGAAGTGAACTTCATTTGCGCATCTAGAGTGGAATGCACAGAGGGGCTCTCTGCGTCACACCCATTCAAGTAGGACTCAACCTGAAGAGTTCCTCACAGCTGGTCACCCAGCCCCTGTTCACAAGAAGGGAATTCCTTTCCCACTGAATCATTTGTACTTTTAACTGCTAGAACGTTCTTTCTTAAATCGAACTGACACTTGGCTCCCGTAACTTCTGCCCATGGCTCCTAGACCTTTCCTCCAGGCAAAACAGCAAGTCTGACCTGCTTTTAATAGCAGAGGCTTTAATATGTTAGTTGGAAAGGTCAGCTCCAAGTCTTCCCTTCTCTGTGTTAAACTCAAAAGTTCATCCAACCCTCTCTCCTGTGAAAAAGCCTCCGCTGCTGAGGAGGCTGAGGCAAGAGGATTGCTTGAGCCCAGGAGTTTGAGGCTGCAGTGAGCATTGACCAGACCACTACAGACTAGGCGACAGAGTGAGACCCATTCTCTAAAAATAAAAATTCCCCAGAGCCTGATCACCTTGGGGACCCACTTGTCAGCTGCACCCCTAAAATATGGGCCCAGAAGTAGACACAGTATTTGAGATACAGCCTGAGCAGGGCACCCTCTAAGGGCCCCCATTAACAAACACACTCTCGGGTGGCCTTAGTCTTGACAGCCATGTCACACTCTGGGTCTAGGCCCATCTCAGTTCCTGAGTTTTGTGATGTTGCAGTCAATCCCAGTTCTGTCATCGTCATAAACATTCTCTCCCAGCTTGACATCTGTGGTCCGATGGCATGAACATGTCTCCTGAACCTTCATCTGCATGGTGATGAGCAGCACCTTCAGGCAGTCATCAGGACACGTCCATGTGGCTGTTGTCTCCCCATCAGCAGGGCAGTTCAGCTCTGCAGCCTCATCACTCGGCCGCAAGGTCACAGAGAAGGAGCTTGATGGATGAGTCACAGAAAGCATGAATGCACTTCAGCGTCATTCTCTGCTCCACTTACTAGTCACATTTCAAGAAAAAGAAACGAGTTTGGCACCCTCCCTGGATCTCAGAGTGCTTTCTTTTATTTTTACTTGAGAGGGGCAGGTGGTGAGCGCCCACCTCCCCCTTGATAGCCACACTTTTGCTATCCTGTGGCCACTTAGAAAACATGTCTAGTTTTGTCCCCGTGTCCGTAGGTCCGATTGAGTAAGGGAGCAGAGCACTTAGTGGCCTTGTTTTGTTTCAGCGTGAATAAAGAAGTGATGTGTTTTGAAGGCTGTGTGACTCTGATTCCGCAAAGGACCGTACAACTAACGCCAGGCAGCTCTCCTGTTGCCTGATGACTACAAAAATGTCTCCATCAGGGCAGAACCTGGCTCACGCTGGGTGTGACTTCAGATGTTGATCACCTTGAGCATCCCTTGCCTTTTTTTCCAGGGCCTAGTCAACACCCATGCATTCATAGTGCCTGCTTTCTGGTTGTCATGTCCTGAAGGATATTCTTATCCTCCATTGAACCAACTTAACAGTGCCAGGCAGGGCAGGCTGTGCTGCAGGGTGTGCACCCTCCAGCTTTGTGTGGCCAATTCTAAGAGTTTGCCCTGACCTGCTCCCATCCCCAGGATTTCCTGGGATCTGGAAGGTACAGATAAAGCTTTGCTAGGTTCACCTGCATCTTTTGGTTGTAATACATTTAAGTGATTTTGTGTCCTTTCTATTAAATCACACCAAAGGACACTTCATATCTTTTTAACCCTCTGTCAGTGATGCTAAAACTTTGATTTTTGATTTTTAAGTGTTTTTTAGAGGCAGGGTTTTGTTCTGTTGCCCATGCTAGTCTCAAGCTCCTGGGCTCAAGCAGTCCTCCCTCCTCAGCCTCCCAAAGTGCTGGGAATATAGATATGAGCCATCACACCAGGCCAGTGATGCTAACATTGGCCACTGGCTAGGGTGATGACAGTCCAGTCCTCCATCCCTCAGTCACATTTTCCTCCCCGTGAAGAGGAAGTTATCCACGTGGGCTTCCTTTGGGGGTGCCTCATCTACATGTCACATGCCATTGGCCTCAGTTGACAATCCTGGCCATGAGCAAGAATTCTTTGAGGGCTTGGGGAAGAGTGATTTCCTTAATTCGTCCTGTTGCCATCATGTGCTGGCAGTTTGCTGTCAGCGAGAGCTCCCGCGTGTCAGCCAGGGCTGTTTGGTGGCCCTGAGGTGAGCCTCAGGCAAAAGGCAGCCCCGTGCCCTATTCTTTCCCTTTATTGGTCAGGCTCAGAGCATGGTGTTGGTTTCACAGCTGCCTCAGGCAGCATCACACCTTATTTCTCTGGCTTTTTCATTCCTCTTTTTGAGACGACTTGCCAAAACTGTAGTCAGGGAAGCTCTTCAAAGCTGAGTCCCGTGTCCTGTTGGCTGACCCCATTACATTTTAAATTTTAATTTTGAAATAAGAAAAGTTGCAAAAATAGTACAAAGAATTCTTCCTCACCCAGATTCTCCAAATGTTATTTCACCACCTGCTATATCCTGTCTACATGCATGTGTATGTACATGCGTTTATACTGATATGCAGTCATTAATTTCCCCACTGATTTTTTACAAGCAACCAGATTTTTTAAAGTCTCTTAACTTCGGCCAGGCGCAGTGGCTCACGTCTGTAATCCCAGCACTTTGGGAGGCTAAGGCAGGCAGATCACAAGGTCAGGAGATGGAGACCATTCTGGCTAACATGGTGAAACCCCATCTCTACTAAAAATAGGAAAAAAAAGTTAGTCAGGCGTGGTGGCAGGTGCCTCTAGTCCCAGCTACTTGGGAGGCTGAGGCAGGAGAATGGTGTGAACCTGGGAGGCAGAGCTTGCAGTGAGCTGAGATCGCACCACTGCACTCCAGCCTGGGCGACAGAGCGAGACTCCGTTTCAAAAAAAAAAAAAGTCTCTTAACTTCATGTATACATGATGTATACACATGTATTTTATAGACGGACACAGGTATAGGTAGCCATGTACATATGTGCCTGCATAATAGCATTTGTAATGAGCTGCCTACATGTGGCTGAAGGCGTTGGTGTTGACTTCAGAGAAACTACTAAGAAGTCAGTGTGGCTTCTGAGAGTCCTGAGGAGTAACTCATGAACCTTTGGACATTTTTCTGGACCACGAGACTTCATAAAGCTCCAAGAATGATACCAACTCTGCTGATGGAGGTGGAGACGAAACAGGGAGAGAGACCAGAGGAATGTGAGAGGATATTAGGGATGCACCTGGGTTTGTGGGATGGATGCCTAACATTTTTTAAAGTTGTTAAAATTGATAGACAAAAATAAAAATCATTACTTGGGCCAGAAGGAAATTCAGTCAGGAAAAGGGGAGAAAAAGAAAATATCATCCTTGCTTTTTGAAGATCAAGTAACAGATCAAGAACAGATCAAGTCTGTTCTTATCAGAAAATATGGTAAATATAGGAAAAATGAAATAAAAGCATAAATAAGCCCTAATATACCAGTAGTTAAAATAAATGTCAATGACCAAAACACACTAATCAAAAAGAGTTAAGGGCCGTGAGCAAAGGGAAAACCTAACAATATATAAAATTACAAAACACACAGCATGTAGTATATGTATAATATATAACTGTGTGTGTGTGTGCGTATGATGGTTCACAAAATACCAAAAAGTGTGGTTTGAAATTTGAATGCACCCCTCTCAGAAATGAACAGGTCAGGTGGGTGAAAAAGCAAAGAACTAGAAGACTGGAACGCCACAGCTCTCTACCTGGGCTCAGAGAGAGCACTAGAGCCAACAGGCAAATTCTTTTCAACACAGGGAACTTACAGGAATACTGCCTGTATCAGTCCACAGAGGAAGTCTCAGTAAATCCCAAAGTCAACATCATAGGATAATGTGATAAAATTCAAAATAAATTGTATAATATCTTACACATCTGGAGACTAACAATACACTAAGCAATCTAGGTGACAGAGGAAATGGTAAGGAAAAATTTGAAATTCCTGTAAGTCTGTGGCCTCAACAAACTCTATGTGCCTAATTTGGTAAGACCCAGCGAAGGCTTAAATACATTTATTAAGATTAAGACAGGTGGGTCTTTCCAGCCAGCGCTGAGCGAATGGCATCTCGGGACAGCTGGCACAAGCACCACAAGACCGGGGGCAAGAGAAAACCTAACCACAAGAGGCAGTATGAGCTGAGGTGCCCTGCTGCCAGTGCCAAGATTGGCCCCTGCCACATCCACACAGTGCATGTGCAGAGAAGTCACAAAACATACTGTGCCCTAAGGCTGGATGTGGGAATTTCTCCTGGGGCTCAGAGTGTTGTAACTGCAAAACAAGCATCGTGGATGTTGTCTACAGTGCGTCCAATAATGAGTTGGTCTGGACCAAGACCCTGGTGAAGAGCTGCATCATACTCACTGACAACACACCGTGGTGGTACGAGCCCTACCATGCACTGCTCCTGGGCCGCAAGAAAGGGGCCAAGCTGATTCCTGAGGAGGAAGAGGTTTTAAACAAAAACTGATCTAAAAACTTCAGAAGAAATATGATGAAAGGAAAAAGAACACCAAAATCAGCTTCTGGAGAAGCAGCTCCAGCAGGGCAATCACCGCGTCAAGGCCAGGACAGTGTGGCCAGGCAGATGGCTACGTGCTAGAGGGCAAGGAGTCAGAGTTCTATCTTAGGAAAATCAAGGCCCGGAAAGGCAAATAAATCCTCATCCTTTCTGTCTCCACCCATGTAATAAACATGTTTATTTTTCTGTTAAAAAACAAAAATTTTTAATGAGTTCAAAGACCAAAAAAAAGATTAAAAAATAAAAAAAGGAAAAACAAAACAGGGTGCAGGGAGAAGGCAGCCATCCGCAAGCCAGGAAAAGAGTCCTCACCAAAGCCCGAACATCCCAGCACCCTGATCTCAGACTTCCAGCCTCCAGACTGTTTAAGAAAATAAGTTTCTGGGTCAGGCACGGTGGCTCACGCCTGTAATCCCAGCACTTTGGGAGGCTGAGGCAGGTGGATCACGAGGTCAGGAGATTGCGACCATCCTGGCTGACACAGTGAAACACTGTCTCTACTAAAAATACAAAAAAATTAAATGGGCGTGGTGGCGGGCACCTGTAGTCCCAGCTACTCGGGAAGCTGTGGCAGGAGAATGGCGGGAACCCGGGAGGCGGAGCTTGCAGTGAGCTGAGATCGCGCCACTGCACTCCAGCCTGGGCAACAGTGCGAGACTCTGTCTCAAAAAAAAAAAAAGAAAAGAAAAGAAGTTTCTGTTGTTTAACCCATGCAGTGTGTGGTATTTTGTTACGGCAGCCTGTGCTGACTAATATATCTTCTTTACTAAGTAATTTATTGGCATCATTAAATTTTACCCCTAAATTTTCCAGTATGTATCTTTAAAAACTAAAGTTAATGCCAAGTCTATATTCAAGTTTCCTAAATTACATGACTTTTTGGAAAGAAAACCAGTTGTACTAAATCCCAGTGCTGCTTTAAATTGTTTGTGTTATCTTATTTAGGTATATTTGAACATAAAATCTAGTATAACCAGTATGTTGAATAAGCAGGGCCTATGTGACATAATTAATATGCAATTTTATTTTACTCCCTGACTCCTTAACAGTTAGTGGGGGAGCAACTGATTGAAAACATTGATAGATCCCATGATCTTTCTGGTCTCTCATAGAAAAGAGAAAACTTAGTCTAAGCAAAAAATTCCATTTCGGTTTAGTTATTAAAATGGCTCATGCTGTGTGATATTCAAACTTGCCAAATTCATTCAGAGATAAATCTTCTACCTTCTCTGCTTGGGATATTCAATATACAGGAAGGCAGGGAAGGTGGCATGGCATATTCCTTCCCTTCCCCATATTTCACTTCTATCCTTCCTCTCTTTTATTACTAGCTTGAATTTTTTTTATCCTATTAGGGTCAAAGCAGGGAGCAGGAGATAAGGGATGGGAAAGTCCCACACTTCACGGGCCCATCACACTATGGATTTGAGCTCCCCCATCTTTGAGCATCTGTTTCCCAGGGCACCACTCCTGATACCAGGTTGGGTGACCGAGTGGGGACCAGTCAGGGACACAGGAGCCACACTAGGTATTTCAACAAAGAATTGAACGTGGGGACTTGGCTAAACAGCTGTTGGAAGATTTAGAGAACCAAAAAGAAAACTGAGGTAACAAATAGCTGAAGGGGCAGCTGCCACCCTCTGGGGGTTAAGGAATAAAGGGAAGAGAGAATCTGGGCTTGTCAGAGCCTGAAAGTTCAGAGAAGGGCCCCACGGAGAGGGAACCAGATCTGGGAGGAGCAGCATGGCCAGGCTGGTGGTAGCCCCTGTGGGAGCGGCGATGAAGCTGTCCTGGAAGAGCAGAATGAAACTGAGTCTGGAACCGGCCGCCACTGTTGGCGTGCAGGGCTGTTGCTGATGTGCCACCATCAGGACAGTGGGCACAATGGGAAGGAGAAGTGCTTTCTTGTCTCCTTCTAGAACCTCCCATTTGCAAGGTCAACAAGGAGTCAGCTGACAGCAGAGAGATGTGTAGCTCAGCTGAGGCTAAGCATAGAAGTGAGGCTTGAAGCTGAGAGACAACAGCTCAGTATCTGGTACGAGGAGACAGAGTCCTTCCTGCCCCTCATTTTGCTCCCATGTCACTTCCTCCTCTTCAGTTTCGGACCCCACCGAGCTCAAAGCAGGGAGAAGGAGAGGAGGGGCACAAAAGGTCATCCACCCAATGGCTCTCTCGTAGGAAAGCATCAGGCTCTCTGGCCTGGCCCGTGTTTACACATGACTTGTTCTCGAATGGAACGCAGTTGGGTGCTCATAGACGCCCCCTCACAGCCTGCCTCCGTGATCTCCCTGGGCAGTTTTTTTGTTTGTTTATTTGTTTGTTTTTGTTTTCTTTTTTTGGAGACGAAGTCTCGCTCTTGTTCCCCAGGTTGGAGTGTGATGGCGCGATCTTGGCTCACTGGAACCTCCTCCACCTCCTGGGTTCAAGTGATTCTCTTGCCTCAGCCTCCCGTGTAACTGGGACTACAGGCACCTGCCACGACGGCCGGCTAATTTTTGTATTTTTAGTAGAGATGGGGTTTCACCATGTTGGCTAGGCTGGTCTCGAATTCCTGACCTCAGGTGATCCACCTGCCTCGGCCTCCCAAAGTGCTGGGATTACAGGTGTGAGCCACCCTGCCTGGCCAACTCCCTGGGCAGTTCTTGAAATCCAGGCAAAGGCACTTCTCGCTTCATCCCAGGGTTTAGGGGCCAGAGCTAAATGAAAAGGTGGGGTTTGAAAATCAGGGAAATTGTGCTGTTAGTGTTAAAGCACTTTTTTCCTTTCTCACTCACTCTCTCTCCCCTTGTCCTGGCATTTTTATGTGCCATTTAATGTTATTCTAAGTACATAAAACCTAAAATATGAGGTTATCATTAAAATGTAAGATGAACATTACTGTTTGTTTTTACATTGTTCATTGCTTGTTTTAAATGCAAATATAAAAGAATTTAATGCCTACACAGAATCACTGAAATTACACAATTTGTCTTGTGTAGCTTATACATGCATAAATATTTCATTCTTACCAGGTCAACTCTGCATAAGGCTAACGCAACCACAGTCATGAGTCATCTAATGGCATTTCAGTCAACCACAGCCCACATATGACAGAGGTCTCATAAGATTATAATACTGTATTTATATTCTACCTTTTCCATGTTTCGAGGCCAGGTGTGGTGGCTCATGCCTGTAATCATAACACTTTGGGAGGCTGAGATGGGAGGATCACTTGAGGCCAAGAGTTCAAGAGCAGCCTGAGTGATAGAGTGAGACTCCATCTCTACAGAAAATGAAACAGTTAGATGGATGTGGTGGCGTGCATCTGTGGCCTCAGCTACTCAGGAGGCTGAGGTGGGAGGATCGCTTAAGGCCAGAAGTTGGAGGCTGCAGTGAGCTGTGGTCATGCCACTGAACTCCAGCCTGGGCAACAGAGTAAAACCCCATCTCAGTAAATAAATATGTTTTGTAGGCCGGGCGCGGTGGCTCAAGCCTGTAATCCCAGCACTTTGGGAGGCCGAGACGGGCGGATCACGAGGTCAGGAGATCGAGACCATCCTGGCTAACACGGTGAAACCCCGTCTCTACTAAAAAATACAAAAAACTAGCCGGGCGAGGTGGCGAGCGCCTGTAGTCCCAGCTACTCCGGAGGCTGAGGCAGGAGAATGGTGTAAACCCGGGAGGCAGAGCTTGCCGTGAGCTGAGATCCGGCCACTGCACTCCAGCCCGGGCTAGAGCAAGACTCCGTCTCAAAAAAATAAATAAATAAATAAATAAATAAATATGTTTTGTTTAGATACACAATTACTTAGTATTGTGTTACCATTGCGTACAGTATTCAGTACAGCAACTTGCTATCCAGGTTTGTGGCCCAGGGGCAATAGACTTTGCGATACAGCCTAGGTGCTTAGTGGGCTGTACCATCTGGGTTTGTGTGAGTACACTCTGTGAAGTTCTCACAATGACAACATCGCCTAACACATTTCTCAGAAGGTGTCTCCAGTGTTAAGCAAGGTATGACTGTCACTTTGACCCACACACATTCTACCTCCTCTCCCCACCTGCAGCGTACTGATGCATGTGGAAGGCTGACAGGGAAAGGAAGGCTAAACAGATGTTGGAAGACTTACAGAACCAAAAAGGAAACTGAGGTAACAAATAGCTGAAGGGGCAGCCATCTTCCCCTTTCCTTTTCAGTCACTGTGTTTTGACTCTGTGAATGACTGATACAGGGAAGCAGCCCTAGTAAGAAAGGCTATGATTGGGAAGAAACCTGGACAGACGAATAACAAGTTCCAAAATTGAATCAGTAATAAAACACCTACCAACCAGAAAAATCCCTGGACCAGACAGATTCACAGCCAAATTCTACCAGACATATAGAAGAACTTGTACTAATCCTGCTGAAACTATTCCAAAAAATCAAGGCCAAGGGAGGAACTCCTCCCTAACTCATTCTATGAAGCCAGCATCATTCTGATACCAAAACCTGGCAGAGACGCAACAACAACAAAAAAAGAAAACTTCAAGCCAATGTCCCTGATGAACATAGATGCAAAAATTCTCAACAAAATACTTGCAAACCAAATCTAGCAGCATATCAAAAAGCTAATCCACCTCAATCAAATAGACTTTATCCCTGGGATGCAGGGTTGGTTCAACATACGCAACTCAATAAATGTAATTTATCACATATACAGAACTAAAAAGAAAAGCCACACGATCATCTCGAGAGATGCAGAAAAGGCTTCTGGTAAAATTCAACATCCCTTCATGTATAAAACCCTTAACAAACTAGGCATCCAAGGAATATACCTCAATAAGAGCCAAATATGATAAGCCCACAGCCAACATCATATCAAATGGGCAAAAGCTGGAACTATTCTCCTTGAAAACTGGTACAAGACAAGGATGCCCTCTCTCACCAGTCCTTTTCAAAATAGTATTGGAAGCCCGAGCCAGAGCAATCAGGCAAGAGAAAGAAAGAAAAAGCATCCAAATAAGAAAAGAGGAAATCAGATGATCTCTTTTCTCAGAAGATGATTCTATACCTAGAAAACCTCTTATTCTGTGCCCAAAGGCTCCTGGATCTGATAAACAACTTCAGCAAAATTTCGGGATACAAAATCAATGTACAAAAATCAATAGCATTTCTATACACCAATAACATCCAAGCTGAGGGCAAAATCGAGAATACAATCTCATTCACATAGCCACAAAAAGAATAAAATACCTAAGAGTACAGCTAACCAGGGAGGTGAAAGATCTTTACAATGATAATCACAAACCACTGCTCAAAGTCAGAGATGACACAAAACATTACAGGTTCACGGATAGAAGAATCAGTATCGTTAACATGGCCATAGTATCCAAAGCAATTTACAGATTCAGTGCTGTTCCTATCAAACTACCAATGACATTTTTCATAGAATTGGGAAAAACTATTCCAAAATTCATATGCAACCAAAAAAGACCCCAAATAGCCAAAGCAATCCTAAGCAAAAAGAACAAAGCTAGAGGTGGCACACCACCTAACTTCAAACTATACTGCAGGGCTACAGTAACCAAAATGGCATGGTACTGCTACAGAAACAGACATACAGGCCAATGGAACAGGTTAGAGAACCCAGAAATACAACCATCTGATCTTCGACAAAGCTGACAATAACAAGCAATGGGAAAAGGATCCCCTGTTCAATAAATGGCACTGGGATAGCTGGCTAGCCATATGCAGAAGATTAAAACCAGATCCCTTTCTTATGTCATATACAAAAATCAACTCAAGATGGATTAAAGACTTAAATGTAAAACCTAAAACTATAAAAACCCTAAAAGAAAATCTAGGATATACCATTCTGGACATTGGCTGTGGCAAATATTTTATGACAAAGACTCCAAAAGCAATTGCAACGAAGATTGACCAGCAGGATCTAATTAAAGAACTTCTGCACAGCAAAAGAAACTATCAATAGGGTAAGCAGAAAACAAGCAGAATGGAGGAAAATATATGCATCTGACAAAGGTCTAATATCCAGATTCTATAAGGGACTTAAACAAATTAACAAGGAAAACACAAATAGCCCCATTAATAAATGGGCAAAGAATACGAACAGACACTTCTCAAAAGAAGACATACAGATGGCCAACAACTATATGAAAAAATGCTCAACATCACTATTAGAGAAATGCAAAGCAAAACCACAGTGAGATACCATCTCACACAAGTCAGGATGGCTATTATCAAAAATAACAGATCCTGGGGAGGGTGCAGAGAAAAGCGAATGCTTATACACCATGGGTGGAAATGTAAAGTAGTTCAGCCACTGTGCAAATCAGTTGGATATTTCTCAACTAAGAGTTGAAGTGCCATTTGACCCAGCAATCCCTTTACTGGTTATATACCCAAAGGAAAATAAATCATTCTGCCATAAAGATACATGCATGCATATGTTCATCCCAGCACTATTCACAATAGCAAAGACATGGAATCAATATAGGTGCCCATTAATGGCAGATTGGATAAATAAAATGTGGTACACCATGGAATACAACACAGCCGTAAAAAAGAACTAAATCATGCCCTTTGCAGCAACATGGATGCAGCTGGAGGCCATTATCCTAAGTGAATGAATGCAGGAACAGAAAACCAAATACCACACGTTCTCTTTTTTTTTTTTTTTTTTTTTTTTTTTTTTGAGATGGAGTCTCACTTTGTCGCCCAGCCTGGCGTGCAGTGGTGCAATCTCGGCTCACTACAACCTCCACCTCCCGGGTTCAAGCAATTCTCCTGCCTCGGTCTCCTAAGTAGCTGGGATTACAGGCGCCTGCCACTACACCCAACTAATTTTTTGTATTTTTAGTAGAGATGGAGTTTCGCCATGTTGGCCAGGCTGGTCTTGAACTCCTGACCTTGTGATTTGCCCATCTCAGCCTCCCGAAGTGCTGGGATTACAGGCATGAGCCACCACGCCCGGCCAACATGTTCTCATAAGTGGGAGTGAACCGCTGACACCAAGAAGGGAACAGTAGACACTGGGGCCTACTTGAGGGTAGAGGGTGGGAGAAGAGTGAAAATAAATTAAAAAAAAAAAAAAACAGGTACTGTGTTTAATACCTGAGTGATGAAATAAAGTGCACACCAAACCCCACGACATACTATTTATCTATGCAGCAAACCCACACTATACCCCTGAACCTAAAATAAAAGTTGGGAAAGTGGGGGGGGGGGGCGGGGGGGGGCTATGATCAGGTCACGTGGCCATTGGTGGTTTTCAGGACACCGTTGCCTTCTCTCTGTCTGAAGCAAGTTCTGGTTAGAACAGGGAGCCTGGCCCTGGGGCTGTCAGTGCCCCGCTGACTCAGTGTCCAGTAATGTGCCTACCTGGAACCTGCCTGAGTCTGGGCGGCCCGAAACAGTCGCCCCACCAGCACCTTGTGTACAGGGGCATCCTGAGCCCTAAGTGTGAATAGGGCAAGCAAGGAGTCGCGTGGACACGCAGCGCAAATGTGTTTCCTCACAAGCATACTCCGTAGTCCCAGTGGACTTAGCAAACACAAATTCAAAGATCAGATTACTAAGAACTTGCAGATGGAGACATGCCCCGGGCCCACACACCTTCCCCAGGTTGCAGCCCTGCAGGGGCTCTGCTCAGCCCGGGGATTCTGCAGCCCTGCAGGGGCTCCTCCCCGGCCCCGGTCAGTGCTTCTTCGCACACAAGTGGCCCACCAGAAACACTCACCACATTCGCCACAGCTCCCCGCAGCACCTCAGCTCCCCGCAGCACCTCCTGCCGACGTTCACGGCAACCGCTCACTCTTGCTTGGAGGTTTTCTGTCCTGTGAGCCTAAAACTTTGCCACACATATGCCCAGGCGTCCAGCCTGTTCGCCAAGGTGCCTGCCTCACTTGTGCTGAATGAGCACGCACGGGCACCCCTGGCCATTTCCCACAAGGACATGGGCACCTCTGCTCCCTGACAGCCTGTGGCACATTCCAGTCGTCTGCAGGCCCCCTGGGAAAAGCGACAGGCCCAGCCATAACGCACGGGAAGGAATCAGTTGAGGCAATGGCTCCCGAACTTGGCTGGGCTCAGAACCACTGGGGCACCTAACAGACTCGGATTCCCTGGCCCTGCCCAAGCCCTCTGAGTCAGAAGTCTGGGCAGGGGCCTAGGGGACGTGCGCCTTAAGCCAGCTCCCCGGGGAGGCCAGCACTGCTTCACGACCATTCTGCCCAGCCAGGCTGTTGGCTCTGGGGAGGGCAGTAGCCCAAGCCCAGTCCCACAGGCTCCCACCCACACGGGGCAGCCAGTGAGAGACGTGGGAGGCTTGGGCATCGCCTGCACCGGTGGCCCGATTTTCCCAGCATCGCCTGCACCGGTGGCCCGATTTTCCCAGCCTGTCTTGTGGGATGGTGTCTTCTTTTCCTATTGCTGCGGTTGCAAATTACCACCGACTTAGTGGCTCAAAGCAGCACGGTTCTGTGGGTCAGAAGTCCAACGTGGGTCTTAGTGGGCTGCAAGCAATGAGTTAGCAGGGCTGGTTCCTTCTGGAGGCCCTTGGGGAGAATCTGTTTCTTGGCATTTTCTAGCCACCCACATTCCTCCGCTCATGGCCCCTTCCTCCAAAGCCGGAAGGGCAGCATCTCCCAGACCCTGCTCCCATCACCACCTCCCTGATTGCCTTCTGCCTCCCTCTTTCACTTGTAAGGACCCCTGTGATCATGCTGGGCTCACCGGGATAATCCAAGATCATCTCACCATCTCAAGATCCATAACCTAATTCCACCTGCCAGGTCCCTTTGGGCCCCTAAGGTAACATAGCCACAGGTTCTGGGGATTAAAAAGTGGCCTTCTTTAAGGGTCATTAATTCTGCCTACCACAGATGGGGATGATAAGCCTGGATCCCCCTACACCAGCATTTCTTGAGTTTCCCCATCTTCGGCCTGCATCAGCTACACCTGGGCCACCTGTTCCCGATACTGAGTGCAGGGCCACCCAGACCTCAACCCCACACCTGAGCCTAGGTTGCTGGCTTTTCCTAGGCATTCCAGGTGATTCCACATGAACTGACATTTGACAGCCCTGGAGAGATGAAACCTTGAGTGTGACGGGTGCTCTGGGGTACTCTGGAGGGAAGAGGAAGGTTACATCCCCGGCCCCCAGCTACAACCTGACGGCCCCATCGAGTCACAACTTCCCCCAAGCTTTGGGGCTGAAGACCCTCGAGAGGTGCTTCCCGTGCCTGCAGATTTCACTCTGCTGGACACTTTCCCCAGGACCCAGGAGGACTCTCCGAACCTAAACCCATGCTCTAGGACACCTGGGACCGCTCATGTCAGTGATTCAGCAGGTGGGGCCAGGAGTCCCTGCCAGCAGGGGCACCCAGCCCTCCTGGTGAAGCATGACTGGGTGAGGGGATGATGTCTAGGACTCAGAGGAGCCACAGGCCCCTCTCATTTCCATGTCCTGTTATAAACATAGACGGGCATGGCCCAAGGAGAGCCTGGTTACCCGTGTTCCGACACTGCAGGTCACCCCTGGATACGCCACCTACTGCCTATGGGTGAGGGGATCCTAGCAGGGGTGGTGGAGGAGGGAGGTGACCTCGTGGACTTAATGCGGGACCTGAGGGAATCTTGAGTGTTCCGACAGGTGCACCGCAGCCAGCAAGGTTTGCACCTGCACCACGAGCTCTCCGCCTGCGCTCAGCACACTGAGCAAATGGCTCTGAGCTGAAACCTTGCAGTGACCGTGTCCAGCTCCTGCATTTCTGCCTCTGAAATGTTTCTTAAGTCCTGGAAGTCTCCTCAGCCTTCATGCAGGAGCAACCTGAAAGCATAGGAGACATGGGGGAAATCCTCTGCCCAGCAGAATTGCGAGACGCTTCCTGCAGTTCCCCAGAGGGGCTCCACCAGGCTGGTCACCTGGGATCCCCTCCCACATAAACAACCTGCACCCACATCTCTACCTCTGCTTCCAGGGATCCCATCTATGATGCTTTCCTTCATCCTTGGGCCAGTCCAGATCGGGATCAGACCCACACTTACCCCCCACACACGTGCACACAATACCACACACGTGCATACAACACACACATGCACACAGCATACCATATGCACACAGTACCACATATATGCATACATCACACACATGCACAAACCGCACACGCATGCATACAGCACACACACGTACATAGCACTACACACATGCACACCGCACACACATACAGCATACCACATGCATACACTACACACACATGCACAGAACACACAGGCACACAGTACCACACATATACACACAGCACACCCACATGCACACAGCACACACATGCATACACCACACACATGCACACAGCACCACACACATGCATAGAGCATAAGCATGCACACAGCACCACACACATGCACACAGCACACAACATATACATGCATATATCACACACTCATGCACACAGCATCACATATATACAGCACACACACGTGCACAAAACACAGCACTACATACACAAGCATATAGCACACACACATTACACACATGTTTTGCATGCACCTGCATGGAACACAGCACCACACATTCACACAAATGCACATCCACATACTGCATATACCATGCATGCACACATGTGCACGTCCATACACACACACACACCCCTCTCTCTTGCTCCTCCCAGCCCAGGCTCAGTGGGTTGGCAGCCCTGGACTGTAAAGGATAATTAAATGTGGCCCCTCCAGTGGCTGCAGGTCACCCCTGGATACGCCACCTACTGCCTATGGGTGAGGGGATCCTAGCAGGGGTGGTGGAGGAGGGAGGTGACTTCTCCTGGAGCTCTGCCCTTGCAGTAACTTTGGAGGGTTTTCACCAGACCAAGAATGGACGAGTTATGGGTCGGCGAATAAAATGCTTTGGCCAGAGCCCAAAGTTCTGTCCTCATTATTTCCTGATTTTATTGGTGATCCTGCTCAGCAGCCTTGCCTGGTGCCCCTTCCCTGTGGCTGTGCCAAGCATCCGGGGCAGACGTACTGCAGGGCCTCACAGGCTCCTGCTCTGTGTAAGTGCCTGCAGCTGCTGGAGCCCATGCTGTCCTTCCTTCCTCCTTGAGGACCCACACCAGGCAAGCATCCACAGGTCCTGCTGCCTCCAGACCTCCTCCACATGCCCCTGGCCCCACAGTCCCAGCAGGTGCTGTCTGCTCTGAAGGGGCTCCTCGCCCTCCTGGGAAAGGTGTCCCATTCACCCTGCCAGGACCCCTGCCATCACTGTCACTTCTCACACATTCTCCTATCTCTCCATCATCCAGTCCTATGGCATCTCCCCCAGACACAGCCTTCCCCCGTTCCCTGCCCAGGTCTGTACTCAGCAGCTCTCCCCTGCCCGCCACCTCCTTGTGGGCCTGCTGCCTGTCCCTCATGGCCATGCCCGGTGAACAAGGACTCTAGCTCCACTAACCCAGTGCTGAGCTGTTGGGGCACACTCAGGTCTCCCAGAGTCACATGTGTGCAGGATGTGCCATCCAGGACAGGGGCAGCTACGCAGGGGCTGAAGGTGCTGGGAAAGGCTTCATGGGTGTCAGGACCCCTACATCTGGGGACGGCACCACCCCCTCCTGCTGGGGGTGCTGCTGGCAGGGCTGCGGCCACACCTGTCCCTGTGTCGACACCTGGAGGACAGGATCCAGCTCCTTGCCTGCCTGGACACCCTGCCTGGCCCTGTTCCCTTCCACCTTGGCTCCAGCCACTCTCCAGCCTCTTTTTTTCCAAAAATGATGCAAAGTCCATGCCAGCCACAGGGACTCACCCTTGCTCTTCCCTCTGCCCAGGTCCGTTTCCCAGACCCTGTGTGGCCGGTTCCTCACCTGATGTGCCTGGGCCTCCCTTCTAAAGCAGCCCGCCGCACTCAACCACCTCCCCAGTATGGCTTCCTTCATGGCACTTAGCGCTTTCCGAAATGATTGTTTTTACTCTTTTGTTTAAAACAGTAAACACTGTTTTCAGCCTTTCAGGTTAGTCTTCAGCCTCCCTTCTCTAAACTGTGAGTTCCAGGGGGCAGGAACCCCGTGTCGGGCTCTCTGCTATATTCCCAGCACCCAGCATGATGCCTGGCAGACACAGGCCCTGGGTAAGTCTCCACCACTGTCTCAGGGCAGTGGTGGGGTGAGGGGAGACTGAGCTGATGGCCCTAGTGATGGCTCACCCTCTGTCCCAGTGCCCTCACTCAGGGATTAGTCCTGGGGCATGTTCTGGAGTGAGAAGTTGGGCGAGCTGGGTAGGGGCTGGGCAGGAGAGGCTCCTTGCTAGAGGGTGCTCCTGGGTGGGTTCTGAGGGGGCGGGGGCAGATGCCTCCCAGGGTCCAGTGGTGGCACCTGCAGCCAGGGTCCCATGAGGCTGGGGACTCAGGACAGAACTCCTCGCTGGCCGCGAGACTCAAAGACCTTCTCGGTGGCGGCCGCGACTGCAGCTCATGCTTCTTCCTCAGCACAGGCCCAACTCTCGGCAGCGGTGGGTCTGGCAGGGAGAGGACGCAGGAGACCTCAGGGGACACAGTCTTCTCCCTCGTCCCAGAGCATAGCTCTGCCACCCTCACCCCTGTGGGACATGGAGCTGTGGCCATGAGCTAGTCCACACCCATGTTCCAGCTGTTCTGGCCTCATCCAAGCGTCCCCTGCCCTGCTCCCAGCAGGACAATCATACCTCAGTGGCCCCAGCCACTTGCTGGAGAAAGTGCTTTATCAGGGCACAGCAAGCCGTTGCTCACAGAGCAAGGGAGGGCTGGGGAAAGGCTGGCCTCACCCCGCTGAGCTGCACTTGGTTAGGAGAGCTGCTCAGTGCTGCCCGGACTCCAGAACAACACAGCCGAGTGGGTCAGCTCTTCCAAGGTCCCTCTCGCAGCCTCTCCTCCTAGACTCCTGGCTTCATCCAGGGGGCACTCTGGGACTGGACCTGAGGCTTAGGGGCACAGGGTGATAATCAGAGAAGATGCAGGGAGTGGCCCAGTGCCTGCACCCTGGGGTGCATCTGTCTACCTGCTGGAAGCTCACCCCAGACCAAGTGCCCGCCTCTGTTCCCCCTCCCTTTCCCCACACCTGACCCTTGGTCTCAGACATCACCCCTCCCTAGGACCAGCCTCTGGCCCTGGCCCTGGCCCCAGCCCTGCTGCCTCACTGCCCAGCCTAGCCGGCCCACATTGATTCTAATACATCTGTAAGCCCTAGGCAGATGCCCACTCTCTCCAGGATTCAGTTTCTCTAACAGTTCAAGAAATGGGCTGGACTCTGTGGTTTTTAACCTGTCCATTCTTCCAGAAACAGCCTTCAGGGAAGCCTGGAACAGCACCTTGCTCCATGCTCAAAGCTGACACATGGCTAACTCTGCCCCGGCTCTACCAAGACAACACCAGGCCTGTTATTCTTGCTCCCTAGGTCTGCGGAAATGGCCTAAGCGTGGCTCCTCGGAGCTTGTGTGTGGCAGCCACAGTTTGTCCTTGTAACTATCAGGCAGACGTGCCCTCTCTGAGGTGTCAACCCAAGGCCATTCTGCCACAGAAAGACTGGGAGATAGGGGAGGCCAGTTTCTATGCAGACAGGTTAAGCACCTGGATCTAGCTATTCCTCTAAGCAGCAAACCTTGGCTTTTTATGATCCACAAGCCAGTAAGTTCTTTTTGCTCAAGCTGGTTGGGTTGTTTTGGGCCACATCTCATCAGGCAGGTCCTGACTAAAGCAGAGTGAGAGGTGAAGCCAGCTGGACTTCTGGGTTGGGTGAGGACTGCGAGAACTTTTCTGGCTAGCTAGAGGACTGTAAATGCACCAATCAGCACTCTGTAAAATGGACCAATCAGCAGGACATGGGCGGGGACAAATAAGGGAATAAAAGCTGTCCGCCCACCCCTGGCCAGCCAGCAGTAGGTACCTGTTCAGGTCTTCTTCAGTGCTGTAGAAGCTTTGTTCTGCTCTTCATGATAAATCTTGTGGATACTCACTCTTCGGGTCCGCACCACCTTTAAGAGCTGTAACACTCACTGCCAAGGTCCACAGCTTCATTCTTGAAGTCAGCGAGACCACAAACCCAGCAGAAGGGACAAACTGGACACACGAGGACAGGTGTCTTGACCTCTATGCTGGAACCAACCAGGGAACTTTCACTAAAGGTGGACCCAGTTCAAGGAGGCCACTGGATCCTGTTAGAGCCCCTCTCCCTTTCTATAAGTGAAATCGCGCATCGCCATCCTCCCAGCACCCTGGTGTCTTCAAAGTGGCATCCACCCTCCCTGGGAGCCACAGGAGAGCACCGAGAAGGTGGCGGGGTCGGGGGAGGGGGCGCCCTTTACTCATCCCCTGATGGATGCCTATCCAGGGATGTGCCACTCGGGGACACAGGCAACCTAGGTGGCCATGGTAGGAGGCCAGCCCAGAGAACCAGGCCGGGCCCAGTCTTGAGAAGACAGGGTGAACTGGGTTTTGGGGCGCCAGAGGCCCACCGGGTGAGGGGTAGGCTGGGGCAGCTCGGCACAGCGTCCGCCAGGGTCCGCGCTCCGGAGGGCAGCGTCTGACGGTCTGAGCTGGCGGTCCTGGCGCGGTGGGCTAGCCGCCGCGGAGGCCTGAACGCAGGGGGGCGTTTGGCCGAGACCCCGCGGCCTGGGCGCCGAAGGCGCGGGTGTGCAGCGCCGCTCTTGGGGCTCCCGCAGCTCCACCCCGCGCCCCGCCCGCTCCTCGCTCCCCGATTGCCACGAGGGGGCGCCGCGCCGCTCTACTCTGGGGCCGCCGCCAAGCGCTCTTGCGGGCTGCGCTGGGAGCGGGGCGGCGGCGGCGGCGGCGGCGGCGGCGGCGGCGGGCCCGCGGCGCCCTGGGTCCTCGGCGCCGAGGCTCGCAGCGGGCGCTGCCCATGGGCCGGGCCCGGAGTTCGGGCGCGCCGGGAGTCGGTGAGTGGTGCGCGGCCGGGGACACTTGGCAGAGCGGGCCAGGGCGCGGGTTCGCGGGGGCTGGGGAGGGCTGCCGGCGGGCGCGGGGCGCGGGCGAGGTCGCGGCGTGGGTGCGGGGCAGCGAGCCCGGCGGGGACGGCCGGTGTCCGGGCCGTTGGAGGACACGCCCGGGCCTGACCCGGAGCACAGGTTCGCGCGTGGTGGCAGTGCGCATGGCCGGCCGGCGGGGCCGGGGGCCGCGGCGCACGTGAGTGTGCGGTCCGCGTGGCGGGGTCGGCAGGTGGCGGGAGGCTGCGCGCGGCTCGGGAGCGTGCGCCGGGGTCAGCAGGGGCGGGGTCCCAGCGGCTGCTGGGACTGGAGGCGCAGGGGTGGCGGGAAGGGGACCCTAAGGGCACACCCCCGGCCACCTGGCGGGAGACCCGGCTCTGCCGCGCGCCCCCAGCCCCTGCTGGGCGCGAAGAGCAAGCTTCTTTCACCCACTCGCGTGGCAGGAAAAGCCAACCTGGACCAAAGCCTCCGCCCGCACCGGACCTCAGTTTCCCTCTCTATGAAATGGGGACGGCAAGGCAGACCTGCCAGTGCAGGTACAGAAGGGAAAGGACCTTGCGCCTGGGGGAAGAGGGTGCTGTCGCCCTTGAGGATGGGATCGGATTTGAGGAAAGGACCAGTGCTACTACTCTCAGAGGGCCTGCGAGAACAGTGGGGTCTGCTGGGAGTCCTGGGTGTGTCTCTCACGCAGTGACAGTGGACGGCATCAAGGGACCACCTGGTCCACTCTTTGTATTTAGATTGGGAAGGCGATGCTTGGAGGGGCTTGGGGAAGGGTGCTGCCGACGCCGCCCCATGCTCTGCGTGGGCGTGGGAAACTGAGAAAGAGCTGGGAAGTTGGGGTGATGGAGGAGCTCATCCCGGCCCCTACCTCCTGCCTCCTGGAGCTGTGGGGGAGACAGAAGTTCTACCGAGCCCCGGGAGCCTGAGAAGAGTCCTGGGAAGCTCTGCCTGCCAGGTGGGTGGAGTAGCTGAGGCTTAGAGAGGGGCGGGACCATGGAGTGGCAACGCTGGGGTCCCACCTCTGGTAGGACTGGCTGCAATAGCCGTAGTGCAGCCGCTGTGCCAGGCGACTGGTGGAGTGGGACTAGGGTTGTCCACTCACTGGCCCAGCGCATTCATTGAGCGCGTAGTGTGTGCCGTTCACTGAGCGCGTAGTGTTGCGCCGCCTGCTGCCTGCCCCCGTAAATGCTCACTAGCTGGTGTGGGAGGGGACACCAAACAAGGAATCAAAGGGGAAAGCAAGGACATGGCCAAGAATGCGTGCTGGGAAGAACATGCAGTGGGGTGACTGGGGCAGAGGGAGACCAGGGTGCGGCGGAGCCTTCGTCTGGTCAGGGAGGCTGTCCCGAGCGAGCGGGGAGCCCTGCCTGTGCTGTGATGGACCGGGAGCCTGGGGGAACAGCGTGGGTGAGATCCCTGAGGGCAGGAGGGGGCGGAGCTGGAGCCGAGTCCGTGCGGGGTCTGGATGTCCTGGGCAGCCCCGGGGGTTTGACGTTGGGCGTTGAAAGGCTGCCCCTGGCGGCGGGTGGGCGCACTGCCGGGGCCGGAGAGGGAAGGCAGGCGAGAGACCCATAGGCTGCGGAGCCCCGGCGGGACTGGCGAGGAGGAGCCCGCGGGCCGCCAGATGTGGGGCCCTGCCCGGGACCTGGCCCTTTTCAGGCCGAGGTCTGCACCCTCCTGCCATTCCACGCCAGTCTCTGGGGTGGTTCCGGCTCTCACTTGTACCTGGACCTAGACCCAGAGCCATTTCTTCAAGGGGCCTTGGCTCCTCGTGTGGGGCCCGGGCTTAGTGTGGGGTGTGCACTCGCTGCCTCTAGGCCTTGTCAGTGGATCAAGCCAAGACACCTTTCTTTTTTACTAAAAATTAATATTTCCATTCCCTTTCTCCTGCAGTGAGAACCTTGTTCCCCCAAACATTAATATGTTTAGTCATTTACTTAGCCCTACAATGCACCCCGAAATAGTTTCAGAATTACTGCATCCACACCAAAGCCAACCAAAACCTACTAGGTCAGCATCGGGATTTCCACGGGTGTGCAGGCAGAGTGCTGTGTGGTTATGTTATCAATCGGACACACTGATAGCTTCATGTGTTTCTTCTTGCATTCAATTTGGAGGTTTTTTTCCTTTAGACTTTAGGATGTAATTTTATTTTTTTGAGTATGTAAAACACATGGTTTAAAGGTCAAAGCTATTAAAAAGCTATCCTTAGAGGTCTCAATCCACCCCTGCGTCTTCCTCCTTGTTCCCACACCATTGGTAGCCATTTAAAATATTTTCTGGTTTATCCTTCCTGTGTGTCTTTCTGCAAAACAAGTCATTTAAGCATTATCACAAAAGTTAGCCATGCAGCTCCTTGTTTTTCTTCAATTAGAAGTATGTCCTGAAAATAACTTCTTACCAGTTCGTGGAGACCTGCCTCATTCTTCTTTACACTCACGTAGCATTCCGTTCTGTAGCTGTGCTATTATTGTTTATTCAAATTATGTCCTGTGGATGAACATTTTGTTTTTTTCCGAGCCCTTTTTACATTTAAAATAATGGAGTAATGGATAACCTTGCACCTATATTGTTAATATTTGCAAAGGTGTCTATTTAGAACACATTTCTAGAAGTAGGAGTGAATATGGATTTATTTTGTTAGCTAGTTCCACATTCCCTGTCAAGAGGTAGCACCATTTTGCATTCATTCCCACCACCAGTGTATCACAGTCTCTTCCAGCGTCTTCTGTTTCCCCACAGCCTCGCTGGTTTGAGAGCTGAGAAATAGTATTTCAGTGTATTTTAAATTTATATTTCTATTATTATAAATGAAATTGGACATCTTTTCACATAGTTTGGAATCATAGTTAGACTTTTCTAACTATGAAAAGCCCAATTATAAAGCAATCATCTGTGTTTTCTAATATTTGTTTAGTTTTGTACTTAGTCTGTGGATCCAATTTAATCTTTTTCTAAATGTCCAGCACTCTATCCCAATGCCATTTATTTAAAAGGTCATCTTTCCTCCAGTGATCTGAAATGCACCTTCATCATACACTAAACATCCAAGCCCTGGGCCTGTTTCTGGGCTTTCTAGTTTGTCTCACAGGTCTGTCTATTCCATCTGTTCACATACTGGTGAAAGAGAGAGAAAAAATATATATATATTTAAAGACAAAGAGGGCCTGGAACAGTGGCTCACGCCTGTAATCCCAGCACTTTGCAAGGCTGAGGTGGGTGGATCACTTGAGGTCAGGAGTTTGAAACCAGCCTGGCCAACATGGTAAAACCCTGTCTCTACCAAAAAATATAAAAAATTAGCCGGGTGTGGTGGCACATGCCTGTAATCCCAGCTACTTGGGAGGCTAAGGCACGATAATTGCTTGAACCTGGGAGGCAGAGGTTGGTGAACTGAGCTGAGATCGTACCCCTGCACTCCAGCCTGGGCGACAGAGTGAGACTCTGTCTCGAAATAATAATAATAATAATAATAATAATAAATAATGGCAAAGAAGATTTTATTCAAGACCATTGCAATAGAGGAGAGAGATTGGGCTCAACTCTCCTTCTTGTGTTTTACTACCTGGTGGGCAAATTCCTTCCACTGCTTTTTGCTGCAAGGATTTCCTGGCTATTGCAGCGTGTTGCTGGTATTTGGGTCGGGAAGGAGATCATATTAAGTTTATATTAGGCTTATATATTAACTTTAGGATAATTGGCATCTTTATGAAGTTGAGTTATCTTATCCAAAACCGAGAGATATCTTTCTGTTTGTTCAAGACTACTTCTAGGAGTGTTTTTGAAGTTTTCCTCATATATGTTTTTCATGTTTCTTAGGAAGTTTATTCATGAGTATTTTTACCTTGTGTATTACTACTATAAATGGTTTTTTCAATTATATCTTTGAATTGACTACTGTTTTGTGTATGTTATTTTGTATCTTTCTGTCTTACCTGAATTTTTATTGTTAGTTTTATTGTTAGTCTTTTATTTATTTATTTATTTTATTTTTTTGAGACAGAGTCTCGCTCTGTCACCCAGGCTGGAGTGCAGTAGCGTGATCTCCGCTCACCACAACCTCTGCCTCCCACATTCAAGTGATTCTCGTGCCTCAGCTTCCCAAGTAGCTAAGATTACAGGCACCTGCCACCGCGTCCAGCTAATTTTTGTATTTTTAGTAGAGATGGGGTTTTGCCATCTTGTCCAGGCTGGTCTTGAACTCCTGACCTCAGATGATCCACCGCCTCGGCCTCCCAAAGTGCTGGGATTACAGGCATGAGCGACCATGTCCGGCCTGTTGTTAGTTTTATCTTTGATTCTCTTAGTCATTCTGTCATCTACAAATTCAAATAGCTTTACTGCTTCTCTATTGATTTTTATGCTTTCTTTTATCTTATTAAATTGGCTGAATAACGCCAATTCAGTATTAAATATTGGATGTAGTGGGCCTCCTTACCTTGTTCCTGACTTTAGTAAAAAGGCCTCTAATACTTCCCCTATTAAGAAAGATGCTGACTTCAGGATGGGAAGAGATGGATAGATGGATTAGATAGATAGATAGATAGATAGATAGGTAGGTAGATAGATAAGGAAATATCCACTGGCTCGTATTTTGTTGGTGGTTTTAAAAATCAGGATTGGTGTTGGACTTTGTTGGAGCCATGTATGGAGACAATGATCTGATGTTTCTCCTTAGCGCTATTATCATAATGAGTCAGCGATGGATTTCCGGATATCAGGTCTGGGACTAGGGTGAGGTAAACAGTAAGACACAGGACGGGGACGGATGGCTAGCCTGTAATCCGAGCACTTTGGGAGGCCGAGACGGGTGGATCACGAGGTCAGGAGATCGAGACCATCCTGGCTAACACGGTGAAACCCCGTCTCTACTAAAAAATACAAAAAAACTAGCCGGCCACGTGGCAGGCGCCTTAGTCCCATCTACTTGGGAGGCTGAGGCAGGAGAATGGCGTGAACCCGGAGGCGGAGCTTGCGGTGAGCAGAGATCCGGCCACTGCACTCCAGCCTGGTTATAGCGAGACTCCGTCTCAAAAAAAAAAAAAAAAAAAACAGTAAGACACAAAACGTATGAATATTAACACTAGGCCATCTTTGCATTTCTGCAATAAGTCCCACTTGGACATGATGTAGAAAATAGTTTGGCAGTTTCTTTAAAATTTAAACATAAAAATACCGTATGAACCAATGGTCCCACTCCCAGGAAGCTAAAAGAAATGAAAACAATGAAATGTCCCCGCAAAGACTTGTACACAAATGCTCATAACAGCATTGCTTATAATGGCCAGAAAAGTAGAGACAATGCAGTTGTTCATCAACTGGTGAATAAATAAACAAGATATATGTCCATACAATGGAATACAGTTTAGCAATTACAGTTGGCCCTCGAACAATGAGAAGGTTAGGGATGCTGACCCACACACAGTCAAAAAGCTGCATAGAACTTTTGCCTTTCCCCAAATTATACTTTTTTGTTGTTGTTGTTTGTTTGTTTGTTTGTTTTTTGAGACAGAGTCTCACTCTGTCGCCCAGGCTGGAGTGCAGTGGCATGATCTCGGCTCACTCCAACCTCTGCCTCCCAGGTTCAAGCGATTCTCCTGCCTCAGCCTCCCAAGTGGCTGGGATTACAGGCATGAACCACCATGCCCGGTTAAGTTATATTTTTGGTAGAGACGGGGTTTCACCATGTTGGCCAGGCTGGTCTCGAATTCCTGACCTTAAGTGATCCTCCTGCCTTGGCTTCCCAAAGTGCTGGGATTACAGACGTGAGCCACTGCGCCCAGCCTGTAGTATGTTTTGATATCATTGTATTAGTTATCTGTTGCTGTGTAATAACTTATCATTGACCTAGTGGCTTAAAGCAACACATGCTTATTAGCCCATCATTTCTGTGGATCAGGAGTCTGGGCATGGCTTAGCTGAGTACTGCTGGTGGTGGCCAGGACTAGGTTCTCATGTAGAGACTCAGCTAGGGAAGGATTTGTTCATCCACTCATGTGGTTGTTGGCAGTATTTAGTTCTTTGTAGTTATATTTAGAGCTTAAATTTTTGACTAGATGTTGGCTGGAGGCCAACCTCAACTTCTAAAGGTCACCCCCAGTTCCTAGGGACCACCCACAGTTCTCTGTCACGTGGGCTTCCCAGCATGACTGCTTACTCTGTCAAGCCAGGAAAGAGTCTCTAGAGACTAGATGTAACAAAACATCACATAGTATGACGTCACATACACGATAGAACAACGTAACGTAATCCCAGTAGTGATATCCTGTCATCTTTGCCATAGGCTATTGGTTGGAGGAAAGTCAAAAGCCCCACTCAGTCCCAAATGTGTGAACACCAAGAGGTAGAGATTCTCATGTGGGTGAGCGCCATAGAGACTGCCTGCCACAATGGTGTTGGATTCTGATTACTAATATTTATTTTTGCCAAAGTTTTCCCAGTCACCCTTTGACTGGACAAAGCTTAGCTTCTGATGGTTCCTTAAGAAAGACTCGTGAGTACTGTATTTCCTGCTTGCTTTCTATACTCTTGCTACTTGAAGGAGAGATTGGCTGGTTATAAAATCCTTGCCTCTTACTTTCTGTCCTTCCTTAAATTTTTACAAATGTTGTTATGGGTTGCATTGCTTGTACATTGTCAACAAGATGTCTGATATAAACATGCTTTTCTTTCCTTTGTAAGTGACTTGATTGTGTTTCTGGAGCTCCAAAGAATTTTTTTTCTTTATTTTTAAAGTCTAATCATTTTACTAGGCATTGTCTTGGAACTGATTTCAGGTATGTGGCGGACTCTTTGAATATGCAGATTTAAGTCTTCTTTTATTTCTGAAACATTTTCTTAGATTATAGTGTTAAATGTTAATTATGTACCATTATTTTACCTTTTATCTTCAGGGATGCCAATAATATGTTTGTGTTAGATCTTTTTTCCATCTATCTTCTAGATTGCTTTCTCGATGACTTTTATTTTTGTTTTATGGTTGTTTTCATTCATTTCTTTAATGAACACTATTAAGCTTTTAGTCAAATCCGTTCTCCCTAAGAGATTTTCTAATTCAGTCTTCATTTCTGAGATGATGGTCTTTGCCTCATTTTCTTTCGTGAGTTCAGGCAACTCTAATTTCACATTTACCTTTTTTGGGGTTCATTTCTGTTGAGTTTTTTAAATGTATAATTTAAGGATTTTCTTCATGTGTCTGAATTTTTAGTGTGTCTTCATCTGTTCAGGCTGCGCTAACAAAATATCAGAATGATTTCTCACAGTTCTGGAGGCTGGAGGTACGAGATCAAGGTACGTGGTGAGGGCCGCATCCTGGTTCGCAGATGGCTCCTCTCCTCACGCCCTCACATGGAGGAAGGCGCCAGAGAGCTCTCAGGAGCCTCTTCCCTAAGAGCACTAATCTTATTGATGAGGGCTCTGCCCTCGAGACCTAATCACCTCCCAAAGGCCCCCCCAAAATGCCATCACACTGGGGACTGTGTTTCAATGTATAAGTTCTGGGGGACGTAAACTTCCAGACCGTAGCATTCGGTAATTCAGGTTGAGGTGTTGTGTGTTTGTGGGAAGGATTAGTGACGGCACTGTATACTGGCTTTGTATGGATATTATCTGTTAACTTAGAAATGTCTTAATTTGCCTGGACTGGTAATAACAGATGGCTGTAGGCAGGAGCTGGGGGCTTGGGAACCATAGTAGGTTTCTTAGTGTAAGAGTCCCCTCTCCTGTTGGCGGAGTGAAGTGCACCATTTTCCTTGTCCTTTGGGAGGCGGGAGTGGACTTGTGTTTTCTGAGTTTACAATTCACCTTTGCTTCCATAGGTCCTTGAACATCCAGGCTTGCTACTTCCTGTCTATTATTAGCAAGCCTCCGAAGGCTGCCTCTACTTCCAGGCCACATGTCTGGCCCCTAGAAGCAGGGCCTTCCTGAGACAGCCACCTCCGGGCTCCACTGCTGTCTCCTTTCAGTTCCCCAGCTGCCAGTGCTCCAACACCCACCCCTAGGCGTGCTCTGTTTCCCCATGTCGGGTGGGACTTTCTTCTTCTTGTTTTTATTTAGAGCCAGGGTCTCGCTCTGTCACCCAGCTGTAGTGCACTGGTGCGATCACAGCTCACTGCTGCCTCCAACTCCTGGGCTCAAGCGATCCTCCCACCTCAGCCTCTGTAGCTGAGACCACAAGCACCTGCCACCACACTTGGCTAAAGGACTTTCTTTTTTCCTTAGTTCTTGGCCCCAGCTCCCCTCTCCTCATTCCCACAGTGCTTCTCCCTGAGCCCACACCCCATCAATGCCAGTGTGGGCCCTGGAGCCAGTTCTGAAGGTTGGGGTGTTCTTTCCTCGCCCGCACCAGTTAGAGGAGGGCGCACCCTGTCTCCTACTCATGCTAGAGGCATGGGCATGGGTGGTGTTATTCACTCCCCTCTCATGCTGGAGGCATGGGCATGGGTGCTGGAGGCATGGGCATGGGTGCTGGAGGTGTGGGCGTGGATGCTGGAGGCGTGGGTGTGGGTGCTGGAGGCATGGGCCTGGGCATGGATGGTGTTATTCACTCTCCTGCTTAGTCCATGTTGGCTGTTAGCAAGGAGAGGATTGGATTGAGGGGCTGCCATGATCTCTGGGACCTAGAGATGTCTACAGCCTTTCTACTTGGAAAGCTCCATAAAGAATGGTGTACTCTTCATCTATTAAATAAATCCATCAATTTTTTTTTGGATGGAATCTTGCTCTATAGCTCAGGCTGGAGTGCAGTGGTGCAATCTCGGCTCACTGCAACCACTGTCTCCCAGGACCCAGTTCAAGCAATTCTCCGGCCTCAGCCTATCCGAGTAGCTGGGATTACAGGCACGTGCCACCACGCCCAGATAATTTTTGTATTTTTAGTAGAGACAGGGTTTCACCATGTTGGCCAGGCTGGTCTTGAACTCCTTATCTTGTGATCCGCCTGCCTTGACTTCCCGAAGTGCTGAGATTACAGACATGAGCCACCGCGCCCGGCCCAGTTTTTAACATTTTGGAACATTTGCTTATTATTTTTACTAAGCCATTTAAGAGTGAGCAACAGGAATCAAGACATCAGCATCACCTTAGAACACGGAAATTCTGGCTGGGCACGGTGGCTCACGCCTGTAATCCCAGCACTTTGGGAGGCTGAGACGGGTGGATCACAAGGTCAGGAGATCGAGACCATCCTGGCTAACATGGTGAAACCCCGTCTCTACTAAAAATACAAAAATTAGCCAGGGATGGTGGCGGGCACCTGTAGTCCCACCTACTCGGGAGTCTGAGGCAGGAGAATGGCGTGAATCCGGGAGGGGGAGCTTGCAGTGAGTGGAGATCGCGCCACTGCACTCCAGCCTGGGCGACAGAGTGAGACTCCGTCTCAAAAAAAAAAAAAGAACATGGAAATTCTTCTACAAAACCACAATTCCAATGCACGTTCAAGAAATTTAGTATGAGCCAGGTGAGGTCACTGATACCTGTAGTCCCAGCGCTTTGGGAGGCTGTGGTAGGAGAATCGCTTGAGGTCAGGGGTTCAAGGCTACAGAACAAGATCCCATCTGGGAAAGAAGGAAGGAGGGAGGGGAGGGGAGGGGAAGGGAAGAGAGGAAGAGAGGGAAGGAAGGGAGGGGTCACCTTGGTTTATTAATTTTGAATAAGCTAACTGGCACCACTGTTGCCAGTTCAAGGCCTTCCAGTCCCACAGCAGCATCCTACTTGGTGCATTTCTGCTTTACGTGCAGTGAATGTCGCTAAGGGTGGGACGGAGTTCAGACTCTTGGAATCAGCTAATTAATGCCCCTGCAGAGGAAATTTCTACCCGGGTCATTTGGTCAGGAAATTGTTTAGTTGTTTGTTTTAAAATCCAGACAGTATTAAAAAGTGCCAGTCTGGCTAAATAATACATAGTAAAATGACCATTGCTGTCTGTGATGGTTTAAACACCCACACAGTGCCATTGGCTGAGTACCTGTGGCCTCAGGTAGTTCCCACAGCAGCTGCCATCGATGTACAGATGGGGAAACTGAGGCTCAGGGACACAAGGGGGCATCCCAGGGCCATGCAGCCAGGGTGGGCCTTGAGCTCAGCCTGCTGTCTGGGGTTTGTGCTGTTGACAGTCTGGGCTATTTTTGAGCGTGGACTGCTCTCACTGTCTGTCTTTGTGGGCCTCTCTCTGCTCACAGCCTCCCATCTGTCCATCACGTGGACCACCCAACAGACACGTGCTGAGCATCCATGGGTTTCAGGCCTGAGCTGGGCTCAGCCGGTAGCACCTCTCTGCTAACCCCAGGCCTTCTCTGTCCAGCCTGGGGCCACTGTCAGGGGCCACCACTGCCCTGAGCAGCACCCTGGATCCCGCCATTGCTTCCCTCTGCTGTCCTGGGGTTCAGGCTCCCCTCTGTCCCAGCCATTGTTGAGTGATTCACAGGTGTGTGGCTGCTGGCTGAGGGACGCAAGGCAGAGAGCTCCTGTGTGCCTGAGGCACCCCTGCTTCCTGGCCCTGAATCGCCGTTCCCAGATGGGACTCTCTAGGAATGGGATCGTGCTGTAGAGGGACCGACCGAGGAGGCTAGTCAGAGGCAGGCTGGCCACAGGCGCACGTCAGTGAGAGCAGCCCTGCCCCGTGGTGAGGTCTGAGGGGAGCCTCACTGACACCAGCCTCGGGCAGCACACCCAGCTCCACATTTTGGGGTGGAGTCGGGTCCTGGGAACCCTCAGGCTCTTAGGATATTGTTGCCCTGGTGTTACTCAGAAATACTGCAGCTAAGTGTTGCTTTGAAATATAGAATTTTTATTGAGTGCTTCCTATCAAGCAGGGTGTGCCACGTTCTCCTTAAACTTTATCTTGTGAGAATGGGGATTGATAAACAGAGAAATACCTGTTTCAAAAGATGAATAAAGTTGATTGCCCGCCAGCATGACCAACCAAGACCAAAAAAGAGAAAGCACAAATGATCACTATCAGGAGGGAGAAAGAGCCATCGCTGCCGGTTCTCCCCTTGTGGCGAGGATAGCAAGGGATTTTTATGAAGAACCTCATACCAATACATTTGATGTACTTCAGAGAAAATGTACAAACACCCCAAAAGACATAACTTACCAAGAGTGACATAAGAAGAAACAGAAAACCTGAACAATACTATTTTTTTTTTTTTTTTGAGACAAAGTCTCACTGTTGCCCGGGCTGGAGTGCAGTGGCTGGATCTCAGCTCACAGCAAGCTCCGCCTCCTGGGTTCATGCCATTCTCCTGCCTCAGCCTCCCGAGTAGCTGGGACTACAGGCGCCCGCCACCTCGCCCGGCTAGTTTTTTTTTGTATTTTTTAGTAGAGACGGGGTTTCACTGTGTTAGCCGGGATGGTCTCGATCTCCTGACCTCGTGATCCGCCCGTCTCAGCCTCCCAAAGTGCTGGGATTACAGGCTTGAGCCACCGCGCCCGGCCAATTTTTTATATTTTTGGTAGAGACGGGGTTTCACCATGTTGGCCAGGCTGGTCTTGAACTCCTGACCTCAAGTGATCCACCTGCCTTGGTCTCTCAAAGCACTGGGATTACAGGTGTGAGCCACCGTGCCCGGCCCTGAACAATACTATTTCTGTTAAATAAGTTGAATGTATCATTAATAGGCTTCCCAAACAGAACATATCAGGCCCAGGAAGCATCTCTAGTGAGTTCTATTGAATAGTTAAGAAAGAAATGTTTTTAAATGAATTTTTAAAAGTTCTACATGACAAAAAAATGGTAAGTATGCAAAGTGATAGGTCAATTAGCTTGACTTAGCCATTGCACAATGTCTGCGTACATCAAAACATCACATTGTACACCATAAATACCATTTTTATTTGTCAATCCTACCTTAATAATAAATAAATAAGTGTTTTTAATAATATTCCAGATAGTGGGGACCTGGAAGGGGAGGATCTGTGGGCAGAGAGGATGCATGGGTGATTGCTGACGTGGCACTGCCTCACCAGGTGGCAGGCCTGCAGGTGTCTGTTGTGCTTTTTGACACATGTGTACGCTACAGGTAAGCTTTTCATGTAGCAAATGTTACATGGCACAGTCATTTTCACAGTCATGTTATTGTCTGCTTCTCATACACCTCCTGTTGGTCTCTGCTCTGCAGACGCCCTTCTCAGTTTGGAGACCACTAAGTTAGGCCCCTGGGCCTCAGGGCACCTCCCTGCAGGGTCCCTCAAGGTGTCCCTGAGCCAAGTCTGTGTGAGGACTGCAGTGGGAGTCAGCTCCAGGGACACTGGCAGGAGGGCTCGATATCCCAGCTGCTCTCCAAGGTCAAACAGGAGTCAGGCCACGTGTGTGTTTGGAGAAGGTGTGTTTGGAGAAGGAGAGGAGGGAGGACCCGAGGTCAAGGCCCCTAGCTTGAGAGGCCCTGCAATTCCAGGCTGTCCTCTGCAGCAGGCACTGGGCCCCACCCTGGTCGCCATCCTGCAGGCAGAGGGGAACCATGGCCTCGGTACAGGAGGGCACCGGGCCTTCCTCACCAGCCATTTCCCGGTTTCCCTGTCAACCTTCAGCAGACCTGAAGCACAAGAGAGGCAGGCAGAGGAACCAGGAGAAGCCACAGCTCTGAGCTGCAGCAGGTCACTCGGCATGCTCCACCGCCCTGGCCACCGCCACTGCACGTGGGCTGGGGAGAGAGGGCTGGCTTGGAATCCTTAGAGAAGGTCAGGCAAGCTCCAGAGCCCTGTAGGGAGATGGCATCTCCTGTGACAAACTCCCATAAAACAGCCTCACTTTCCAGGACTGGAGTATCTGACCGTAGGGCCCATCAGTCACCTGGGAAGTGGCAGTGTCCTGACCACAGGGGGGTTTTCTCCAGCTTAGCACTTCTGACCACCGGGCTGACAAGCCCCTTGAGAATAAAAAATGGTACACTCGGTGGTTTTTGTGAACGTGGGCAAGGTGGATTGTGGAAGGGATTTGAAAAGGGTGAGGCGAGAGTGTGACAGCTGCTCCCGGGACTTGAGCGTAGCCCCCATGGCCTGTGATTTGTGCAGATGCTTCCGCTTGGGTGCAGCCAAAGTGTATCGTACTTTGGATGATGAAAAGGACCTTAAGTGTCTGCATGTCACTGTTCTTGAAACGTTTGCTGGGGAAAATGTACTTCTATTTTGCAAACAATGAGTATAAGAAAGAGGAACAAATTAGGTTATTGCGCTGTAACCAATTTCATGAGCAGTGCCGTTGACAGTCGCACATTTCAGATAATGAACGCGATCTGTGGTGTTGCCACTCACCTTAATGAGGAGAGAGAGGAGCGCCAAGCCTGGCATGTTCGGCTGCCCTCCCCGTCCAGCTCACACAGGGAGGAAGGCCCGGGGCCCTGCTCTCTGCAAGCAGGGAGGACACCCCAGGGTCACCGCATCCAGGCCCAGTGGACTTTCAGGGAGAAAGAATCTCTTTTTTTCAACCTTTTCACACAGAAAACAAGCAAACAAACAAAGAGCACCATACAGAATAGGAAGAATGTGAATCACCGCACGCCCATCTCCTGGCTCCCAGGGCTGCAGTGCCCGGCCCATCCTCCTCGATCGCCACCCCAACCCTATTAGGTGCTTACAGCAAATCCGAGACACGGTGCGGATTCCTGCCGGACTGATGCGGACTTTGTCTGCCTAACCTTCCTGCCAGTTGACACATCTCATAAAATTCATAATAATTTCTTAGTGTCATCTGGTGGCCAGTCTGTAATCAGATGCCCCCATTACTTCAAAAATATCTTTTAACAGTTGGTTTGTTCAAATCTGGAAAGATCCACATCCCGCATGTTGCATTTGATTTTTATATCTCTTAAGTCTCTTTTCTTCTATAACAGTTCTTTTTGTTTGGTTGGTTGGTTTTTACTTGCTTTTTGGTCTTCACTCTGTTGGTGTGTTAGGGGATGGGAACAGTCCCCCTGTCCTGGCTGGGCTATTTCTATCCTTAGGATGTCACTTACCTTGCATGTCCCTCCCCAACTTTCCTCCCAGGGTAGTCAGATCTGTAGCAGGCTCTGTCCTGTCAAAATACTATGAGGGCCCCTAACCTAATTTGAAATTTTCTAGTAGCCACGTTAAAAAGGTGAACTTAACATTAAGAAGATATTTTATTTAACCCAGTATATCCAACCTATTGTCATTTCTACATATAGTCACTATAAGTTACTAATGATTTATTTTACATTTTCTTTTCATGCTGTCTTTGAAATTGGCGTGTAGTTTGTGCTTATAGCTCATCAGTTCCAGTGTTGTTTTCATGAGAAATGATTGATCTATATATATAGATTTCATGAAAATTACAGTTGAAAAACACATTTAAATGTTTTCCAATAACTATATCAAACACCAGGTTTTATAGGCCTCTTTTTTCGAGCGGCTGTGTAATTGATGTACAGTAAACACAACATGTGTCAGCCTATGTGAACACTCGTGAGAGCCTCACCCCAGTGAGGACGCTGAGCTCATCTGTCCCTCCGCTTTCACCCGGCATGATTCGTTTAGAATGTATCCGTGTTGTGGGTGTCAGCGGCTTCTTCCTGTCCATTGCTGAGCTGTGTTTCCATTGTGTGGGTTCCAAGGTGGCCCCAGGATTCCCGCCCTGTGGTATATATGCCCTTCCCTTGGGTGGGGCAGGAACCTCTGGATGCAAGGGGATGTTAGGTTATTAGGCATTTTATATGGCAGAAAGGATTTTTTCCCATGTGATTAAGGTCACTAGTCAGTTGACTTTCAGTTAACCGAAAGGGAGATGTCCCGGGTGGACCTGACTAAATCGGGCAAACCTTTCAAAGCGCAGGGTCCTTCCTGATGTCAGACAGACATGAAGCTAGCGAGAGACTGCTTTTGGCCTTGAGGAAGTGAACTGCTATGTTGGGAGAAAGTGGGTGGCCACTCACAGCTGAGGTCCTGAGACTTACAGCCACAAGAAAACGCATGCTGCCAACAGCCAGTGAGCATGGAAGAGGATGCCCAGGCTGGGATGAGAGAGCAGTCCTGACCGACACCATGATCTCAGCCTGTGAGCCCCTGAGCAGAGGCCCAACAAGTACGTTCCAGAATCCTGACCCTTAGGAACTAGGAGATGTTACATTTATGTTGCTTTATTTATGTTGCTTTACATCATTACATTGTGCTAACTTGTTACATGGTGATAAGAAACTAATCCACAGATCCATTGCATCTGCTGATGGACGTTCTGGTGGCTCACTCTTTGAGACTCATAAATAAAGCCACTGTGGCCGGGCAGGGGGGCTCACGCCTATAATCCCAGCACTTTGGGAGGCTGAGGCGGGCGGATGATGAGGTCAGGAGATAGAGACCATCCTGGCTAACACAGTAAAACCCCGTCTCTACTCAAAATACAAAAAATTAGCCAGGCATGGTGTCGGGTGCCTGTAGTCCTGGCTACTTAGGAGGCTGAGGCAGGAGAATGGCATGAACCTGGGAGGTGGAGCTTGCAGTGAGCCGAGATCGCGCCACTGCACTCCAGCCTGGGCGACAGAGCAAGACTCTGTCTCAATAATAATAATAATAATGCCACTGTGAACATTTATAAGTAAGTCTTTGTGTGGACATGTGTCTCACTTTTCTTGGGTAAATACCGATGAGTGAAATGGCCAGATTAAATGGTAGGTTCACATTTAATGTTTTAAGAAACTGCCAAATTCTATTCCAATGTGGTTGAACCAATACGTTTTCTCTGCCAATGTATGGCAATTCCAGTTGCTTTCCATCCATGCTGCATCTGGTATTGTCAGTCTTTAAATTTTAGCCATTCTAACAGGCATACAGGAGTATCTCATTGTGATTTCAGTTTTCATTTCCCAGATGACTAATGATATGAGGCATCATTTCTTATGCCTTTTTGCCATCTGTAAATCTTTGATGAACTGTCAGTTCAGATATTTTGCACATTTTTAATCGGGTTCATTTTCTTTTTTTTTTTTTTTTTTTTTTTGAGACGGAGTCTTGCTCTGTCGCCCAGGCTGGAGTGCAATGGCCGGATCTCAGCTCACTGCAAGCTCCGCCTCCTGGGTTTACGCCATTCTCCTGCCTCAGCCTCTCGAGTAGCTGGGACTACAGGTGCCCGCCACCTCGCCCGGCTAGTTTTTTGTATTCTTTAGTAGAGACGGGGTTTCACCATGTTAGCCAGGATGGTCTCGATCTCCTGACCTTGTGATTCGCCCGTCTCGGCCTCCCAAAGTGCTGGGATTACAGGCTTGAGCCACCGCGCCCGGCCTATCGGGTTCATTTTCTTATTGTTTTCTGAGAGTTCTTTTCATCAAATAGGTAATCTATAAATTTTCCACCCAATACCTGGCTGCCATTTTATTCTCAGGGGTGTCCTTTGAAGAGCACAAGTTCTTCATTTCAATTCAGTCCACTTCATCAATTTTTAAAATCATGTTTTGGTGTTTCAGGAGTTTTTACCTAACTCCAATTTATAGATTTTCTCCTACATTTTCTTCTAGAAACTTGATAGTTGTAGGTTTTACTGTTGTTTCTGTTATTTTTTAAATTATTATTATTATTATTATTATTATTATTATTTTTGAGACAGGGTCTCGCTGTGTCACCTAGGCTGGAGGGCTGTGGTGCGATCACAGCTCACTGCAGCCTTGCTCGAGCAATTCTCCTACTACAGCCCCCCAAGTAGTTGGGACCACAGGCGTGTACCACCGTGCCTGGCTAATTATTATTATTATTTTTGTAGAGATGGAGTCTCACTGTGTTGCCCAGGCTGGTCTCCAACTCCTGGCCTCAAACGATCCTCCTATTAATACCTCGGCCTCCCAAAGTGTTGGAATTACGTACAGGAGCCACTGCGCCTGGCCCTGTGATCAGTTTTTAGTTGATTTTTGCCTTTGGTGGGAAGAATGGATCAACATCAGGTTTCTTTTTTGCATGAAGTAACTGTTCCAGCACCATTTCCTTGAAATAACTATTTATTTATTTATTTATTTATTTATTTATTTATTTATTTATTTTTGAGATGGAGTTTTGCTCTTGTTGCCCAGGCTGGAGTGCAGTGGCACAATCTCGGCTCATTGCAACCTCTGCCTCCCGGGTTCAAGAGATTCTCCTGCCTTAGCTTCCCAAGTAGCTGGGATTACAGGTGCCTGCCACCATGCCTGGCTAATTTTTTGTATTTTTAGTAGAGATGGGGTTTCACCATTTTGGCCAGGCTGGTCTCGAACTCCTGACCTCAGGTGATCCACCCACCTCAGCCTCCCAAAGTGCTGGGATTATAGGCGAGAGCCACCAGATGTGAGCCACCAGGCTGGGTCGAAATAACCATCTTTCTCCACTGAATTGCATTTGCATCTTCTTTAAAATTCCCTTGACTGGCCAGGCGCAGTGGCTCACACCTGTAATCCCAGCACTTTGGGAGGTCAAGGCAGGCAGATCACGAGGTCAGGAGATCGAGACCATCCTGGCTAACATGGTGAAACCCCATCTCTACTAAAAATACAAAACAAAATAGCCAGACGTGGTGGTGGACACCTGTAGTCCCAGCTGCCCAGGAAGCTGAGGCAGGAGAATGGCATGAACCCGGGAGGCGGAGCTTGCAGTGAGCCGAGATCACTCCACTGCACTCCAGCCTGGGCGACAGAGCGAGACTCCGTCTCAAAAAAAAAAAAAAAAAAAAATTTCCCTTGACCATATATATTTGTGACTCTATTTCTAGACTCTGTATTCAGTTGATCTTTGCCCATCTTGATGCCATTACCCCATTCTCTTGATTTTGTAGCTTTAAATAAGTCTTGAAGACAGTTAGCATAGGCACTTCAACTTTGTTCTACTTTTTCAAAATACTTTTGGCTCTTCCAGTTCTTGGCATTTTGAAATAAATTTTAGAATCATCTTATCAATTTCTAAAGTCTATAGATCGACCTGGGAAAATGGACATCTTAATAATACTGAGTTTTCTAACACACAGACACTTATCTATGATTTTAATTTCTCTCAGCAGTATTTTGCAGTTTTCCATCTACAGCTCTTGTACATCTTTGCTCAGATTTAGCCTTGAGTATTTCATTTTGTATGTAGTGTAAATAGTATTTTTAAATTTCCATTCCCAACATTTTGTTGCTGATAGGTAGAAATACAATTGATGCTTACATATTGATCTCATATCTTGGAATCTTGCTGGAATCACTTATTCATTACAGTGCTCTTTGTACAGATTCTGTAGAATTTCCTACATAGATTATCACACCACTTGCAGATAAAAACGGTTTTATTCCTTCCTTTTCAATATGGATGCTTTTTTTTTTTTTTTTTTGTCTTATTATACTAGACTGAACCTCCCATACGATGTTGAAGAGAAGTATTGAAAGTGGATCGCTGGGTATTCGTGGACATAAAGGTGGCAACAGTAGACACTGGGGACTACTGGGGGGAGGGAAGGAGGAAGACAAGGGTTGAAAAACTAACCATTGGGTACTATGCTCAGTACCTGGGGGACAGGATCATTTGTACCCCAAGCCTCAGCATCATGCCGTATACCCATGTAACAAACCTGCACATGTACCCTCTGAATCTAAAATAAATGTTGAAATTATAAAAGAAAGAAAGGAAGTGGATCATCTTGCCTTTTACTGATCTTAGGAGAAAGTATTCCAGTTTTTGCTGTTAAGTATGATGTAAGCTGCAGGTTTCTCACAGATGCCTTTTATCCAGTTGGGGAACTTCTATTATTAGTTGGCTAAGAGTTTGTATTGGGAATGGATTTTGGATTTCGTCAATGCTTTCTCGCATCTATGAGATGATTATGTGGTTTTTCCTTTAGTCTATTAATATGATAAATTGTAGAGGTTCTGTAACTGCCACTTCTGTCTAGTTCTAAAACATTTTCATCACCCCCAAAGAACATTTCATACTCATTAAGCAGTTACTCACTACTACCCTCTCCTGCCGTGACAACCAGCAGCCTGTGTTCTTTCTCTATGGATGTACCTATTCTGGATATTTCATATAAATGGAATCCTGTGGCATGTGGCCTTTTGTGTCAAGCGGCTTTCACATAACATAATGTTTCTGAGGTTCATTTATGCGGTGACATGTATCTGTACTTGATTCCTTTTTATGGCTGAATATATTCCATTGTATGTCTGTATCACAGCTATTTATCCATGCATCTGTTGATGGACATGTGAGTTGTTTCCCCCTTTTGGCTATTGAAGATAGTCCTGCTATGAACACTCATGTGCAAATATTTGTTTGAGGATCTGTTTTCAGTTATTTGGGGCATGTAACTGGGAGTGGAATTGCTGGGTCATTTGGTAATGCCATAGTTGACTTTTTGAGGAACCATCAAACTGTCCTTTCACATTCCCACCAGCAACACACAAGGTTTCCAGTTTCTCCACATCCTTGCCAACACTTACTACTTTCTGTTTTGTTGATTAGGGCCATCCTCATGGGTGTGAAGTGGTATTTCATTGTCTTGTGACTTGCATTTTCCTAATGACTAATAATGTGGAATACCTTTTTATATTCTTCTTGGCCATTTGTGTGACAGTTTTGGAAAACTGTCTATTCAAGTCTTTTGACTGCTTCTTAAAAAATTGGGGTATTTGTATTTTCTTTGTTAAGTTATAGGAGTTATTTATATGTTCAGAATACTAGACTCTTACAGATGTGTAAATTTGTGAATATCTTTCCATTTATTTACATTTTCTTTAATTTCTCTTAATATTTTATAGTTTTCAGTGTGCAAGTCTTTCTTCTTTTGATTAAATTTTTCTTTTTCTTTTTTTTTGGAGACAGAGTCTTGCCGTGTCACTCAGGGTGGAGTGCAGTGGCGTGATCTTGGCTCACTGCAACCTCCACCTCCCAGGTTCACACCATTCTCCTGCCTCAGCCTCCCGAGTAGCTGGGACTACAGGCACCCACCACCATGCCCAGCTAATTTTTTTTTTTTTTTTGTATTTTTAGTAGAGACGGGGTTTCACTGTGTTAGCCAGGATGGTCTTGATCTCCTGACCTTGTGATCTGCCCGCCTCAGCCTCCCAAAGTGCTGGGCTTACAGGTGTGAGCTACCGTGCCCGGCCCCTTTGGGTTAAATTTTTCTTCCATTTTGTAGTTTGTCTTTTCACTGTCCTTATAATGTCCTTTGATGCACACAGGTTTTCAATTTTGATGAAGTCTAGTTTATCTGTTTTTTCTTTTGTTTCTTGCACTTTTGGGGTTGTATCTGATAATCCATTGCCAAATCCATGTTTCCCCCCAGGTTTTCTCCTGAGAGTTTTATAGTTTTAGCTCATATATAGAGGTCTCTGATCCATTTTGAATTAATAATTATACATGGTAAGAGGTAGGGTAGGGGTCCAAAGATGTTGGCTCCCTTTTCAAAAATCAACTGGCCAGTACCACATTGTTTTGATTACTGTAGCTTTGTAGTAAGTTTTGTTTTTTTTTTTTTTTTTGAGACGGAGTCTCGCTCTGTCGCCCAGGCTGGAGTGCAGTGGCCGGATCTCAGCTCACTGCAAGCTCCGCCTCCCGAGTTTTACGCCATTCTCCTGCCTCAGCCTCCCGAGTGGCTGGGACTACAGGCGCCCGCCACCTCGCCGGCTAGTTTTTTTTTTTTTTTTTTTTGAGACGGAGTCTCGCTCTGTCGCCCAGGCTGGAGTGCAGTGGCCGGATCTCAGCTCACTGCAAGCTCCGCCTCCCGAGTTTTACGCCATTCTCCTGCCTCAGCCTCCCGAGTGGCTGGGACTACAGGCGCCCGCCACCTCGCCCGGCTAGTTTTTTTTTTTTGTTTTTTTTTTAGTAGAGACGGGGTTTCACCGTGTTCGCCAGGATGGTCTCGATCTCCTGACCTTGTGATCCGCCCGTCTCGGCCTCCCAAAGTGCTGGGATTACAGGCTTGAGCCACCGCGCCCGGCCTGTAGTAAGTTTTGAAATCGGGAAGTGTGAGTCCTTCAACTTTGTTCTTTTTCAAGATTGTTTTGGCTATTTAGTGACCCTTGCAATTCCATATGTATTTTAGGATGGTTTTTTTTTTTTAGACTGAGTCTTGCTCTGTCACCCAGGCTGGAGTGCAGTGGCACGATCTTGGCTCACTGCAACCTACACCTTCTGCCTCAGCTTCCTGAGTAGCTGGGATTACAGGCATGTGCCACCGCACCCAGCTAATTTTTGTATATTTAGTAGAGATGAGGTTTCACTATGTTGGCCAGGCTGGTCTTGAACTCCTGACCTCAACTGATCCAGCCTGCCTCAGCCTCCCAAAGTGCTGGGATTATAGACATGAGCCACTGCACCTGGCCAGGATGGGTATTTTGATTTCTGGAAAAAAATAGGATGTTGGAATTTTGCTAGAGATTGCATTGAATCTGTAAATCACTTTGGTTAGTATTGGCATCTTTACCATATTAAATCTTAGAACCCATGAACACAAATGTATTTCCATTTATTTAGACTTTCTTTAATTTATCTTAAATAATATTTTATAGTTTTCAGTCTACAGATCTTTCTCTTCTTGGTTAAATTTATTCCTAGGTATGTTATTCTTTTGGATGCTACTATAAATGTAATTGTTTTCTTAATTCATTTTCAGTGCATTAATAGATGATATATAGAAATACAGCTAATATTTGTGTGTTGATCTTTTATTCTGCAACTTTGCTGAATTTGTTTTTTAGCTCTAATAGTTTCTTTGTGGATTCTTTAGGATTTTGTATATATGGGATCATGCCACCTGTGAATAGAGATTGTTTTACTACTTCTTTTTAATGTGAATGCCATTTATTTCTTTTTCTTGCCTAATTGCTCTAGTTAGAACATCTAGTACAATGTTGAATAGCAGTGGTAAAAGCGAGCATTCTTGTCTTGCTTTGTTTTGTTTTCTTAACTTTTTGTGGAGATAGGGCCTGGCTCTGTCACCCAGACTGGAATGCAGTGGTGTGATCTTAGCTCACTGCAACCTCGACCTCCCAGGCTCAATCAGTCTGCCCACCTAACCTCCCAAGTAGCTGGGACCACAGGTGTGCACCACCATGCCTGGCTAATTTTTGTTTTTTTTGGAGAGACAGGGTCGTGCCATGTTGCCCAGGCTGGTCTTGAACTACTGGACTCAAGTTATCTGCCCACCTCAGCCTCCCAAAATGCTGGGTTTATAGGTATGAACCACCACGTTTGGCCTTGTTTCTTATGAGAAGGTTTTTAACTCCAGTTTAAATTTCTTTGATACAGTTATTCAGGTTATCTATTTTTTGTGAGATTTGGTAGTTTGTATCATTTGAATAATTTGTCATCTAAATTTTCAATGGATTGGCATAAACTTGTCCATGACATTTTCTTATTATCCTTTTAATTAATTAATTAATTAATTAATTATTTTTAGATGGAGCTTCACTTTTGTCACCCAGGCTGGAGTGCAATGGCACAATCTTGGCTCATAGAAACCTCCACCTCCTGGGTAAAGGTGATTCTCCTGCCTCAGCCTCCCGAGTAGCTGGGATTATAGGCACACACCACCACCATGCCCTGCTAATTTTTATATTTTTAGTAGAGATGGGGTTTCACCATGTTGGCCAGGCTAGTCTCAAACTCCTGACCTCATGATCCGCCCACCTCAGCCTCCCAAAGTTCTGGGATTACAGGCGTGAGTCACTGTACCTGGCCTCCTTTTAATAAATATCTTAAGAACTTTAGTAATATCACCTGTCTCATTTGTGATATTGGTAATTTGTATATTCTCTTTTTTCCTGATTAGTCTGACTAGAGGTTTATTAAATTTTTTTATCTTCTCAGAGAACCAGCTTTTAGTTTTATTGTCTTGCTCTATCGGTTTTCTTCCGTACCCCATTGACGGCTGCTCTGAATATTATAATTTCCTTTCTTCTGCTTACTTTAGGTTCAATTTGCTTTTCTTGTTTTAGTTTCTTAAAGTGGAAGCTAAGGTCATATGATTTGAGATCTATCATTTTGAATATAGGCATTTTACTACTATACATTTTCCTGTAAGTACTGCTTTAGCTGTATCTCACATACTTTGATAGGTTGTGTTTTCATTTTTATTCAGATCAAAATACTTTTTAGCTCCCTTTATTATTTTTTCTTTCACCTATACATTATTTGGTAGTGTATTATTATTTAGTTTCCAAATATTTGGGGACTTTTCTTGTTAATGATATCTAATTTAATTCCTTTGTGGTTAAAGAACATATTTTCTATGACTTGAATCCATTTTTTAAAACTTACTGAGACATGTTTTTGTGGTCCCGAATGTGGATCTATCTTATTAAATATACATTTGACATGCATGTGAGTTCCACTGTTGTTGTGTGAAGAGTTTTATAAATAGCAATCAGGTTATGTTGTTTGGTAATATTGTTTTTTGTTTTTGTTTTTTTTTTTTTGAGACAGAGTCTTGCTCTGCCACCCAGGCTGGAGTGCAGTGGCCGGATCTCAGCTCACTGCAAGCTCCGCCTCCCGGGTTTACGCCATTCTCCTGCCTCAGCCTCCCGAGTAGCTGGGACTACAGGCGCCCGCCTCGTCGCCCGCTAGTTTTTTGTATTTTTAAGTAGAGACAGGGTTTCACCGTATTAGCCAGGATGGTCTCGATCTCCTGAACTCGTGATCCGCCCGTCTTGGCCTCCCAAAGTGCTGGGATTACAGGCTTGAGCCACCGCGCCCGGCCTGGTAATATTGTTTAAGTGTTCTGTATCCTTCCTGATTTTCTGTCTGCCTGTTTTATCCATTATTGAGAAACAGATGACAAAAATCTCAACTACAGAATTTGTTTATTCTCGCAGTTCTGTCAGTTCTTGCTTCATGTATTTTGAAGCTCTGTTATTAGGTGAATACATGCTTAAGATGGTTATATTATCTTTATGGATGACCCCTTTGTCATTATGGAATGGCCTTCTTTACTATCCTATTCTTTGATCTGAAATCTATTCTGATAATAATATAGATAAAATAATATAGCTGTACCAGTGCTCTTGGGTTCTTGTAGACAACATTTATGTGGTTCTTGCTTTCATATCCAATCTGAAAATCTCTGCCTTTTTATTTATTTATTTATTTATTTATTTATTATTTATTTATTGAGATGGAGTCTTGCTCTGTCACTCAGGCTGGAATGCAATGGCACGATCTCGGCTTACTGCAACCTCCACTTCCCGTGTTCAAGCGATTCTCCTGCCTCAGCCTCCCGAGCAGGTGGGATTACAGGTGCCCATCACCATGCCTGGCTAATATTTGTATTTTTTTAGTAGAGACAAGGTTTCACCATGTTGGTCAGGCTGGTCTCGAACTCCTGACCTCAGGTGATCCACCCGCCTAGGCCTCCCAAAGTGCTGGGATTACAGACGTGAGCCACTGCACCCAGCCCAAATCTCTGCCTTTTAATTGGATTGTTTAGAACATTTACATTTAATGTGATTATAGATATTGTTGGATTTAAATTCACCGCCTTCGATTTATTTATATTTATTTATTTATTTCAAGATGGAGTCTCACTCTGTTGCCCAGGCTGGAGTGCAGTGGTACAATCTCTGCTCACTGCAACCTTCATCTTCCAGGTTGAAGTGATTCTTGCACCTCAGCCTCCTGAGTAGCTGGGATTACAGGCATATGCCACCATGCCCGGCTAATTTTTGTATTTTTAGTAAAGATGGGGTTTTATCATGTTGACCAGGCTGGTTTCAAACCCCTGACCTCAAAAGATCTGCCAGCCTTGGCCTCCCAAAGTGCTGGGATTACAGGCATGAGCCACCATGCCCGGCCTGCTATTTATTTATTTATTTGATCTGAAATCTATTCTGAAATCTATTTTTTTTTTTTTTTGAGATGGAGTTTTGCTCTTCTTGCCCAGGCTGGAGTGCAATGGTGCCATCTTGGCTCACCACAACCTCTGCCTCCTGGGTTCAAGCAATTCTCCTGCCTCAGCCTCCTGAGTAGCTGGATTACAGGCACACGCCACCATGCCCAGCTAATTTTGTATTTTTAGTAGAGACAGAATTTCTCCATGTTGGTCATGGCTGGTCTTGAACTCCTGACCTCAGGTGCCTCGGCCTCCCAAAGTGCTGGAATTACAGGCGTGAGCCAGGGTGCCTAGCCTTTATTTGGTAATTGTTTCATATGTTCTTCCTTGTATCTTTTTTTTTCTGACTTATTTTGAATTGGATGATTGAAAACACGTGTAGAGTGCTGATTCAAAATGGACCAATCAGCACTCTGTACAATGGACCAATCAGCACTCTGTAAAATGGACCAATCGGCACTCTGTAAAATGGACCAATCAGCACTCTGTAAAATGGACCAATCGGCACTCTGTAAAATGGACAAATCGGCACTCTGTAATCGCCACCAATCGCCACCACCGCCTGGCCTCAGGCTTTACTTAAACTTGCAAAAGTTGGCCGGGCGCGGTGGCTCATGCCTGTAATCCCAGCAGTTTGGGAGGCCGAGGTGGGCAGATCACGAGGTCAGGAGATAGAGACCATCCTGGCTAACACGGTGAAACCCCGTCTCTACTAAAAATATAAAAAATTAGCCGGGCGTGGTGGCGGCACCTATAGCCCCAGCTACTCGGGAGGCTGAGACAGGAGAATGGCGGGAACCTGGGAGACGGAGCTTGCAGTGAGTGGAGATCGCGCCACTGCACTCCAGCCTGGGGAACAGAGCGAGACTCCGTCTCAAAAAAGAAAGAAATCTTTTGCATTCCTTGGCTTGAAGTCGCATCACTCCAGTCTCTGCCTTCCTTGTCACATGGTGCTCTTCTGTGTGCGGGCGTCTTCTAAGGACGCTAGTCATGGTGGATTAGGATCCACTCCACTCTGCTCCATTGTGGCCTCCTCTTAACTCATTACATTTTCAGTGACCCTATTTCCAAATAAGGCCTCGTTTTGGAGATATTGGAGATGAGGACTTCAGTCATCTGTTTAGGAGGGACTCAGTCCAACCCACAACAATGCTATTGTTGTCATACATCTCTTTTCCACATATTTATAAACCCCGCATTACAATATTATGTTTGCTTTAAACACTCAAATATGTTTTAAAGGCATTTCTATAAGAATTTTTTAAGTCGTTATGTGTACCTGGTAGCTGCCGTTTCTTGTGTCCCTGATCCGGGTGGGATTGCAGCCCAGCAGGACTGGCACATCCTGGGGAGGCACTGCCTGGCTGCCAGTGATGGGAGGGGCAGAGCCCCAGGCTAGTTCTCTGCAGCCACGTGGGGTTCCTGTTCATCTTGCTCCTGCATTTAGGACAGGTACCCACCTGGGCATGACGCATTTCGAGTTTTGTGTGAACAGTGATTGATAGTGCCCTGCGTGGTGATCCCTCTTGGTGTTTCTTTGCAATTGAAATTAAGGGGTTAGTGAGTGAAGAGGGGCACAGGTGGGCTTTTCAGGGTCTGGAAATGTTCTGCTTCTGAATCTGGATGTTGGTGGCCTGGTTCACTTGGGAGATCTCATCTAGCTGCACGCTTCAAGTATGTGTGCTTTTCAGGATGTACGTTATGCTCCAGTAAAAAAGGTAAACAACACAACCACACCAATGATGGCTGAAAAGAGAAGCTGGAGGCACCAGGGCCCCTGCTTGTGGCAATTGGTTTGGCCGTTCCTTGGACAGGAGCCAGGCCCTGGGGTCCTGCCACCGATGGCCAGTCTAGGGCAGTGGCTTTGCTCCCGGCATCGCTGGGCAGGGACCTGGGACTCGGGAACAATGACATCTCTGAAAGGACTCTGCAAACTGTGAGGTGAGGTACACATCAGACTGCAAACTGTAAAGTACTGTGCACATGTCAGTCTGACTGCAAACTAAAGCATGGTACACAGGCCAGTTTGTCTTCTGACTGCTTTGGGTCGTGGAGCTCGTCCCAAACAGCAGCAGTGGTGGCACTGGTTTCAGGAAAGAGGCGACTTTGTGGCTGTCATAAATCTGAAAGCAGCGGCCAGGCCACCCTTTCCGCCAGCCTGCGTGTGGACAGCTGACTTGGAGTCAATCAGACCTGCTCTTTGTCGAACTCAAGCGTGCCCTAAATGCTTCTACTTGTTATTATCTCCGCAGACTGAGTGGCTGGAGAGAGAGGCAGCTGTGCCCACTACCTTTTTGTGTAATTGGCTGCTGGCTTTCCCCCAGAGCTGCCAGTGGACGTGCCACCTCCCCTCCCTGTGCCCCCGCCTAGCCGGCGGCTCCATCCCTGCACTCCACCTCCTCTTCGCCCACTCGCCTAGCCTTTCCTTTCCTTTATACTTTTCTTTCTGTTGGTAAAAGTAATAAAAACTTGTTGATGGACGCAAAGCCAGAAATGTAGACAGGGTAAAGGAGGAACCTGACACCTCTCACTCCCCCAGTTTCAGATCACGAGTCCGCTGTCATTTAATGTACACGACTTATCTCTGGGTACATGGAGATGTACGTTTTTCTTTTGCAAAGACCCATTCATCCGAAGTATAGTGTGCATCGTTTGGCTTCTCTCCTTCAGCAGCTCAGAGCTTCTTCCTCAGGGTCCCTTTCAGTATTCCTCAAATGGAGAGACCACAGTTTGCCTACCCGGCGCCCTGTGGCGGGGTGTGTCTCCTTCCCAGCCTCTCGGCAGTGTGGGAGCGTCCTCTCTCTGGCAGGTGCTGTATTGATCACTGCTTTATTGCTGGGTTAGCTACTTAGGGTAATTGCTGGGTCTGAGGTCAAAGGTGTTGGTGCAGGCTGGCTTCTGCATTCACACCCCTGTCCTGGGTGTGTCGGCTCAGCACACCATGGGTTCCCTGGGCTCCTCCCCTCCCTGTGCACCCCAGACCACCCGTTGACCCTTTTCTCCTGAAATGCTGTCCTCTGGGCTTCTAAGCCCCCTCCTGTCCCTGGGCTTCCTGCTGCTCTTACCTTCCACCACCCTCTACTTCCTTCTCCCTGCAGCCTCCCTCATCTCAGGCAAGTCACCCACGTGGGTCACGCACAAACCCCAGGGGCTGAGTGTTCCCTTTATGTCAGCAGTCCCCCCTCCATCCAAACATCAGCATGGCCCATGCATGCCACCCTCCCAATCGCACAGAACGCAACCACTGGACTGCAAGCCCCTGATTCCAGCTCGATCCAGACCCATGACTCTCCCTCTAGCCCCAGCCCCTCCTTCACTCAGCAGGCAGAGATGCTCTAAGCCCGATCCTAAACCCGCCTCCTCCCTGCCCCAGGCCCATGGCCCAGGGCCTCCCTCATCCTACTTCAGCCCTCAGACTTTGCTCTCCCTGGCTTGCTCCTTCTTCCGGGCCTTGGCACCTGCCCCATGTCAGAATATTCTCCAGTCCCTCCTGCTGTTGAGTTTTAGACTAGCTGTCCCCTCCACATACCAGCCTGGGGCGCATTAGGCCCATTTTACAGATGAGGCTGTCAGGAAAGTGATGCCCCAGCATCTCGCAGCCAGTAAGGACCCTGCCCACATCTGCCCTCTGGTCAGCCTGTGTGGAAAGCCAGTGATGAAAACCAAGCCAGCACCAGCTGGTGATGGTGCACTTCAGAGCCTGGAGCGTTAGATTCTTTCTATCGCAAGCGCGGAAACCCAACTCAGACTTAAAGACTCAGAAAATGCATTTGCTTCTGTAAATAAAAAGCCCTGGGATAGCCAGGCATGGTGGCTTATGCCTGTAATCCCAGCACTTTGGGAGGCTGAAGCGGGCAGATCACTTGAAGTCAGGAGTTCGAGACCAGCCTGGCCAACATGGTGAAACCCTGTCTCTACTAAAAATACAAAAATTAGCTGGGTGTGGTGGCACATGCCTGTAGTCCCAGCTACTTGGGAGACTGAGGAGGGAGAATTGCTTGAATCCAGGAGGCGAAGGCTGCAGTGAGCTGAGATCACGCCACTGTACTCCAGCCTAGGTGACAGAGTAAGACTCGTCTCAAAAAAATTTTTAAAATGCTGGCCGGGTACAGTGGCTCACACCTGTAATCCCAGCATTTTGGGAGGCTGAAAGGGGCTGATCACGAGGTCAGATCAAGACCGTCCTGGCTAACATGGTGAAACCCCGTCTCTACTAAAAACACACACACACAAAAAAATTAGCTAGGTGTGGCGGCAGGTGCCTGTAGTCCCAGCTACTCAAGAGGCTGAGGCAGGAGAATCACTTGAACCCAGGAGGCAGAGGTTGTGGTGAGCTAAGATCATGCTGCTGCACTCCAGCCTGGGCAACAGAGCGAGACTCCGTCTCAAAAAAAAAAAAAAAAAAAAGCCCAAGGTGGGCTTCAGGCATGGCAGGATGTGGGACATGGTCTCGGTCTCTGTGACTCTTGCTCTGTTTCCTCCATGTGGGCTCCTTTCACAAGAAAGTCCCTACCAGCTCCACACTTACCTCCTGTCCTTACCTTGCCCTGAGCAGAGAGACAGGCTCTGCTCAGACAGTTCAAATAAATGTCCCACGAACTGAGTCTGGTGGCCCACCCAGGTGTCATGGCTGCCCATGGATTTATCCCAGAGGCCAGGGAGATGAGAGGCATTGAGTGACTGGGACTGGATCACACGCCATCCCAGCTGTCACAGACCAACACAACTCCTTCCCCAAGTGGCACCAGGGCCATGTCCTCCTACCACGGGCAAGAGAGGAAGGACAAATGGCTTCTGTTGTCAGAGGGAAGAACAGATGCTGGCCAGGCAGAAGCCGCAGAGGCCATGGCCTTGGACAGCTGCAGCGGGGCTGAGCCTTGGCAGGAGTACTGGAAGGAAGCCAGGGCTCTGCGCTGCCTATGGACTGCTGCAGCCCCGCTGGGCAGATTGCGCAGGCACTCACCGAAGAGCTTTTGCTGGGGCTGCTGGGACTAAGGAAGGTTAAAAATGGAGCCGATGAACAGCCTGCATCTTTGCGGAAGCTGCTGGGTACAGGCAGGCCAGTCCCTTCCCGGGATGGGGAGGTGGGGCCGGAAAGGGAAAGCAGCCCCTGGCCGTGGGGCTGAGGGGTGGATGTGTGGATGGCTGGACAGTTCTGGAAGTAGCCCAGCCAGCCCCCATCCCACTGCCCCTCATCCAGCCCCTCCGTCAGCTCTGAGAGTCTCACCTCTCACCCTGGTCCTCCTCCATGGCTGGCAAAAGTTGCCGTCCCTTGGAAACCCCTCTTGTCTGCAGCCCTCTCCTCTGGGAGGTTGACCACGGTGGGGCAGGAGTTGGAGGCCAGGCCCAGGGGCCCTGTCTTGGGCTATGCAGAAACCAGGGGAAGACATGGGCAGGACTGACCACTGCCCAACCCTGACAGCTGGCACCACAGAGCAGTCATGCTTTCATAGCCTCTGCTGTGGCTGAATCTTTTCTGGAAAAAAGTATTAGCCCTGGGGCCGGGTGCAGTGGCTCACACCTGTAATCCCAGCACTTTGGGAGGCTGAGGCGGGTGAATCACAAGGTCAGGAGATTGAGACCATCCTGGCTAACACGGTGAAACCCCGTCTCTACTAAAAATACAAAAAATTAGCCGGACGTGGTGGCGGGCGCCTGTAGTCCCAGCTACTCGGGAGGCTGAGGCAGGAGAATCACTTGAACCCGGGAGGCGGAGGTTGCAGAGAGCCAGGATTGCACCACTGCACTCCAGCCTGGGTGACAGAGTGAGACTATGTCTCAAAAAAAAAAAAAGTATTAGCCCTGGAAAGCCAAAGCCAAGGCCCTCTGTTACCTGAGTGGCAGGGCTGGGCCCACACGGGCAGCCTTTCCCCACCTTTCCCCCTGCTTGATCCTGGCAGGGGAAGGAGGGTGTGATGGATGACGCTGGGTCTGCCTCAGGCAGAGCCCAGAGCAGCAGAGACTTGGCCAGAAGTCGTTATTCTGATGACTGAATTGTTGGGCTCAGGTGAGGCTGAGTCTTTCTAAGATTAAAACAGGCACTCAGCATGGCTGGGTCAAGTGCCCTCCCGGGCTGCTCTGCCTGCCAGAAACCTCCAGGAGCAGGGAGGCCTGGGGCTGGGGCCTCTGCCTCCAGGGTCCACCTGCTGTCTGGGAGGCATGGCCACCAGGGCCCAGGTCAAGGGACTTTTGTCTAAGAGACCCCAAACCAGGAGGTCCTGAAGTCCACCCTACCCAACAGCCATGTGCCCTTGTCTCCTTGTCTCCTTGTGGCCAGCGATGTGGCCTCTTTGGGTTGGGCTGATGATTGAACACAGTAATGCAGCATTGTCACTGTCTCCAGCCATTATTACATGTTTCTTTTAATACCTTTTTTTTTCTTTTTTTTTTTTTTTTGAGATGGAGTCTCGCTGTGTCGCCCAGACTGGAGTGCAGTGGCGTGATCTCGGCTCACTGCAAGCTCCGCTCTCCGGGTTCGCACCATTCTCCTGTCTCAGCCTCCTGAGTAGCTGGGACTACAGGCGCCCGCCACCTCGCCTGGCTAATTTTTTGTATTTTTAGTAGAGATGGGGTTTCACCATGTTAGCCAGGATGGTCTCGATCTCCTGACCTCGTGATTTGCTGGCCTCGGCCTCCCAAAGTGCTGGGATTACAGATGCGAGCCACCACGCCCGGCCCTTTTAATACATTTTAAAAGGCATATCACTAGTACATTAGAATTCACAGATACTCTTGGTGGGGAGAAGTGGTCATTTTAAACTGTGGATTGATACAGGGGACATGAGCATGTGAACAACACAGGACTGCTCAGGCCTGGGACATGTCCTGAGTGTGGCCCTGGAGTGGCTCATTCAACAAGCACCAAATGCAGGTTCATGGCCTGAAGGTCCTAAGCCCAAGGCCTGGCTCTTAGCGGGACTCAGGGGGCTGCACGTGGCAGGTGTGCCCAAGAAGCCCCAAATCTGAGACTCCTTCTGTGCTTGAAGGATGAGTCTGGGCACCAGCAGGACGCTCAGGAGCTGGGGCGGGCGAGGCCTGGGCATCTGCACTTTCCAGAAGCTCCTCTGGCGTCTGGGGGCCTGTGAGCATCCTGAGGGTGGGCACAGGTGTCCAGTGCTTGCCACTGCACAGAAAGACCTTTCCCCAGTGCTGGGGGCTCCAACCCCAGAGGCTGGGCCAGGCTGGCTTCTGCAAAGTTGCCCATAGCCAAGTGGCCTCTTACACAGGACTTGGGTTCTCACACTGTCTGCTCCTGGTCTGGAATGTCTTTCAGGATGGCGGCTGGGTCCCTGGTATGCTGCCCTGGGCAGCAGGTGCTGGCCACTGGGGCCTTTCTCCACCTGAGCTGCCAAGGTCCCTGTGTGTGGAGACTCTCTCAGGTCTGAAGCAGAGTCCCTGTGCCTGGCAACCCTAAGCCCACTCTCAGAAGATGGTAAACCCACTATCAGTTCAAGTCTACAAGAGGGGTGGGGCAGTCTTGTGACCTCATGTTCTAGCTGAGTGACATAGCACAGGTCGGTCCCTCTCTCTAAGCCTCGGTTTCCCTTTCTGGGAAACACAGATCAGAGAACTGTTGTGCAGCGAAGTCAAGCAGGGACCCGTCATGATTGTGTGTGTGTGATCTGTGCACATGCTATCCTGGTGCTGGCTGTGGACCACAGCCCGGGGAGGCAACTGCACTCAGGATTCCATGTGGATCCACTGGGCTGGGGGTTCAGATGCACCCCCCCACACACACACGCATGCACATGCACACACACAGACACACGCACATGCGTGCACACACACAGACACACACATGCGTGCATCTCCCCAGCTTTTCTGAAAAGGGCTTTTTCTCTGCCGCTCAAAGTTTCTGAAGGAAGCCAGAGAAAACAGTATGTTTCCTTGTTTTATCATAAACTGATGACTTCATCTTCCCTCGTTCTTTCCAGAAAAGACGATGACGAATTTGTTAAAGTTTAGCTGTGAGAGCCTCCTCTTATAGCAAGAATGAGAAGTATTTAGATGGCTCCTTGCTTTTTGGAGTTATTTTCAGATAAACAGTCTGCCTGAAGTCACTCAGCATTCAAGCCTACACCACGGCCCAGGCTCCATGCTGGGCACTGAGTGTTTCTCTGGTGCCCACCGTCTCCAGGGGGAAGGAGTCCCCAAGAGCAGCAACGAGGAGGACCACACCTCCCCGACTTTCTGAGACCACCCCCATGTCTGGGCCACCCCCCCCGCCCCGAGCCTCCATGCCATGGATCACAATTAATGAAAAACTGCACAGGTTTTTTATTTGTTTGTTTGTTTGTTTTTGGTTGTGGTTGTTGTTGTTTTGGGACAGTCTCACTCTGTTTCCCAGGCTGGAGTGCAGTGGCGCGATCTCAGCTCACTGCAAGCTCCCTTCCTGGGCTCAAGTGATTCTCCTGCCTCAGCCTCCCTAGCAGCCTGCCACCATGCCCAGCTAATTTTTGTATTTTTAGTAGAGATGGGGTTTCACCATGTTGGCTAGGCTGGTCTCAAACTCCTGACTCCATGATCCACCCACCTTGGCCTCCCAGCATGCTGGGACTACAGGCATGAGCCACCGCGCCCGGCCCACTGCACCAGTTTTAACTCATTCCCCCAAATTTGAAATTTAGGGGAGAAATGAAATTCTTTTCTCTTTCAATTCTTATTTCTCTATCATTTAAGATTTTCCAGACCTTGACAGACACATCTCCAGTTAGAAAGAAATGGCCCCAGGGAGTGATGTCCACCCAGCTGCTTCCGCCTAGACAGCTGTAGTCAGTGTGGGATCTGCCTGCCCCGCCTCAGGGTCCCCTTCATGCCCTACACCCTGGGCAACCGCAGAGGGTTTGGTCTGGAGACCGGGTGGCAGACTTAGGTGGGGCAGGGGAACAGGTGATGGAGACAGTGAGGTGGTGGCATCCCCAGGTCGAGAGGCAACCCTAGGCTCTGGCCAACAAACAGTACCAGGCAGGAATGCAGGCCCTGTGGAGCCGGCTCTCCTGAGTTTTTGCAGGAAAGCAGATGCATTGATTCTCCTGAAAGCCCACAGTGTGTAAATAAGGCCAGCAAATTCGCAGGCTAACAGGGCATTATGCAACCCATGCAGGACAGCCAGGCAGCTTGCCAACTGCAGGTGACTTAACTGGAGCAGGCAGGAGAGCCAGGCAGGGTGCTGCAGGTCCTGCCAGGGGACAGAAGGGCCCCAAGGGCTGTGCTCAGCTGCCAGGGTCAGGGCGGGGCAGAAAGGAAGATGCATTGACCCTCAGGGCCTCAGCTGGCAGACTGGCAGGAAAGGGCAACCCAGAAGAGGGTAGAGCATGGGCAGAGGCAGGGAGGTGGGGAGCACAGGGAGGTGGGGAGCACAGGGAGGTGGGGAGCACAGGGAGGGGCACAGGGAAGTGGGGACCACAGGGAGGTGGGGACCACAGGGAGGGGTACAGGGAGGTGGGGAGCACAGGGAGGTGGGGAGCACAGGGAGGGGCACAGGGAGGTGGGGACCACAGGGAGTGGGGAGCACAGGGAGGTGGGGACCACAGGGAGGTGGGGACCACAGGGAGGTGGGGAGCACAGGGAGGGGCACAGGGAGGTGGGGACCACAGGGAGGTGGGGAGCACAGGGAGGTGGGGAGCACAGGGAGGGGCACAGGGAGGTGGGGACCACAGGGAGGTGGGGAGCACAGGGAGGTGGGGAGCACAGGGAGGGGCACAGGGAGGTGGGGACCAGGGAGGTGGGGACCACAGGGAGGTGGGGAGCACAGGGAGGGGCACAGGGAGGTGGGGAGCACAGGGAGGGGCACAGGGAGGTGGGGACCACAGGGAGGTGGGGAGCACAGGGAGGTGGGGAGCACAGGGAGGGGCACAGGGAGGTGGGGACCACAGGGAGGTGGGGAGCACAGGGAGGTGGGGACCACAGGGAGGTGGGGAGCACAGGGAGGTGGGGAGCACAGGGAGGGGCACAGGGAGGTGGGGACCACAGGGAGGTGGGGACCACAGGGAGGTGGGGACCACAGGGAGGGGCACAGGGAGGTGGGGAGCACAGGGAGGGGCACAGGGAGGTGGGGAGCACAGGGAGGGGCACAGGGAGGTGGGGACACAGGGAGGTGGGGAGCACAGGGAGGTGGGGACCACAGGGAGGTGGGGACCACAGGGAGGTGGGGAGCACAGGGAGGTGGGGAGCACAGGGAGGGGCACAGGGAGGTGGGGACCACAGGGAGGTGGGGACCACAGGGAGGACCACAGGGAGGTGGGGAGCACAGGGAGGGGCACAGGGAGGTGGGGAGCACAGGGAGGTGGGGAGCACAGGGAGGTGGGGACCACAGGGAGGGGGGAGCACAGGGAGGTGGGGAGCACAGGGAGGGGCACAGGGAGGTGGGGAGCACAGGGAGGTGGGGAGCACAGGGAGGGGGGAGCACAGGGAGGTTGGGAGCACAGGGAGGTGGGGAGCACAGGGAGGTGGGGAGCACAGGGAGGGGCACAGGGAGGTGAGGGGCACAGGGAGGCAGAGGACAAGGGAAGTGAGAAGTGCAGGGTGGCAGGGAGTACAGGAGGCAGGGGCACAGAGATGAGGAGCACAGAGGAGCGCAGGGAGGTGGGGAGCAGGTGGCAGAGGTGGTCTGGCCTCCCCTCTTGGGGAGCTGGGCATGGGAGAAGGGCTGGGAGCCCGAAGCTCTGGGGTGGAGCCTCAGGCAGAGATTCTCTGGAGAAAGGGCAATGCAGACCTGGCTCTTTGCCAGCTGGGGCTGGAAGGCCCTGGCAGACACCCGGGACTAGGATTTATGGGAGGGTCTGAGAGAAGTGGCAGGCAGGCAGCATCTGGAGTGGTGTGTGCCACAAATTCAGTGTCAGGCTGCTGGGCCCCCTGTCCCTCTACCCCTCAGCCCTTGTTTCCTTGCCTGCCTCATGACCCCTGGGCCCTGGTTACATGCAGGAGACAGGCCAGTGGAACATATGCAGCAGTAGAGAGCTGGGCATCCCAGGCCAGGCGGCCGTTCCTGCCTAGGAGGAGTCATGAGAGCCTTCCTGGAGGTGGCAGCTAAGGTCTGGGGGAGCAGGTGGGAGGGACCACCAGCATCTGGGCATGCCGGGGCCCTGAGTGCTCAGGCAGGCTTGGGACACCCAGTGGCTGCTGTTGCCCACTGTGCTGTCATCACAGGGAAGGTGGCCCTGCCCGGCCTGCCTACCTTTAGGTGAATCGGACAGGGTGGGTGGGCAGGGCAGGACACACAGATCTATTTATAGCTATTGAGACTTTTTAAACACTATTTGTATGTCTATGAATTTAAAGGTAGAAGTGCAGATTTCTTGCGTGTGTATGGGCCTTTAGTGCACCCACTGACCCCATCGCAAGCCAGTAGGCTCACCCAGTAGGCATGGGTCTCATGAGCCCACTTTACAGATATGGAAGCTGAGGCTCCAAAAGCTGAGGGGCCCGTGCCACAGCCAGGCAGTGAGAAGACCCCAGTGGGCCCACACCCTGGCTACCGAGCGGGTTGCGGCCCTCGCAGGCTTACCTCCCGAGACCACTCGGAATTGACTCCCAGAAGCCACAGGGAGAAAACAAAGCACTTATTTTTGCTACGCGTTCGCTGTTCTCCAGAGCACCGAAGGGGTGTTGGTCAGGAGATGTGAGTGACGCATGCCATCACGTGGTGACAGAATTGGCTATTTTTGCCCTGGACTCTGGCATCGCTGCAGGGTGCCCGTTGCAGTGGTGCAGGTGCTCTGGCAGCTGAGGCTGGCCTGCGTGGGCACAGGGCCTGGGGCCCAGGGGCTGAGTGCGAGTGCTGTGGAGGCCTGCCCTGGAACCCCTGGAACAGACAGTCCGCACCTGTGACAGTTATTTCGCACGTCCCTCGGCCCAGGAAGCGGCCCTGAGGGTGCTGGGGTGCTTGTCACTGCGGGGGGTCCCGTCTTCTCATGGACGGGTTGGATTCTCCAGGCTGTAGGAGGAGGTCCTTGTTAATGTCCCTTTTCTACCAGTCTTCAGGTCTGAACACGAGGCTGTTGCTGAGGCCGCTGGGGTCAGCAGTTTAGGACCTGCCCTCTCCTCCACAAAAGCAGGTCACACCACACTTCTTCCAGATCCTCCCAGGCAGAAAGTCCCGGGCTCCTGAACTCAGAAGCCTCAGACCCGAAGCTCTGGAGAACGGTTTCCTCCCCGTGCTCCCCTGGCTCCTTCCTCCCTGAAGATGTGAAGCCCGCGGGGGTCCCATTCCTGGGCTGGGGGAAGGCCACAGGAGGCCTGGATGGCGGTGCCTGGCTGCGTCTCACACTGGGGTCCCTGAGTCCTGCAACTCCGGCCGCATCTTCTGACCTGGGCCGTCTGAATGCTGTCTGGGATTCAGGGCCCCCAGTTTGGAGCAGCAGCACTGACAGCCCCTCCTCCCCACTCTCCAGGCAGGGAGAGGCCCCCAGGCAAGGTGGGGACAGGGGACAGGGGACAGGAACAGGGAGCTCTGCCTTCGGGCAGACCCACAGCTGCCACCACATTCCAACTTTGGCCCTAAAGACAAGCGGAGCAGGACTGGGGTGTGCCACAGTGCACCTGTGAAGCCCTTTTGGCTGTCGGGGCTCCGAGACAGGTGGCCAGGCAGGCAGGCCTGGGACGGAAAGGTCTGGTGGCCCCATGCAGGACCAGGGTAAAGGGGGAGCACCGCTGGGGGGCCAGGTGTGGCTCGTGACTGCCACAGGGATCTCTGGAAGGTTCGATGAAAGAGGAAACCAGACGGTGACTTTGGCAGGTCTCAGGAGGGCAGTGAGCCTGGCCAGGGCGGTGGCTCTGTGGGGACAGGCAAGGACCAGGCAGCAGCTGTGTAGCGCGGGGGCTGGAAGGATGGTACCCCTCGGCTGGGGCGTGGGGAGTTGAATGAGACGCTACAACTTGCGTCCCCGGCTCTGCTGGCTTCACACATCTCAGTGGTGAGTGGGATTTTCACACAGAGCCCGATATTCATTCTCATGGTAAATAGGACGTTTGTTTTCTCCCTCACAGAACAGGCCAGCTCCCCTCCTTGCAGCTGTCTCCTGGCTGGCAGCCCTACGGGAGCAGCCGGGTCACTGCTGTCAGCCTCAGCCCTGGCCAGGGCCTCCCGAACTCTCGGCCCCTCTCCTGCTGCCCGGCTCGGTCTCCTCCCGCATCCCAGGGGCCATCATTCACTCATTCACTCACCCATTCGGCCAGGAGGCTTTTGCTGAAACCTGCCCTGGTGCTGGGGTACAGACGTGAGCAGGAACAGGCAAGGCGGTGCCCCAGGGGAGCTCCCAGTCCCTGGGGAGACACATGTATTTGGATTTGGAGAAAAGCCACGAGGAAAATGAAACGGGGTCCAGGGTGGAGAGGGGCTGGGCAGCGAGTGCTGGGTGGAGCAGTGGTCACGGAAGGTCTCCGAGGCAGGGGCAGGTGGAAGCCGTGTGGAGGCCTGGAGCAGGTAGCCCAGGGGCAGGACAGCAAGCTGGAGCCCCAGGGTGGGAAGGCAGCCTGCACAGGGGGAGGGCGAGGCGAGAACTGGGGCTGGGCCAGAGAGGTGGGCTTGAAGCCCCATGGGGTCGGGGCGGGGTGGTGCTGGGGGGTGCACATGGGGCTAGGAGAAGGGACAGGGCCGGTTGGGACAGGGACAGGGACAGGGCCGGTTGTGTGACATAGCCAGTGAGGGTACAGACCAAGTTCCCTTGCCGTGCTGGGCACACAGGCTCACAGCCTCTCCATGCTCATGATCCTCCTTGTGTACAGAGGAAACTGAGGCTCAGTGAGGAGCCCGCCCCTACTGCTCACATCCCCCAGCCCCTCTCCCGGCTGACCAGCCCTCTCCACTCCTTCCCCTCTGACCCTGTTGCTCAGAGGACCTTTCCTTCACTTCACTCACTTCCTCTAGTGGCTGCCTCCAAAATACACGGGCCCCCGCCCCCAACCGCTGCATTTTTGACACTTCTTCCGGGAGCAGACACTGGAGCCCCCTTCAGAGGGGCCCGGGGAGGTGTTCCAAACGGAGGGAGCCATGAAGGCCCTTATTCCAAGGCAAGGTGGGAGTGTGGATGGCCTGTTCTGGGTGCCGGCAGCAGGGAGTTAGATCTGTTCTAGTCTTGCTTACTTTGTTTCATAAAATCAGCTCATTTGTTAAAGTAGATATATTTTGTAATGAAATATTATATTCCTACCTAAATCAGCAGTATCACTACCCATAAATAGAAAGTGACCATAAACATTAATGTAATGAAAGCAAACATTATTTATTTTTAAAATGAATGAAATTGTAACGTAAACAACAGCTTTCTGGTTCTGGGATAGTCTGAGCATACTCCACTCTCCCACTGAATGCAGCTTAAAACCAACAGAATGTATAGAGCAGCTACTTGAGGGCTTTGAAAACTGGAATTTGGAGTACTACGCAGCTGGCAGTAGGTTTGCCATTTTTCCCCTGGTCTAGCCAAGCCTGCACTCAGGGCAGCATGGAACCTGGACAGACATCAGCACTAACAGTGAACTCCAGGAGAAACCCTCTGCTTCTGGTTTGAGGAACGGGAGGAGAGTCTCTTATTATTCACAGAGCATGGAGAAAATCCATTTTAAAAATCTTTGCTCCTCATACCCCAGCCCACAGTAATCCCATGGGAGCATTGCACAGGCTCCACAGGAGCCCAGAATTCCGAGAGAGGAGAGGCCTTCCTCTCTGAGGGGAGGAGCTGTTGCCTCAAGGAAGATGAACTGAACTCCCAGCTTCTCTTTCACTCTGTGACCCCCACCCCTTGGCCCTGGAATCAGGCATAGCCATGGAACGTGCACAGCAAAACCAAGGAAGGAAAGCTCTAGCTTTCTGGCTTGACGACCGAAATGGGGAGCCCCAGGAAACTGGCAAATACCATGAAGATTGCTCAGGAAAGCAATCCCATAGAGTTTTTTTGTTGTTGTTGTTTTGTGTATTTATTTGTTTATTTATTTATTTTGAGATGAAGTTTGGCTCTTGTTGCCCAGGCTGGAGTACAATGGCACAATCTCAGCTCATAGCAACCTCCACCTCCCAGGTTCAAGCAATTCTCCTGCCTCAGCCTCCTGAGTAGCTGTGATTACAGGCATGCACCATCATGCCCGGCTAATTTTGTATTTTTTTAAGTAGAGACAGGGTTTCTCACTGTTGGTCAGGCTGGTCTCAAACTCCCGACCTGAGGTGATCCGCCTGCCTCCGCCTCCCAAAGTGCTGGGATTACAGGCGTGAGCCACTGCATCCGGCCTTTTGTTTGTTTGTTTTGTTGTTTTGTTTTTGAGAGTTATTTATTAATTACTGGGCTGATCCTTAAGCTGCAGGAGCATGGCACTAACACACATCATAGCTTTGACAACTATAGTACAGAATAAACCACGGCCCAGGTCTCAGACTGGCCTCTAGGTAGCACATGAATTTAAATACAAATTCAATGACTGAAAACAGAACTTACACTGCACCAAAACCCACAGAAGCCTCAACTTTTGGCCCAAGCCCTTCTGGGTCAATTATCTGCTAAAACAAAAGTATAAATGTTCTCCATAGGATTGAAACAAGACCCAGAATTCCATAGCATAGTATTCAAAATGTGCAGACCTTTCAAAATTACTTGACCTGTGAAGAAGTCAGAAAATCTCAACCCGCACAGGAAAAGATAATGAGCAGATAGATAACACTAAGATGAAACAGACATTGAGATTATCGGACAGAGACTTGAAAGCAGCTATTATTAAAATGCTGCATCAGGTAATGGCAAATGTTCTTGAAACACAGGGAAAGCTAGAAAGTCACAGATAAGAAATAAGAGATATAAAGAAGCAAATGGACATCTTAGAACTGAAAATCACAATTACCAAAATTTAATTAAATTAAATTATTTTATTTTATTATTTATTTATTTGTTTATTTTGAGACAGGATCTCACTCTGTCACCCAGGCTGGAGTGCAGTGGCGCAATCTCGGCTCACGACGCCTCTGCCTCCCAGGTTCAAATGATTCTCCTGGCTCACCCTCCCAGAAAATTGTAAAACTCGCTGGATGGACTTCATAGCACAATGGAGCCTGGGCACAGTGGCTCACACCTGTAATCCCAGCACTTTGGGAGGCTGAGGCAGGCGGATCACGAGGTCAAGAGATTGAGACCATTCTGGCTAACATGGTGAAACCCCGTCTCTACTAAAAATACAAAAAATTAGCCAGGCGTGGTGGCGGCGCCTGTAGTCCCAACTACTCGGGAGGCTGAGGCAGGAGAAGGGCATGAACCAGGGAGACAGAGCTTGCAGTGAGCCGAGATCACACCACTGCACTCCAGCCTGCTGGGCAACAAAGCGAGACTCTGTCTCAAAAAAAAAAAAAAAAAATAGCAGAATGGAGATGACAGAGGAGAGGATCAGGGATACCGTGATAGTTCCACAGAAATTATCCAATCTGAACAATAGAGAGCAATTGAAGGAAAAATTAAGAGCCTCAGGCCTCTGGGGAAACAACAGCAAAAGCTCTAACATTTATGTCACTCGAGTCTCAAAAGGATAGGAGAAAGAGTCTAGGACGGAAAAAAGGCATTGGAAAAAATAATAGCTGGAAACTGTCCAATTTAGTCAAAGACATAAACTTACAGTTCAAGAACCTGCAAGATGGGATGAGAAAACACAAAGACGCTCCATGCCCAGATACACCATAATCAAACTACTGAAAATTAAGTCAAAGAAAAAATATTGTAAGCAGCCAGAGAAAAATGATGTTTTACTTATAAGGGAAGAATGGTTCAAATGACTGTGGATGTCCTTTCAGAAACCACAGAGGCCACAAGTAAGTGGAACAAGAGTTCTAAAAGAAAAGAACTATCAACTCATAATTCTACATCTATTAAAAATATTCTTCTGGGCCGGGCGCAGTGGCTCACACCTGTAATCCCAGCACTGTGGGAGGCCGAAGCGGGTGGATTACCTGAAGTCAGGAGTTCAAGACCAGCCTGGCCAACAATGGTGAAACCTTGTCTCTACTAAAAATACAAAAATTAGCTGGGCATGGTGGTGGGTGCCTGTAACCCCAGCTATTCAGGAGGCTGAGGCAGGAGAATCGCTTTAATCGGGAAGTGGAGGTTGCAGTGAGCTGAGATCATGCCACTGCACTTCTAGCCTGGGTGACAACAGTGAAACTCTGTCTCAAAAAAAAAAAAAAAAAAATTCTTTGGGAATGAAGGTGATATAAGACACACTTGGGTAAAGGGAAGCTAAGAGGGTGTCTTGCCAACAGAACGGCTCTGCAAGCATTGCTCACTGAAGTTCTTCCGGCCAAAGGGAAGTGATACTAGAAGGACACATACATGGGGAATGAAGGAAGAGCAACAGAGACAGTAACTGTCTGTGTCAATATAATAGACTCCTCTGTCCCTCTTGAATTTTTAAAGTATGTTTGATGGTTGGAAATGAAAATAACAGTGTCAGATGGCATTTTCAATGTATGCAGACCTACCGTATAAACAAGGGAGGATAAAACTTAATACCTACAGGGTGGTAAGTTTCCAGATTCCACTTGAAGTGATGGAATATTTATTCTAAATAAACTGTGAAAAGTTAAATATATATATATGTTGTAATCTCTACTGCAAACCATGAAAAAACTATACAAAAAAAAAAAACGGAAAAATTAGGCCAGGTGCAGTGGCTCATGCCTGTAATCCCAGCACTTTGGGAGGCCGAGGCAGGCAGATCATGAGGTCAGGAGATCAAGACCATCCTGGCTGACATGGTGAAACTCCATCTCTACTAAAAATACAAAAATTAGCCAGGCGTGGTGGCGGGTGCCTGTAGTCCCAGCTACTCAGGAGGCTGAGGCAGGAGAATGTGTGAACCCGGGAGGCGCAGGAGATCACACCACTGCACTCCAGCCTGGGTGACAGAGTGAGACTCTGTCTCAGGAAAAAAAAAAAAAAGGAAAAATTAAATGGAACATTTTAGTAAAAAATGTTCATATATTCAAAAGAAGGCATAAAGGGGAACAAGAATTTTTTTGCTTGTTTGAGACAGTCTCGCTCTGTCGCCCAGGCTGGAGTGCAGTGGCATAATCTTGTCTCACTGCAGCCTCCACTTCCCGGGTTCAAGTGATTCTCCTGCCTCAGCCTCCTGAGAGGCTGGGAATACAGGCCCACGGCACAATACCTGGCTAATTTTTTGTATTTGTAGTAGGGATGGGGTTTCACCATGTTGGCCAGGCTAGTCTCAAACTCCTGACCTCAGGTGATCCACCTGCCTCAGCCTCCCGAAGTGCTGGGATTACAGTCGTGAGCCACCACCCCCGGCCAGCCTAGAATTTAAAACAAAAATTTTAAAAGATAAAAGAAAATCATTGCCATGAATCTAAACCTGCTCTAAAAAGTTTATTTAATTTAATTTATTTATTTATTTTTTGAGATGGAGTCTTGCTCTGTCGCCCAGGCTAGAGTACAGTGGCCCAATCTCGACTCACTGCAAGCTCCACTTCCTGGGTTCATGCCATTCTCCTGCCTCAGCCTCACCAGCAGTTGGGACTACAAGTGCATGCCGCCACGCCCAGCTAATGTTTTGTATTTTCAGTAGAGACAGGGTTTCACCATGTTAACCAGGATGGTCTTGATCTCCTGACCTCATGATCTGCCTGCCTCGGCCTCCCAAGGTGCTGGGATTACAGGTGTGAGCCACCGCGCCTGGCCAAAAAGTTTATTTAATAAAATAAAACAATAACCTTCATTCAAACATATCAATAAATATAGTAATTATAAAGTCTTAAGACTACCCATGAAAGGACAGAAATTGACAGAGAGGATTTTTTTTAATGGTCCAATTTTATGCTACCAAAAATATGTATTTCAAATATAATGGAATAGATAGTTCAAAAAGAAAGAATGGGAAAAGGATACACCAGGAAAACAGTAATCAAAGGAAACCCAGAGTGGCTATATTAATAACAGAGAAAGCACAATTTAAAGCAAAGAGCATTGCCACAGATAAAGAAGGACATTACATAATGATAAAAGGGTCATTTACAAAGAGAACAAAACAATCCTGAATGTATGTGCACCTAACAACAGAGCTTCAGAATACATGAAGCAAAACGGACAGAACTGAAAGGCAAAATAGACATATCGGCAAATATAGAGACTTCATGGTCGGGCGCGGTGGCTCAAGCCTGTAATCCCAGCACTTTGGGAGGCTGAGACGGGCGGATCACGAGGTCAGGAGATCGAGACTATCCTGGCTAACACGGTGAAACCCCATCTCTACTAAAAATAAATACAAAAAAATAGCTGGGTGAGGTGGCGGTGCCTGTAGTCCCAGCTACATGGGAGGCTGAGGCAGGAGAATGGCGTAAACCCGGGAGGCGGAGCTTGCAGTGAGCTGAGATCCAGCCACTGCACTCCAGCCTGGGCAACAGAGCGAGACTCCGTCTCAAAAAAAAAAAAAAAAAAAAAGAGACTTCAACACTCCTCTCTTAGTAGGAGACAGAAATCAGCAAGGATATAGAAGAGCTGAACAATATCACTAACAACTGGAGTTAACTGACATTTGTAGAATCTTTACCCAGCCACAGTAGAATAGACATTCTTTTCAAGTGCAAATGGAATATTCACCAAAACCATATCTTGGAACATAAAACACACCTTAACAACTATGGAAGATTGAACTCATATAAAATATATTCTCTGACCAAAATGGAATTTGATTAGAAATCAAAGATAGAAGCACAACAGAGATATCTTAGAACAAACACTTTGAAATTAAGCACATATCTAAATAATTCATAGGTAAGAATGGATGTCTCAAGGGAAATTCAAAAACATTTTTAACTGAATGAAAATACAGTGTATTAAAATCTGTTGGATATACCTAAAACAATGCTTAAATGAGTAATTTATATCAAAACATCACATTGTACCCCATAAATAGATACAATTATCTATTGTCAATGAAAAAACCCTTTATTTTTAAGAAGAAACTTGCGGTATTCTTACATTAGAAAGGAAGATCTCAAATCAATCATTGAAATTTCATTAAGAAACTAGAGAGGCCAGGCGCGGTGGCTCAAGCCTGTAATCCCAGCACTTTGGGAGGCCAAGACAGGCGGATCACGAGGTCAGGAGATCGAGATCATCCTGGCTAATGCGGTGAAACCCCATCTCTACTAAAAAATACAAAAACTAGCCGGGCGAGGTGGCGGGTGCCTGTAGTCCTAGCCACTCGGGAGGCTGAGGCAGGAGAATGGCGTGAACCCAGGAGGCGGAGCTTGCAGTGAGCTGAGATCCGGCCACTGCACTCCTGCCTGGGCGACAGAGCGAGACTCCGTCTCGGGAAAAAAAAAGAAACTAGAGAAAGAAGAGCAAAGTAGATCCAAAGCAAACATAAAGAAGGAAATGATAAAAAAAAAGTGTAGAAATCGATGACATTGAAAACAAAATGATGGAGAATATCAATGAAACCAAAAGCTGGTTCTTTAGAAAGATCGATAAAATTAACAAATCTCTAGTGATACTGACAAAGAAAAAAAGAAGACACAAAGGTCAAGAATGAACATAGGGATATCACTAGAGATCTGCAGACATTAAACGGGTGATGAGGCAATGCTATAGCAACGCTACACACATAGATTTGACAACGGAGATGAAAGGAACCAATTCCTTGAAAGCAACTAACTTCCAAAACTCACCTTAGGTGAAATAGGTATAACCTAAATAGTCCTATTACCATTAAATACCTTGAATTTATCATTTCAAATCTTAGAAAAAGAAATCTCCAGGAAGAGACAGTTTACTGGTAAATTCTACCAATCATTTAATGAAGAAATAACACAATTCTATACTGTTGCTTTCAGAAAATAGAGGAGGTTTGGTTTTTTGAAATCAAAACCAGACAAAGACAAACAGACCAATGTGCCATATGAACAAAAATATTCAGCAAAATATAGCAAATAAAACTCAGCAATATAGGCTGGGCATGGTGGCTCACGCCTGTAATCTCAGCACTTCGAGAGGCCAAGGCAGGCGGATCATAAGGTCAGGAGATCGAGACCATCCTGGCTAACACAGTGAAACCCTGTCTCTACTAAAAAATACAAAAAAAAAAAAAAAAAAAAAAATTAGCCGGGTGTGGTGGCAGGCACCTGTAGTCCCAGCTACTCGGGAGGCTAAGGCAGGAGAATGGTGTGAACCCAGGAGGTGGAGCTTGCAGTGAGCCGAGATCGTGCCACTGCACTCCAGCCTGGGCGACAGAGTGAGACTCCATCTCAAAAAAAAAAAAAAAAATTCAGCAGTATGTATAAGTGATAGATGATAGATACAGGTAGAGAGATATGCCACGATCAAGTGGGGTTTATCCTGGGGATGCAAGACTGGTTTACTATTTATAAATTAATCAATATAATCTATCACACTAACAGTGTAAAGAAGAAAAGCATCACAGCAATTGATGCAGAAAAAGCATTGAACAATAGGTAAGAAAGGAAGTTTCAAGGGAAATGTAACATCCATTCATGATAAAACTCCACAAATGGCCGGGCGCGGTGGCTCAAGCCTGTAATCCCAGCACTTTGGGAGGCCGAGACGGGTGGATCACGAGGTCAGGAGATCGAGACCATTCTGGCTAACACGGTGAAACCCCGTCTCTACTAAAAATACAAAAAAAAAAAAAAAACTAGCCGGGCGAGGTGGCGGGCACCTGTAGTCCCAGCTACTCGGGAGGCTGAGGCAGGAGAATGGCATAAACCCAGGAGGTGGAGCTTGCAGTGAGCTGAGATCCGGCCACTGCACTCCAGCCTGGGCGACAGAGGGAGACTCCGTCTCAAAAAAAAAAAAAACTCCACAAACTAGGTACAGAAGGGAACTTCCCCAATCTGGTGAAGGACATTTTCACAAGCCTACCACTAATATTATATTTAATCATAAAAGACTGAATATTTTCTCCCTGAGATCAGGAACAAGTTGATTGTCCACCCTCACCCCTCCTATCAGTATGCTACTGGAAGTCCCAGCCAGCGCAATAGGCTAAAAAAAAAAAAAAAAAAAAAAAAAAAAAAAAGTGAGGGGATGGTGGGAGGAAAGGAAGCGTACAGATTGGAAAGCAAGAACTAAAACTGTCTGTTTACAGACAACATGATAACTTCTTCATTGAAAATCCAAAGGGGAAGAAAACCTAGAATTAATGCATAGGTTTCTAAAGACCGCAGGATACAAAGTCAACAATCAATTGTATTTCTCTGTACTAGCTATGAACAATTGGTAGCCAACATCTAAATTACAATGCGGTTTGCTATAGCTACCCCCAGCCCCCCCAAGATACTTAGGTATGAATCTAGCAATCTGTGTGCAGGACCTGTATGCTGAAAACTATGAAATGAACTTCTGATGAAAAAAATCAAAGGAGACCCAAGTAATCATAGAGACACACGGTATTCATGGATTGGAAGACTTAATGTAGTAAAGGTATTCTCCCAAAATTAATCTACATATGTAATGCAGTTCCCATAAAAATCCCAGCAGGATTTTCTTTGTGGAGATATATAAAGTAATTCTAAAATGTATATAGAAAGGCGAAGGAATTAGAATAGCTAAAAACACCAAATTGTGAGTAATAATAAACATAAATCTATTTACGACAATTCACACCTGTAAAAAGTTCCTTAATGCAGTGAGGGGAACTTGTTGATCAAATGTGGAAGGGTGGTCTGGCTTTGAGTTGCTTGGGGTAATACGGAGAGGGCAGTTCCATTTTCAGCTCTGAGAAGCTGAGGCTCCCGCCTGGGTTGCCTGTGAAAGGCCACCTGGCTCTTGGCCTGTGGCCCCTCCAGTTACACGCCCAGGCTGTGGGTCCTAGGGGTGACGTCAGAGCTGGGACCTGGAGTGCCAGTGCACTGGGTGCAAATGTCCTCCTCTGGGACTCAGTTTCTCCACTGCCCAGCCCAGCTGGATTTTTACCTTGCTGCTTTGAGAACTCAGGGGCCAATGCCACATCCATGACCCAGGAAGATGGGGGTTGCAAAGTGGCTAGAGACAAGCAGACAATGTCTTGATTTTCAGAGAGGGAGGCAGGGCCTGTGAGTAGGAAACCAGAGAGCTGGTGGCTTTGGACAGTGCCCACACCCCCCTGCAGGCCAGTGCTAGACAACCCAGGACCTTCCTGTCCCAGGCTTGCTAGCTCCGTGGGGGACATGAGGCCACCCTGCAGGTCAGTGATCAGACAGGACTCGTCTATGGTCATCCATCCACTCGCTGATGAATTTGTCTCAAACTTGCTTTTGAAAACCCACCACGTGCCCAGCACATCCCAGGCCTGAGGGCACTGCCGTGGATCTGAGAGACTCTGTCCCAAAGCTCCTGGTCTTGTGGGGAGGCAGAGAAGAGATGACAGGAGAACCGCAGTCGGTGGCCGGGGCTGTGGGAAAGTAGCCCCAGCGATGTAATGTGGAGGGACGCCCCTCCCGCAGGCAGGTCTGTGTGACCTGGCCTGAGACTGTCCGGCGAGCTGAATGGGGGTGGGCGGCATCAGCCAAGCGCAGGACTGGGGGCTCCCAGCAGAGACTGCAGCGGATGTGCAGCCAGGGCATGTCCAGGAGCCGCGCAGCTGGGGAGGCGAGGCTGCACCTGCTTCCCATCTTGGGCTCAGCCTGGCGTCCTGCAGCGCTGCCCTCACAGCCCTGGATCCCAGTCAGTGTAGACATCTGCCCTCCCTGGGCTGACGTCCAGGACCACAGAGCTTGGGTCACCTCCGCAAGAGGCCACAGCGATGGCCCGGGCCCCATCAGGTCCACACAGGTGAGCCACGTTCTGGGCAGTTCCCACCTGGCTGCTGTGGCTCCTTGTGTCGCCGGCTTCCGCAGGGCTGCGTGGGGCCAGGGCCAGTTCTTGCCACCTCCGCCTTGCCACCTCCGCCTTCCAGGGAGGAAACCACCTCAGTCTCCTTGCCTCTGAGCCCACTCAACTCCCAAAAGACACTCCGGAAGCAGGGTGAAGGGAGTCCCTCTCCTGCCGGCGGCAGCCCACGTCCTCAGAGCCTCCCTGCACCTTCTTCCTCTCCCCCAAGTCTGGGAAATGTTTTTCTAGTCTGGGGGCTGTGGAGGAACTTTGCATTTATCCCAGACATATCAATCTCCAGGGTCCAGAAGAAGAGTCTCGTTTTTCTCTGCTCTCTGCCACCACTTCCTCCCCCAGGCCCTGAGCACAGGCTGGCCAGTGTGAGTGGGGAAATGGGCCCCTAGTTTAGTGATGGGCCCCTTCCCTGCCTCTCTTTGCACCCACAGGCTTCCAGAGCTGTGCCAAATGCAGGCATGCGCCCCTTCCTCAGCTTTCTGTCATCTGTCTTGCTGACACGTTTCCCTAATACGGCTACATTGTGTTCTACTGTAAATACAGATGCTCTAAAGGCGCGTGCAAAATTCAGCATTCGGAGGAAAGTGACGTCAAGCACTTGTAGGATTCATTTATAAATTTATACCAGGGATCTGCCTGGTTGTACGGGGCGTTCTCAAGCTGTGCGTGGCATCTTGCTGATGTGAGACCCTTAGTGGAGGAGATACTCTTCTGCTTGCTGTTTTCTCCACTGTGCGCCTATCTAGAGGTTAATTTTGTATTTTTCAGCTTTAAAAGTTTTCCTAACACTGATGACAGGCACATTGTGTGTGGCCTACTGAAATTAGGAGCCAGTTTTCCTTCCCAGAGGCAAAGCTGACAGTGTGATGGAATGATGCCGGGCATTAGGATAGAAATGGTGCATGCAGCTTGGGGGCCTTTGCCTCGGGGAGCCAGGTGGAATGCCCCAAGTAGTGGAGTGATGGTCAGTGTATGTCACCAGCAGAGGGGACACCCTCTGCAGCGTGGAGCCCACCCGTTGTGCACAACCTGGAGAAAGGTCTCTAGGCTCACAGGGTGACATGCCCAGGCACCCGGAGCAGAGGGTGTCCAGTCTGGAGGCCCCAGAGGTCAACTGTACATGGAAGGTGAGTGGGTGCCGTGACTCAGACCCTGGAGACCTCAGTGACCCCCAGCTACTCCTCAGGTCCAGAAAGAGGCAAATGGCTTCTTGTAGGAGGGGCTTGGGAGGGGCGCTCTACTGAGTCACCAGGAACAGAGCTTTGCAGGAAACACCTTCAAGTTAGCAAAGAAGTGGCGTCCAGAGAGACCTTTCCACTGGTGCACCTTCCGTGGGATAAACAAGGCCGTAAGTGAGCAGCCATGAGCCCTGCAGACAGGAGTATCCCCTGGGGCAAATTTGTGGTACCAAGATTCTACAAGCAGGGCTCACTCTGCTTGTAGAGTGCAGCTCTGAGTGCAGCTGGATTCAGGATCCAAACAGTGTGCTCAAAGCTTGGCTTCCTGCCCCAACTTGTTGGCTGGGCAGCCACAGAAGCTCCCATTCATCTGCTCAACCTCCAGTCCCTCTGGCAAGAGAGCATCAGGAGGGCTGGCTGAACACTTGGTCCCTCCTGAAACCTCACTGAAGTACACCAATGGGACTTTTGTCAAAATAAACAAACAAAATGAAAGCAAGTGGGTCAGTAACCAATGATAGAACAGACCTCAGAAAGCCAAATCCCCAGCCTGTGGATCAATTAAGGGGGTGCTCCCAACTTCAGGATCAGAGTTCCCCCAAATGGCCCACCTGGATCTCCCCACTGCGCACTTGTCCACAGCCCCGTCGTCTCCCCTGAAGCGTCCAGTCACTCTCAGTCTCTATGTGGTGGCCAAGGAGTCCCAGACATCTGAGAGAATGCTTCCGGCATGGCAGACGGAGACCAGGGCAAAGGAGGAAAAAAGGCAAATTGGAGGACACAAAGGCAATGCAGGAAGAAGAAAACTTCAAATAAAACTTGTTATGGCCCGGCGTGGTGGCTCATGCCTGTAATCCAAGCACTTTGGGAGGCCGAGACAGGTAGATTGCCTGAGCTCAGGAGTTTGAGACCACCCTGGGCAACACGGTGAAACCCCGTCTCCGCTCAAATACAAAAAATTAGCCGGGCGTGGTGGTGCACGCCTGTAGTCCCAGCTACTCAGGAGGCTGAGGCAGGAGAATCACTTGAACCTGGGAGGCAAAGGTTGCAGTGAGCCAAGATCGCACCGTTGCACTCCAGCCTGGGCAACAGAGTGAGATTCTGTCTCAAAAAAATTAATTAATTAAAACATTTAAAAAAAAAAACTTGTTACTAATATTCTCAGAGAGGTAAGAGAAGATATTACCTCTCTGAAAAAAAAGAACAAAAAGGAGCATTCAAAGGACCAAAAAAAAAGACCTCATAGAAATTAATAATATGTCAGCAGAAATAAACAAAAGAAGATTTGAAAGATAAAATTGAAAAGCTTTCAGAAAGTAGAGCACGAAGATTCTGTAATGGAAAGTAGGAGAGAAAATATTTTTTAAATTGGAGGACAAGTCCAGGGGGTGCAACAATGAGTGCTAAGAATTCTAGACAGAGAAAATGAAGGAGAGGAAACCATCCATGAAATGATTTAAGAAAGTTTTCCAGCACCGAAGGGCATGGACTTCCAGCCTGTGAGACTGGAAAGTGCTCCACACGAGGGACATAGAAAGGCCCGTGTCAAGGTGCGTCCTTGTGAAATTTCAAAATGCTTGAGACTAGGGTGACCAACTGGCTTTGTTTACCTGGGACTGAGGGGTTTTTCTTGGGATACGGGATTTTTAGTACTAAAACTAGGACAGTCCCAGGCAAACTAGCATGATGGGTTGGTCACCTTGGAATGAAGAAAATTCTGCAAAGTTCAGAGAGAAGCCAGAAAACAATGCCTTCAAAAGTGTGAAGACAAATGAGCACTGATCTAGAATTCTATGCCCTGCTGAACTATAAAATATACTAGCAAGTATGATGGTAAAATGAGAATGTTTACAGGCATGTGAGATCTTAAACTTCTACTTCCTAAGCACCTCTTCTCAAAAAGCTACTAGAGGATGTGCTCCATTAAAATGAAAGACCAACGCAAGAAAGAAGACTTTAAATACAGGAGACAGGAGCCCAACACACAAAGGAGAAGGAATCTCTTGGAGGATGGTGAAAGGTGATCTCAGTGTAACAGCTTTGCACCACATCCAGAGGGCAACTGAGCCCCACTGCAGCAGCATGAGCCGGAAGTAGACATCACCAAGACCCCCACTCCCTCCAAGCCATCTGTTTAAAGAATAGACTAGTTTTAGAGCAGTTTTAGATTCACAGCAAAACTGAGCAGAAAGTAGAGATTTCCCACATCCCCTTGCCCCCACACATACAGAGGCTCCCCCATTATCGACATCACCCACCAGAATGGTACATTTGTTACAGCTGATAAACCTACATTGCTACATCATTATTACCCAGAGTGCATAGTTCATCTTAGGGGGTCATGCTTGGTGTTGTACATTCTATGGGTTTTGACAAATGAGTAATGTCACATATCCACCATTATAGTATCACGCAGAATAGTTTCACTGCCCTAGAAATCCTCTGTGTTCCACCTATTTATTCCTTCCTCCCCACTAACCCTGGAAACCATTGGTCTTTCTACTGTCTCCATAAATGTTCATGTTCCAGAATGTGATCTAGTTGGAATCATATAGTCTTTTTGGATTGGCTTCATTTGTTTAGTAATATGCATTTACATTTCCTCCATGTCTTTTCATGGCCTGATACTTCAGTTCTCTTTTCTTTTCTTTTCTTTTTTTTTTTTTTTGAGATGGAGTTTCACTCTTGTTGCCCAGACTGGAGTGCAATGGTGCAATTTCAGCTCACCGCAACTTCTGCCTCCTGGGTTCAAGCAATTCTCCTGCCTCAGCCTCCCGAGTAGCTGGGATTACAAGCATATGCCACCACGCCCAGCTAATTTTCTATATTTTTTTAGTAGAGGTGGGGTTTCTCCATGTTGGTCAGGCTGGTCTCGAACTCCCGACTTCAGGTGATCCACCCACCTCGGCCTCCCAAAGTCCTGGGATTACAAGCATGGACCACTGCGCCCAGCCCTGATACTTCATTTCTTTTTAGCACTTGGATGGATGTACCACAGTTTACCCACTCACCTATAGAAGGACATCTTGGTTGCTTCCAAGTTTGGGCAATTATGATAATGCTGCTAGAAACACATGTGTGTAGGTTTTTATGTGGACATAAATTTTCAACTCTTTTGGGTAAATACCAAGAAATAAGATTGCTAGATTATATGGTAAGAGTATGTTTAGTTTTGTAAGAAACTGCCAAGCTGCCTTGCAAAGTGCCTGTACCGTATTGCCCTCTCACCAGCAATGATGAGAATTCCTGCTGCTCCCCTTCCTCGCCAGCATTTGGTGGTGACAGTGATCTGGATTTTGGCCATTCTAGTAGGTGTGTAGTGGTATCTTGTTCTAATTTGCATTTCACTGATGACGTGTGAAGCACCTTTGTAAATGCTTATTTTCCGTCTTATATCTTCTTTGGTTGGGTATCTGTTAAGGTTTTTGTCTCATTTATTAATCAGGTTGTTTGTTTTATTATTATTAAGTTGTAAGAGTTCTTTGTATGTTTTATTTTATTTTATTTTATTTTATTTACTGTTTTGTGAGACAGGGTCTTACTCTGGTTGCCCAAGCTGGAGTGCAGTGGTACGATCTCGGCTTACTGCAACCTCAATTTCCCGGGTTCAGGTGATCCTCCCACCTCAGCCTCCCAAATAGTTGGGACGACAGGTGCATGCCACCAGGCCCACCTAATTTTTTAGTAATTTTTAGTAGAGATGGGATCTCACCATGTTGCCCAGGCTGGTCTCGAACTGCTGGACTCAAGTGGTCTGCCTGCTCAGCTTCCCAAAGTGCTGGGATTACAGGTGTGAGCCACCATGCCTGGCCCTTTATATATTTTAGATAACAGTTCTTTATCACAGAGGTCCAGCGCCTGGTCCCCACCTCGGCCCTGCCAGGCACCCGACTGTGCTGAGCCCTGTGTTTCCCTAGACACCCTTTCAACCCTGCTCACGACTTCCCCTGGAGGGGCCTTGTCAGCTCCCAGAGAAGTGGGAATCAGACCACAGCCTGGAGACTGATCCGCTCGCCTCCGGGAGCCTCTGTTCAGCAGGGGCAGTGCCGTCCTTTCCTTGCACTGCCAGCATGCACCTGCCCTCTGCTGTCAAACTAGGCAGGGTATTCAGGGATAAATACACAGGTGGAACTATAAAGAAAAGCAAGGGAACAATTAGCACAAAAGTCAGGATGGTCTTGTCTGGAGGTTGGGAGATGAGGAGTGGGAGTGGTTGAGGAAGGTGCATTAGGAATCTTAAGGTACTGGTAATGCTCTTTTTATCAGCCTGGGTCCTGGGAACAGATCTTCATGTTGTAATAATAATGATGATAATAATAATAATTGTCTCAAAGCAAAGCCCAGGCTTTGTTCTAATAGGATGACCGGGTCACTTGCTCAGCAGTGAGAGGAGGGACAGTGCACTCTTGGCCAGGATGCAGGTTCCCACCCTGACTCAGGCTCCCGCCAGCAGGAAGAAGTTCCTGAAGGCAGCATGTGGGTTGGGAGGTGAAACAAACCCCTTCCCTGTGGTTTGGGGACTGACTGGGCTGTGCCTCTCCTTCTAGAGGTATGTCCTCAGGGCATAATTGAGAACGTGGGCCAAGAGTAAGGGACAGGATGGAAGATGCAGCGGGAGAGAGGCTGACTTGCCCTCTTGGGAGAGCTCTATATTTAGTGACCAATCTGCCGTGGGTCTTGTCGCCTCGCATCCAACAGATTGCCTGCAAGCCGGGCCCTGAGCAATCAGAAACAAGAGTTTCCTGAGGGAAACAGCGGGATCTGTCGGCAGGAGCTGAAGGTCATATGGAGCCCCAGAATAACTCAGGCCAATCCTCCCCTCACAGCCAAGCGCATTGCCCTCCTGAAGGCAAAGCCAGGTGCACTCTCAGCCTCCGCAAGCAGATCTGGGCTCGGCCTAGGGAGGCCGCAGTTCCCCCACAGCACCCCTTCAGACATCGGGGAGCAGGCAGGAGCCCTGCATGGGACCCAAATGGAAATGAAATGTGTGTCCAAGCTCCAGGCTCCTCCAGGGAGAGAGAAAAGGGGGACCACAGAGGCTTTTGGAGCCTAGACACGATGCTACCACTGCTCGGGGCAGCCAGACATGAGCTGGCATAGTCCAGACCCATACTCAGGGTCGGGGGCTTTCCTCCCTTGAGGTTTCTGTGCAAGGTGGGGAAGGGCTGGGCTGTGGTCTGAGGCCTCTCCTTCCGCTGAGTCCATCAGGGCTGCCCAGAAGCTCCCTGCCTCCTGGAGGCCGGGGGACACCATGGCTTCCAGTACTCAGGTTGTCCCTCAGCTCCCAGCGCCAGTGCCAGCACCCGGCTTCCCTGCTGAACCTCCGGGCCAAGTCTGTCTTCCACTCAGGCTGTACCAATTCCCCCTCAAAGGGTCAGGGCCAGGAGCTGAACCTGGAGTCAAGAGTCCAGGGTGGGCTAGGTGTGCTGGTTCACACCTGTAATCTCAGCACTTTGGGAGGCCGAGGTGGGCGGATCACGAGGTCAGGAGATCAAGACCATCCTGGCTAACACAGTGAAACCCCGTCTCTACTAAAAATACAAAAAAAAAAAAAAAAAAAATAGACAGGCGTAGTGGCGGGCGCCTGTAATCCCAGCTACCTGGGAGGCTGAGGCAGGAGAATGGCGTGAGCCCAAGAGGCGGAGTTTGCAGTGAGCCGAGATTGTGCCACTGCACTCCGGCCTGGGTGACAGAGCGATACTCCATCTCCAAAAAAAAAAAAAAAAAGAGAGAGAGAGTCCAGCCCAGTCCACCAGTCAGCAGCTGGTGACCTTGTCCACCCCAGTTTACCTTGAGAGTCCGGGTTTATTCCTCTGCGAAGTGGGTGGTCATTTCCTATGGTCATTGTAAGGATTAAGTGACACTGACATATGAGAACAAAAGACACTGAAGAATGACAGAGTCTATTTCTTCTTTGAACTTAAGTCCCTGGAGTTCAGAACCTGTCCGGGTAAGGTGGGGCAGGTGCTTCACCCAGGAGCCTTGGAAACAGTGCTGAGTCCAGCTCCCTATCCCTTAAGAGGACAGGGACTGTCTCTGTTCCTGACGAAGTTAGCAGGGTTTGTCCCAACAAAGAGGCCCATTTTGCCCTTGCAGCAGTGCCAGGGCCAGCTGAGGCTCCAGACACCTGCCCAGGAGGCAGACCTGTCCTGAGCCCTGTAAGAAAACTTAGAATTCAGGCCTCTTCTCAGCACTTCTGGGGGCCCTTCACAGAGGGAAGTAAAACTGAACAGAGACTGAATCATGGGCTCTGAGAAGGCCCTGGGCTGGTCAGTTCTTTCTCATGGCAGGAGAAGGAATAAGACATAAATGTCCTGGGGCTTCCAGGATACATGCTGACCAGGGGCCACATGGCCCCAGCCCGGCCCAACAAACCAACTTTTGGATTTGGAGGAGGGGGACTGGGAACATCATCCTAGAGGGGTTTTCAGGTCTGTTTCCAGAGCACACCTCACCCTGATGGAGAGACAGAGCAATATAAGATACTTATTCTTACCAGTATTGTTTCTGCTAGCACGTTCTGTCCAATGCATTATGACAAGAAAAGGGAGAAAAGTTTAACCACCAGAAGGGAAAAGATGAAATTACCATTAGTTGTAGACATGATTGACTTCTGCAAACCCCAAGGCTATTAGAATGAATAAGATGCTATACAGAGCCATATACAAAACACAATAGCAATAGTCAGTTAAAGATGTAATGAAGATAAATCAGGGAAGATGGTGGAATAGCAGGCATCAGGATTCCATCTCTCCATGTAGATGACAAATGAACTGACAGAATCTGTTCGATAGAACTATTTTGAAATTCTGGAGTCTATTTGAAAGCTTGCAGCTGCAGAGGAGGGCTTGGATAATAAATCTTGGTTAATTCTGGTCAATTCCAGCTCTTAACATGGTAGCAGCTACCTATCCCCCACCCCCAAATCCCATGGCAGGCTGTGCATGTGTTCGTGGAGAGGCTTACACACAGCCTGTGGGAGCCAGGGTGGGTGATAAAGACCTTGCACTCCAAATATCGGTATCAGGGATCTGTGTTCTGCTGCCTCTGATCATGGATGTGCAGACACAGAGGTGGGCCACCTTTGCTATAATCTCCACTTGATGAAAAGGCTTCCATGGGATTTAAAGAGCCAGAACCATTAAATTCCCCACTACCTCCCCTTTAATTGTTCCCTTTTTCCTCATTTGGGAGCCAGACATTTAAGGACTAGAACATTCAAAAGCAATAACATATATGGGGTACTGGAATTACCCTGGGAAAAGTGCAGCCTCAGAAAAGAGCCAAGAAGACTTTACATTTATACTTTATGCTGATCCCAGTACAGAGGCAACCTATAACCTTTTTTTATTTTTATTTTTCTTGAGATGGGGTTTTGCTCTCGTTGCCCAGGCTGGAGTGCAGCGGCGCAATCTCGGCTCAATGCAACTTCCGCCTCCCGGGTTCAAGCCATTCTCCTGCCTTGGCCTCCTGAGTAGCTGGGATTACAGGCGCCGCCACCACACCCGGCTAATTTTTTGTATTTTAGTAGAGACAGGGTTTCACCATGTTGAGCAGGTTGGTCTTGAACTCCTGACCTCAGGTGATCCGCCTACTTCAGCCTCCCAAAGTGCTGGGATTACAGGCGTGAGCCACCTTGCCCCGCCAACATTTTTTTTTTTTAAACCAAAACAGCAAACCCTGGGGAAGGAGGAGAATCAGATTTCAAGAGTTGCCACATTATAAGAGTCAAATGTCCAGTTTTCTACAAAAGAAATACCACAAGGCATATAACGAAAGAGGAAAACATGGTTCATTTGAAGGAAAAATAAGTAAATAAACAAAAACTGTCCCTGAGAAAGACTTCATGACAGACTTCTTAGACAAAGGCTTTGAAACAACTGTCCTAAAGATGTTCCAAGAAGTAAAGAAGTAGCAGTCAAGAAAAAGATGTATGAGCAAAATGGAACTATCAATAAAGAGATAGAAAAACATACAAAGGAACCAAAAATAAATTTTGGAGCTATAAAGCACAATAACTGAAATGAAAAATTCACTAGAGGTATTCAGAAGCAGATTTGAGCAGGCCAAAGAAAGAATCAGCAAACTTGAAGATAGGGCAATTGAAATTATTGAATCTGAGGAACAGGAAAATAAAAAAGATTGAAAAAAGTGAACAGAACCTACAGGACCTAAGCAATACCATAAAGCAGACCAACATATACTTTGTGAGAGTCCCAGGAAAAGATGGAGGAGAAAGGCATAGAGAGATTATCTGAATAATTAATGGCCGAAAACTTCCCAAATTTGATGAAAAACATGAATATAAACATCCAGGAAACTCAGTGAACCAAGTAGGATAAACTCAAAGAGACCCACAGTGAGACACATTATAATCAAACTGGAAAATACAAAAACAAATAGAGAATCTTGAGAGCAGCAAGAAAGAAGTGAGTCATCACATAAAAGGGGTCCTCAGCCAGGCGCAGTGGCTCTTGCCTGTAATCCCAGCACTTTGGGAGGAGGTGGATTACAAGGTCAAGAGATGGAGACCATACTGGCCAACATGGTGAAACCCCATCTCTACTAAAAACACAAAACTTCGCTGGGCATGGTGTCACATGCCTGTAGTCCCAGCTACTCGGGAGGCTGAGGCAGAAGAATCACTTGAACCAGGGAGTTGGAGGTTGCAGTGAGCTGAGATCGCTCCATTGCCCTCCCGCCTAGTGACAGAGCTAGACTCTGTCTCAAGAAAAGAAAAAGAAGAAGAAAAGCGGATCCTCAATAAGATTATCAAGGAATTTCCCATCAGAAACCTTAGAGGCCTTGGCAGGCACAGGGACTCACACCTGTAATCCCAGCACTTTGGGAGGCTGAGGTGGGCAGATCATGAGGTCAGGAAATCGAGACTATCCTGGCCAACATGGTGAAACCCAGCCTCTACTAAAAATACAAAAATTAGCTGGGCGTGGTGGTAGGTGCCTGTAGTCCCAACTACTTGGGAGGCTGAGGCAGGAAAATCACTTGAACCCAGGAGGCAGTGGTTGCAGTGAGCCAAGATGATGCCACTGCACTCCAGCCTGGTGACAGAGTAAGACTCTGTCTCAAAAAAAAAAAAAAAAAAAAAAAAAGAAACCTTAGAGGCCAGAAGGCAGTCAGTTGATATATTCAAAATGCTGAAAGTAAAATCCTGTCAACCAAGAATCCTATGTATGGCAAAACTGTCCTTCAAAAATGATTAGAAAGTTAAGGCATTCCTAGATAAACAAGAATTGAAGAAAGTCACTACCACAAGGCCTACCTAGAAGAAATGCTAAATGAAGTGCTTCAGGTTGAAATGAAAGACACTAAAGAGTAATTCAAAGCTGTAGTAACAAAAATATCTGGCAAAGATTTATCCATGGGCAATTATAAAAGCTGGTATTATGATAACTGATTTGTAACGCTACCTTTTTTTTTTACATGATTTAAGAGACTAATACATTAAGAAAATAATTATTAGTCTGTGCTTTTGAACTTAATAAAAATGTAATTGTGTGACATCGATAACTAACAGCGTGGGGACAGAACTGTATAGGAGCAGAGTTTTTGAATTCTATTAAAGTTAACTGGTCTAAATTCAAATTAGAGTGTTATAACTTTAGGATGTTAAATGTAATCCCCATGGTAGCCACAAAGAAAGTAGCTATAGGATATACACAAAAGGAAACAAGAAAGGAATTAATGTTTCACTACAAAAAAAGAACACAGCACTGCAGGAAATAAGGAACAAAAAGATACAAGGCAATAGAAAAAAAAACAGCAAAATGGCAGGAGTAAGTCCTGTCTTAACAGTTACTATTTAAAAAGCAAATGGATTACATTCTCTAGTCAGAAGACAAAGATTGGCAGAATGGATTTTTTAAAAAGAGCCAACTATATATTATCCACAAGAGATTTGTTTTAGATCCAAAGTCATAAATAGGTTAAACATGAAGGGACTGAAAAACATATTCCACGTAAACAGTAACCAAAAGACAGCAGGAGCAGCCATACTAGTAACAGAAAAACTACTTTAAATTTTAAAGGATTACCAGACACAAGGAAGGGTATCACGTATCAATGAAAATTTAATTCAGCAAGAAGATTTAACAATTATAAACATTTATGACCCAATAACAGACCATTAAAATATATGAAGCAAAAATGGGCAGGATTGAAAGGAGAAATAGACAGCTCTATAGTAATAGCTGGAGACTGCAATACCTCACTCTCCAGTCTTAATGCTTTCCCAACTGAGCTATTTCAGCAGCTGCTACCTCACTCTCAATACTGGGTAGAATGACCAGACAGAAGATAAGGAAGGAAATAAAGGACTTAACATATACAGAACTCTACTCAACAACAACATACGCAATCTTCTAAAGTGCACATGTGATATTCTCCAGGATAAACCATATGTTAGGCCACAGATTAAGACGCAATAAATTTTAAAAGAGAGATATCATACAAAGTATCCTCTCCAACTATGACAGGATGAAATTAGAAATCAATAGTAGAAGGAAAACTGGAAAATTCACAAATTTGTGGAAAGTAAACAACACATTCTTAACCTATGCATTGAAGAACAAGTCCCAACAGAAATTCGAAAATACTTAGAGATGAATGAAAATGAAAACACAACATACTAAATCATGGAATACAGCAAAAACAGTCCTTAATGGAAAATTTATAGCTGTAAACACATTAAAAAAGAAGAAAGGTCGCAAAATAACAACCTAATTGTACAATGTAAAGAACTAGAAAAAGAGGAACAAACTAAACCCAAAGCTAGCAGAAGGAGGGAAATTATAAAGATTATAGCAGAGATAAATAAGTAGAGAATAGAAAAAATTTAAAAAGCCTAAAGTTAGTTCTTCAAAAAGAAGACTGACTGAAAAAAAAAGACATGACTTGGCCAGGTGCAGTGGCTCACACCTGTAATCCCAGCACTTTGGGAGGCCGAGGCGGGCAGAGCATAAGGTCAGGAGATCGAGACCACGGTGAAACCCCGTCTCTACTAAAAATACAAAAAAAAAAAAGTTAGCCGGGCGCCGTGGCAGTCGCCTGTAGTCCCAGCTACTCAGGAGGCTGAGGCAGGAGAATGGCTTGAACCCGGGAGGCAGAGCTTGCAGTGAGCCAAGATAGCGCCACCGCACTCCAGCCTGGTGGACAGAGCGAGACTCCGTCTCAAAAAAAAAAAAAAAAAAAAGACATGAGTCAAGTTATTAAAATCAGAAATGAGACTAGGGATACTATTACCAATCTACAGAAATTAAAGGAATTACAAGAGTACTATGAAAAATTATATGCCAACAAATTGGAAATTTGAACAAACTGGAATTTCTAGATAAAATTCCTAGAAACTGAAATCATAAAAAAAAATAGAAACCATAAATAGATCTATAACTAATAATGCAGTTTAATTAGTAATTAAAAGCCTTCCAGCAACAAAAAAGTCCTGGACCTGGTGGTTTCACTGGTGAATTCTACCTAACTTTTAAAAAAGAACCATCACCAATCCTTCTCAAACTTTTCCTAAAAATTAAAGAGGCAGAAACACTTCCTAACTCATATTATGAGGACAACATTACCTTGATACCAAAGCCAGACAGAAGCACTACAAGAAAAGTAAACTACAGACCAATATCCCTTATGATGCGAAACTCCTCAACAAAATATTAGCAAACCAAGTTTGGCAGCATATTAAAAAAATTATACACCACAACCAAAGGAGGTTTATTCCTGGAATGCAAAGATGGTTCAACATAGGAAAATCAATCAATGTAATACAATAGATTAACAGAATGAAGGAAAAAACACATGATCATTTCAACTGATGAAGAAAAAGCATTAAACAAAAGTCAATGCCCTTTCATGATAAAAAAAAAAAATACTCCAAAAACTGGAATAGAAGGAAACTACCTCAGCATAATAAAAGCCACATATGAAAAACACATAGCTGGCCAAACACAGTGGCTCATGCCTGTAATCCCAACACTTCGGGAGGCCAAGGTGGATGGATCACTTGAGCTCAGGAGTTGGAAACCAGCCTGGGAAACATGGTGAAACTGTGTTAAAAATACAAAAATACAAAATAACAAAATGAGCCGGGTGTCGTGGCATGCACCTGTAGTCCCAGCTATTCAGGAGGCTGAGACAGGAGAAACATTTGAACCTGGGAGACAGAGGTTGCAGTGAGTCGAGATTGTGCCACTGCACTCCAACCTGGGCGACAGAGCCAGACTCCATCTCAAAAAAACCTTGGGGGGCCAGGTGCGGTGGCTCAAGCCTGCAATCCCAGCACTTTGGGAGGCCGAGACGGGTGGATCACGAGGTCAGAAGATCGAGACCATCCTGGCTAACACGGTGAAACCCCGTCTCTACTAAAAAATACAAAAAAAACTAGCCAGGCGAGGTGGCGGGCGCCTGTAGTCCCAGCTACTCAGGAGACTGAGGCAGGAGAATGGCGTGAACCCGGGAGGCAGAGCTTGCAGTGAGCTGAGATCCGGCCACTGCACTCCAGCCTGGGCGACAGAGCCAGACTCCATCTGAAAAAAACACTGGGGGAAAGCTTCGTGATATTGGATTGGGCAGTGACTTTTTGGATATGACACCAAAGACACAGGCAATGAAAGACAAAAACACACCAATGGGACTTCATCAAAATGGAAGACGTTTGTGCCTCAAAGGACAGGGTCAACAAAGTCAAAAGATAACCTACCGAATGGGAGAGAAGATGTTTACAAATCACATAGCTAATGAGGGACTGATAGCCATAATATCTAACAAACTCCTAAAACTCAAAAGCAAACAAATCCCAAACAACCCAATTCAAAAATGGGTACAAGAGGAGTCTCGGGGCCAGCTGCCTCATGCCTCTGCAGAGGTCCCAGCAGCAGCCATGCTCGAAGCATGAGCTCCAGTTCTGTGGGGCTTCTCCTCTGATCTTCTGGGTCTTGAAATGCCTCAGTTTCTCTTTTGTTCCTTAAATCTCAGAGGTGGGGTAATGACATCCTGTCACGGAACCAATTCTATGACTTAAATTTTCTTTGCTTGAAAAAAGTGGGGAAAAGTCTTGAACAGGCATTTTTCTAAAGAATATATACAAATGGCAAATGAAAAGATGCTCAAGATCACTGATACTTCGGGAAATGCAAATCCAAACCACAGTGAGATCCCACTTCCCACCCGTTAGGATGGCCATTATCAAAAAAGCAGAAAACAACAAGTGTTGTCAAGGATGTGGGGAAACTGGAACCCTTTACATTGCTGGTGGTGATTTTAAATGGTGCAGCAGGCTGGGCACAGTGGCTCGCACATGTAATTCCAGTACTTTGGGAGGCCGAGGCGGGCAGATCACCTAAGGTCAGGAGTTTAAGACCAGCCTGGCCAACATGGTGAAACCCCATCTCTACTAAAACAAAAATTAGCCGGGCGCAGCAGTGGCACATGCCTGTAATCCCAGCTTCTCGAGAGGCTGAGGCAGGAGAATCGCTTGAATCCGGGAGGCGGAGGTTGCAGTGAGCCGAGATTGTGCCGCTGCACTCCAGCCTGGGTGACAGAGTGCGGCCCTGTCTCGAAACAAAAATAAAAATAAAAATAAATAAATAAATAAATAAAATGGTGCAGCTGCTGTGGAAAACCGTATGGTAAAGGGGGAAACAGCCCACTGCCCACTGACAGATGAGTAGATGAGCAAAATGTGGTATATGCATGCAATGGAACAGTATTCAGCCTTAAAAAGGAAGGAAATTCTGACACTTGCTACAACAGAGATGCATCTTGACAAAGATGAATGAAATACGCCAGTCACTGAAGGACAAATAGTTTATGATTCCACTTATATAAGGTACCCAGAATAGTAAAAAATACATAGAATGTATAACTGTGGTCACCAGGGGCTGGGGGAGGAGAGGAGGAGAGATTGGGGAGTTTGTGTTTAACGGGTACAGGGTTTCAATTGGGATGATGAAAGACTTCTGTGGATGGATGGTGGTGATGCTTGGGCAACAGTGTGAATGTACTTAATGCCACTGAACTTTACATGGTAAATTTATGTTAAGTATATTTTTTTAACTTTTTTTATTTTTGCTAGAGACAGGGTCTCTCTCTGTCACCCAGGCTGGGGTGCAGTGGTGCCATCACAGCTCACTGCAGCCTCGAATTCCTGGGCTCAAGTGATCCTCCCATCTCAGCCTCCCAAGTAGCTCGGACTACAGGTGTGCAACATTACATCAACCTAATTTTTAAAAAATTTTCTAGAGATGAAGGTCTCCCTGTGTTGCCCAGGCTGGTCTCAAACTCTTGAGAATGTGCAAATGTGTACAATTCTGCACCATATTAAAGCAAAGAGCAGAAAGGCTCTGATCTGATCACCACAGCCTTTGAGGCTAAAGCAGTGGGTCATTTCCAGCAGCTGTTGGGACATGGTTTCAGCTGCAGGACTGGATGGGCAGGTAGAGGGCTGCCACAGCTGCAGCCAGCACGGAAGCCGTGGGGAGCCGTGGCAGTGCAGTTGGCAAGTCTTTTTGGCACACAGCCTTGGCTAGAAGCAGTTGCTGCCTGTGTTGTGGTCCGGCGCTGGCAGGTGGCGAGCTCCCCGTGGGGAGTGCTGGCCTCGAGGGTCCTTTCTCCACAGCAGCAGGCACTGTGTGAGGTGCTTCGTGCACCGGGCTGCTCCCGCTTCTCAGGGCTCACAGGTGTCCTCCTGAGACACACGCGTGGTCCTCACAAGGGCCTTCGGGAGCCTACTTTACCTTTGTCCCTTCTGCCACACCTGGCCCGGGCAGAACATCTCTCCAGCCCCCAAGACACGCTCTGACCAGCCACCTGCTTTTCTTCTGCAAGTTCGATGGATTTCCATTTTGCAGATTTTTATTGCCAGCCACCCACACTGAGGGATGAGGGGACCCAGCAGGAACAGGATTTGTAAATTGGCCACTTTGGCACTACAGATGCCATTTCTAACTGTGCTTTAACTCACTGTGTGGCCCCAACAGTGGCTTTTTTAAAAAATAGAATTGCCAGGCACGGTGGCTCAAGCCTGTAATCCCAGCACTCTGGGAGGCTGAGACGGGCGGATCACGAGGTCAGGAGATCGAGACCATCCTGGCTAACATGGTGAAACCCCCTCTCTACTAAAAAATACAAAAAACTAGCCGAGTGAGGTGGCAGGCGCCTGTAGTCCCAGCTACTCGGGAGGCTGAGACAGAATGGCGTAAACCCGGGAGGCGGAGCTTGCAGTGAGCTGAGATCCGGCCACCGCACTCCAGCCCGGGCGACAGAGCGAGACTCCGTCTCAAAAAAAAAAAACAAAAAAAAACAAAAAATAGAATTAATTGCCACCCTTACAATCATTATATGAAACATATGTCAGGAGTCCTGGATGGCTTTTACACCGGGAAGGTCTGAGCACGTCAGCTCCCGAAGCACAGCAGAGCTTGTGGTTTTTCATTGGCACAGCCAGCCCACCTTCTGCCAGCCCCACACGGAAGAGGAACAGCAGGGCCCTTGGGCATGTTTTCACCTGGACCTGGCTGGGGGCAGGTGACTGTTACCTTCTTCTAGCACCCACTAGAATAGCAGGGGAATGCACACCTATCTCCAGGGCTGGCCTTCCTTAACGCACCACATCGTGCCCCTGCTCCCGCACACATTTCCCGTCTCCCAGAGAGGGGCTGGGCTGGGCTGGGGCCACGCTGTCCCAGAAACTTTGCCAGTGCCAGCGGCCTAGAGCAGGGTGGGCCCTGAGCCTGCCAGCAAGGCCTCCAGATGGAAGGATGCCCAACTGGGCATTGGCGGGCATCAGAGAGCCCCCCTGCAGGGTGACACATGGGGTCCTGTCCCATGGCTGCCTGTCTCTCAGCAGACCTGACCCCACACAGTCCTCGCCTGCTGTCTCTTGAACTGCAGGAGCCTCAGGACCTCCAGGTGCAAGGCCTGGAGACACACACAAAGAGAGATGCCTGAGGGGCTGGGGGCCGGGCAGTGTGACAGAAGCCATGGAGAGGGAAACCGAGGCAGAAGCTCATACCTCGGCCACTTGGGGCTGTGTGCCAGAGCCAGGCATTTCCTCTCAGTGCCCTTGCCACACCAGGGGCAGGTGCCCCCAACCTCACCATTCCGGGCCTGGAATCAGTTCAGGTGTTCCCAGAGCCTTCTTCTGATGAGTGAACTTCAACTTGGATGAATGACTGTAAAACAACGGGGTGTGGGGAGGGCACAGCAGCGACTCATTTCTCAGGGCCCCACTGCAGTCTTCATCCATATAAATGTCACTTCCACCATCCACACCTTTCTCTCCTGTTGTTTTCCCTTCCTTGTGCCCCACCGTTTTCTGTGTTATGACTGCGTGTTCAGAACCATCACTGCAGTGGCCACAGCCACTCCACCAGTGGGTCTGCAATCACCTCCTCGTCCGTGCTCCCTTTGTTCGCCATCACCGCTGCTTGTGAGTGTTCGCTGCTGGGATTTAATGCTGAAGCAAGGGCCTTTCTTTCCACAGCTTGTCCCCTTTATTTTCTCAGGATACATTTCCAAGGCTTTGATTAGGATGAAAGGACACTATAGAACATAAGGCTCTTGGCACACTGAGCCAAATCTTGGTACAATTAAAGAGACCATGACAACACATACCGCTCCTCTCCTCAGTGGTGTATAAGGAGCTGCCTTGCACGCCTGCCAGCACTGGGCATTTCATTCAGTCTCATTCATTTCATGGGGAGGAAGCAGAACCCCACGGGAGCCACACCGTGCATATGTCTAGTTCATGCACACCAAGCCCCACGTCCCGATGCGGCAGACACAGGGAGAAATGGAAAAGCTCTCTCTACAGGGCACGGGCAGAGCGTTCCCCATCCGTGCTGAGCCCGTCATGCTGAGAGCCCATCTATGCAGCCGCCAAGACTCCCAGCCCCTTTGTCACGTGCATCATTCAGGCCATGTGCACAAAACACAGATGGGAGATTTAAGACTTAACAGTGATTTCAAGACTTTTGAGAGATATCGTAACAATAAACAATTATCCCATCATCACTGCCTTTTTTAAAAAGTGTGACACGAGGTCAGGAGATCGAGACCATCCCAGCCAACATGGTGAAACCCCATCTCTACTAAAAATACAAAAATTAGCCGGGCGTGGTGGTGTGCACCTGTAATCCCAGCTACTTGGGAGGCTGAGGCAGGAGAATCCCTTGAACCTGGGAGGTGGAGTTTGCAGTGAGCTGAGATGGTGCCACTGCACTCCAGCGTGGGTGACAGAGCGAGACTCTGTCTCAAAAAAAAAAAAAAGTATAATAAAATACACATAGCATAAATGTATCATTTTAACCCCCGTCTCCCAGGCTGGAGTGCAGTGGTGCGACCTCAGCCCACTGCAGTCTCCACCTCCCAGGTTCAAGGGATACTCCTGCCTCAGCCTTCCAAGTAGCTGGGATTACAGGCGCTTGCCACCGTGCCCGGCTAATTTTTTGTATTTTTAGTAGAGATGGGGTTTCACCATGTTAGCCAGGATGGTCTCAATCTCCTGACCTCGTGATCTGCCCGCCTCAGCCTCCCAAAGTGCTGGGATTACAGGCATAAGCCACTGTACTCGGCCCATTTTAACCCTTTTTAAGTGTACAGTTCAGTGGCATTAAGGACCTTCATATCGTGGTGGAACCGTCACCTCCATCCCTCTCCAGAAATCTTCTCATCTTCCCAGAGTGAGACTCTGTTCTCATGTCCCGCAGCCCAGCCCCTGGCACTCACCCTTCCACTGTCTGCCTCTGCGAATGTGATGACTCCAGGTACCCCCACAAGTGGAGTCACTCAGTGTTTGTCTTTCTGCATCAGGCTTATTTCACTTAGCATGATGTCCTCAAGGTTCATCCATGTTGCTGCAGACTCAGGATCTCCTTCCTCTCTAAGGCTGACTCCTGTCCCACTGTGTGGAGAGGCCACATTTTCTCCACCCATTCGTCACTGATGGATGCTTGGGCTGCTTCCTCATTGGTTTTTAAAAATTATTTGTGGACATCCAAACAATGGAAAATTGTGAGGCGATTTTTATAAAAATGAATGAGGCAGCCCTGCCCTGCCATGGAAAGGTCCTCAAAATGCATTGTTGGTGAAAAATCCCAGTGAGGGGGAGTATGGACAGTATGCTACCTTTTTGTGTAATACAGACAGAAAAGGGTGATATGTATTTACATTTCCTTGTCTTTGCATAAAGAACCTATAGAAAGACAAGAAACTAATAAAAGCAGTCACTTGTGGGTGGAGCAAAGGACCCTCATGACATGGCTATTTTTGTACACAAGGGACACGATGTTCTGATCACTCTGCACACTCCCTGACCCCAACTCAGTCACTCCCCACGACCCTTCCAGGAGCCACTGCCTGGCTCCTGACACCTAAGCATATGCTCCCACGATCACAGCACGTTGCCCCCAGCTCCACCGAGTCTCTGCACACGCTGATCAGTCCGTCTGGCATGTCTCTCTGCAGACTCCTTCCTGCCCTCATCCCTCAGTGCAGCCGTCCTCGCCCAGCCCATTCCAGGCAGGCTGGAGCTCCTGCTGGAGGGAGGAGGAGCTGGCTGTCCCTGGGGGATGGAGGAGCAGCAGCGTCCTCGGTGTCCCCAGCTGTCCTCATGCAGAGGCCAGAGGTGGGCACCTGGCCTGTCTGCACCAGCATGCCTGCAGGGAGAGGTGGGAGGGGTGGGAGAGGTGGGAGAGGTGGGAGGGGTGGGAGGGGTGGGGGCCCCCCGGAGTGGCAGCAGCGCTGACCTCATCTCATCTTCTCTCTTTTTTTTTTTTCTCTTTTTTTATGAGAGGGAGTCTCGCTCTGTCGCCCAGGCTGGAGTGCAGTGGTGCCATCTCTGCTCACTGCAAGCTCCGCCCTCCCGCGTTTATGCCATTGTCCTGCCTCAGCCTCCCGAGTAGCTGGGACTACAGGTGCCGGCCACCTCACCCGGCTAGTTTTTTGTATTTTTAGTAGAGACGGGGTTTCACCATGTTAGCCAGGATGGTCTCGATCTCCTGACCTCACGATCCACCTGCCTCGGCCTCCCAAAGTGCTGGGATTACAGGCGTGAGCCACCGCCCCTGCCCATACCTCACCTTCTCTTAGGGGGTCTCCTAGGACATCCACCACAGTGAGCATAGAGAGCAGTCACCCTGTTTCCCTCACAGCACCCCTCCAGTGGGGCAGTCTCTGCATAGCTCTGCCTCCCCTGCCAGCTCCCTGAGCTCAGGCTTTGTCCCCATTGCCTGGAACAGAGCCAGGAGTCACTCCATGCATACACGCATGAATGGATGACCCTTGGCAACAGCAGGAAAAAATTGAAGTCTGCGGCACAAGGATAAGCCCATTCACTGATTCCCGGACCTGGACCCAGCTGGTGACACGATGGGTGATTGGAGGTCAGAGGGCTGCTGGCAGCCCAGACCCTCTCCGGGCATCCCTGGGGGTCACAATAGTTTGGCAACCACCACCACCCCTGGCTCCAGAGCAGAGCTGGATCTGAACACTTCTCCCACTTCCCATGTGCCCAGTACCTGGTTCCAGGCCAGGCCCCAGGTCCCCTGGGAGCCTCCTGGCTGTCTCTTTAAAGTGGCAGCCTCCTGGCCTCCTTCAGAAAGGCCCCTGCGTCGTACCTCCCACCATCCTGCAGAGGCTTCCAGAGCCACCTCCACCCTTGCCACTGGCTTGTCAAGAAAATTGGGCTGGGATCTGGGGCAGGCCCAACACTGCAGGGTGAACAGGTGCCAGGTGTCCAGCAGGAGACAGCAGACCTCCCAGGCTCACAGGTTTTCTGTCTTGTGGAATCAGGCTGAGCTGCCGCACCCTGGGCAGGAGGCAGAGCAGTGTGTACCCTGCAGCTGGCCCATCCTGCAGCTAGCCTCCTCCCACTGAGCAGGTGCAGCCTCCTGCATGCCTACATGCACAGCCGCCTCCCCCTGGGAGAGACAGGAGGTGGTTTTATGAAATTTTACAGTTTTATTGGCTGAAAATTGAACACTTACAGCATTGTCAGGGAGACGAAAATAAGCTGTGTCTGTCACCATGGCCAGGATTGTCTGGGCTGCTGTCCACACCAATGCCTGAGCCCTTCCCATGCTGTAACCCAGTCCCAGCACCTCCCACACCCACACGGCCACGGGATAGCCCTCTGAGGGGCTCCTCTGACCCCCAGTGTCAGCTCTGGCCCCCCATGTCCCTCTGTCTCTACTCCCAGGACAGGGTCACTCAGTGCTGGAAAGGAGAAACAGGCCAGGGTCAGGGTTTGCCATCGGGGCAGCAGGGACAGCGTTAGCAGGGGAGTCTCAGAGTCCTAAGAAGTAGAAGACCCTGCAGTGAGCTGGCAGGACTCCACGATCAAGAATGTAGGGGTGGCCGGGGCGCGGTGGCTCACGCCTGTCATCTCAGCACTTTGGGAGACCAAGGCAGGTGGATCACGAGGTCAGGGGATTGGACCATCCTGGCTAACACGGTGAAATCCTGTCTCTACTAAAAATATAAAAAAATTAGGCCGGGCGCGGTGGCTCAAGCCTGTAATCCCAGCACTTTGGGAGGCCGAGGCGGGTGGATCACGAGGTCAGGAGATCGAGACCCTCCTGGCTAACACGGTGAAACCCCATCTCTACTAAAAATACAAAAAACTAGCCGGGCGCGGTGGCGGGCGCCTGTAGTCCCAGCTGCTCGGAGGCTGAGGCGGGAGAATGGCGGGAACCCGGGAGGCGGAGCTTGCAGTGAGCCGAGATCGCGCCACTGCACTCCAGCCTGGGCGACACAGCGAGACTCCGCTCTCAAAAAAAAAAAAAAATTAGCCGGGCGTGGTGGTGGGCGCCTGTAGTACCAGCTACTCAGGAGGCTGAGGCAGGATGGCGTGAACCCGGGAGGCAGAGCTTGCAGTGAGAGGAGACGGCACCACTGCACTCCAGCCTGGGTGACAGCGAGACTCTGTCTCAAAAAAAAAAAAAAGAATGTAAGGGCTGGTTAAACAGTGACAGGTTTATCCAAGACACATCACTGTGAGGGCTCCTGGGCTTTCAAGGAAGACTGGCCTAGAGGGATAAGTGGAAGTGCTTCTGAGAGTAAGCATGGGCTACCTGCACGTGTGTATGGACACCTGCTGCTGCTAGGCCCGTCACTCAGAGCGGGGTCACAGAGGATGTGCTCTGGCCTCTGCCTGGAGGTTTGGGTAGAGAAGAGACTGTAACGGCTGCAGCTGGCCTTTCTCTGTGCCAGGTGCTGACAGCAGCACCCCAGGCACCCAAGAAGGCTGACAAGGAGAATCTGCTGATGCCCACCAGAGGTCAGGTGCAGCCTTGGTGGGAAGCAGGGAAGCCTCCACTGAGGAGGAGGCATTTCAGCTACAACTAGAGGGATGGGAGAGTGAAGATGGTGGGAGAACCTTCCTGCAGGAGGGAACGGCATGTCCAGTGGTTCATAGTTGGAGAAGGCACTTGGAGAAGAGTACATGGCTGGTGCCAAGAGCAATGGGGTGTGATAAGCAGTGAGAATGGACAGGTCAGCTAGTCCCAATCACAAAGAGCCTGGAATGCCAGGTTAAGGAGGACAGCAGTTTTGACTGTACCTGAGAGAACCCCAACTTAAACAGGCACATATGATGGAGAAGTCCACAGAGCAGCTTCAGACACAGCGGGATTCGAGGTCCCCGACACTGTGCTCAGGAATGTGCCCACTTTCCTGGCCCCTCATGGTGCCACAATGGCCCCAATAGTGTCAGGCCACCAGCTCAAGGACTCCAGGGGGAAAGAAAGCCTCCAAGTGCCACAAAAGTTCTGGGATTGCAGGTGAGCCCCCCTAGTTTGGACGGGGCCAATCCCTGAACCAATCTTTGTGGCCAGAAGCATGGGGATTAGGCTGATTATCCAGGGTTGTGAAAAACAACCTTCGCTGAGGGGTCGGGGGGAGGCAGAATCTAGAAGAGGCCTGCCCCTGAGTGGGAACCCCAGAGTAGAAAAGAGATGGGTCCTGCAGGAGAGCTGAGAGGCTGTGAGACGAAGGAGAATGGAGGCTCTGCTGTTAGGAAGGGGGTCCCTGGCAGCACTCCCAGGAAGTGACCACTGGACTCAAGCTGGCACGAAGTGGCTGTGGGGGGAGCCTGCCCAGCCAGGAGCCCCAGGACCAGCAGCTCCCACTCAGGTGCACCCCCCAACTCAGGTGCACCCCCACTCAGGTGCACCCAACTCAGGTGTGCCCCACTCAGGTCCCCACTGCTCCTTGCCATTGCAGGCAGGCATGCCACAGACGCTGAGTGCCTCCGACATGGTCACCCCAGGCAGCCTCAGCCCACCCACCACCGAGCCCACAGATGGCGAACAGGCCAGGCAGCCCCTCCTGGATGGAGCTCCATCCTCAGCCTCCCTGGAAACACTGATCCAGCACCTGGTGCCCACAGCCGACTACTACCCGGAGGTGGGTGACCTACCCAGCGGGCAGGAGAGTGGGCTCTCCTCCACCAGGCACGGGAGGCAACAGGGTTGGGAGTGGCCTTGGGCCAGGGTACAGGGCCAGCGGGGAAGCATGCTCCTCCCGGTGTCCTCCTTAGCCTGTGCCCTCTTTCTCGTTTGTCCCCCAGAAAGCCTACATCTTCACCTTCCTGCTGAGCTCTCGCCTCTTCATCGAGCCCCGGGAGCTGCTGGCCCGGGTCTGCCACCTGTGCATCGAGCAGCAGCAGCTGGACCAGCCGGTGCTGACAAGGTGAGGTGGAGGGCAGGCCGGGGGTCTCAGAGTGTACCAGCACTCCCCTGCCATGCCCTCAAGGCATCAGCCTCTCGGGGAGGCAATGATTGTCCCCATTTTCCTGACAAGGTGGCTATAGGGTGTTTCCACCTTGTCTGAGGCCCAGAGCTAGAAGGAGCAGAACAGGCCCTTTAACCTCCGTGTAGTTTTCCAGTGCCCTACGGGAGCCCTTGAGCTTACATTAAGCCCAGGCCTGAGTATCCGGAGTCCGGTCAGTAGGACCCATCTGTGGCCGGGGGTCGCCTGCTGCCTCTGCTGGGCTTCCTTCCGCCAGCACATCCGCTCCCCGTCCCCAGTCCTGGCCAGACCCTGCGGGCTGCCGCTATTACACACACGTCGGTAGGGCTCTACAGCTAGTGCGAGAAACCCAACTTCGACCCGCCTGAACCAAAAGAACTTAGCTGGCTCCTGTACCTGCCCTATCTCAGGGACCGCTTGCTTGGGCCTCAAACTACAGCATTGCACCGTGGCCTGTCTCCCTCCCACCCTCTGCTGCCTTTTCCCTGGGCTTGCCTCCCTCAGACTGGCGGGTGCGGTGCCTGGTTGCCTCCACCGCACCAGGCTCACCTACCACCCTTTCCAGTCACGTGGAAGCCTCAATCCCTTTTCTCTACCGGTCCAGTGAGCCTCCTTATTGGCCTATCCTCGGTCACGTGGCCGCCTGTGAGCCAATCACTGCGCATGATAGAGTATGCACTGCTCTGATTGGTCAGCACAGACTTGGACCCACCCCTGGGGTAGGATCTGCTGCTCCCGAGAACGGGCCCCTCCCCGCGGCACGAAGATTCCCCCGGGGGGATGGAGACTTTGCAGAAAGGCCGCAGCAAGAGATGGCCCCACCCAGAAATGTGTGCGTCCTGCTCCGCTGCCTGCAGACGCAGGGCAGGATCGCACCACCCCCACAGAGAGAGCCCGAGGCCCTGCCTGCCCGGGCGGCCACACCCGCAAGGACGCGCAGTGAGGCTCACGTGCCCGCCCAGCGCCCCTCACGAGCACGGTGCCCCTCGCTTACCTGCAGGCCCGGGTCCGGAAGTTCGGCCCCAAACTGCTGCAGCTGTTGGCCGAGTGGACCGAGACCTTCCCGAGGGACTTCCAGGAGGAGTCGACTATCGGGCACCTTAAGGACGTGGTGGGCCGCATCGCCCCCTGTGACGAGGTGGGCAGCCGGGCGGGGTTCGCGTCACCCTGGGCTCTTCCCGTCCAGGCCTGCGCCTGTTCCGGGCCCGCACCCCAGGGCCCTCATCTCCCCACCCTGCACACCACGGCCCCTCTAAATCCAGCCCCTTTCTGGCCCATCAAGGAATCAGGCACTGCCGAGCTGGGAGGGAACGTGGAGTCTGGTGACCTCTCCCTGACTGCTCTCACCAATGGCATCAGATGGCGGGTGAGAGAAGACCCATTCATGGGCTCTTGGGGCGAGGTGGCCAGGCTGTTGGCCTCTGACCTACTAGGGGGGCTGGCAGAGTCCTGTCCTGGGCCTTGGTCATGGAGACCTCCCTGCTCCTGCCCTTGCCCCACTTCCCGTGTAAGAAGGGCTGGGCTGGTGGTCAGTGCTGCTAGGCAGGGACCTGCAAATCAGGGCCAGGGAAAAGTGTCTACAGGATGAACAAAAAAAAAAAACTGTAGCAGGGAAAATGACCACACCTGTCCAAGCAGATTCTCCTGGGATCCTCTCTGCCCCTAGGGGTAAGCTGCAAACCTTCAGGGCAGGGGCAGAGGAGGGGACAAGACCTCACCCCTGCAGTTAAACCACACCAGATAAACACAGCCCTTGCCCTCAGGAACCCCAGTGGTTTAGGAGGCCTTGGGTGTGCTGGGCATGAGGTGCTGCTGTGGCCAACACCCGCTTTGCCCTCCCAGCTGTGTTCCTCTGAGGAGCACACTGAAGGGTATCCAAGCCTCACTTCCCTAATGGGTGAAAGAAGGACAAAAATCTTCACCTTCCAGGATTATGGAGCTAGACATCTCCTGGTGTGTTTAGAAGGGGTAAGTTTATCAGCATCCCCAAATGCCACTGTGGGCAGCACTGCTGTAGCATTGCCTGGGAGGGGAAATGTGGGCAGGGGCTCATGCTGGTTGTCCTGGAACATGGCAAGCTGGTAGTTAGTGACATGCTGCAGAGTGGGTCTGGACATGGCAGAAGAGCTGCGTGTGAGACAAGGGAAAACTGCCAAGACAGGCTGGGCAACAGGAAGCCAAACGCCCACGGCAGACACAACTCAGGCTCTGAGGGAGGCACTGCCTGGGGTCACTTCACGCAGCAGGCAAGTGACTCAGAACTGAGCAGGCAAATTCTGAGGCTCAGTGAGATGAGAGTGGTTTCCTCTTCCTCCTCCCGGCACTTCTCCCCTCCTCTGTTCTCCTCCTCACCCCCTCCTCTTCCTCCTCTGCATCCCCTAATCCATCTGGAGATTGTGACATTTGACTTAGGATGCAGCACAAAACAGGGCCAGGGAGCAGTTGATGATTGGATGGGTGGGGGATGGGGACAGTGGAAACAGGGAATGGGGTGCTGGCTGACTGACTGGGAGGACATTTGGCTACTTTTATAGATGAATGTGGGAGAGAGTAGGTGACTGGGTAATTGGATAGGCAGGTGGATGCATGGGGTAAGTGGATGTGTATAGATTAATGGAAAGAAGAGAGGGAGAAATGTAGGAACGGGAACGGTGGACGGGTCGGTGGGTGGATGGGTGAATAGATGGAGGGGAAGGTGGATGGGTGGGTGGGTGGATGGGTGAATAGATGGAGAGGAAGGTAGGGGTGGGTGGGTGGATGGGTGGATGATGGAGGGGAAAGTAGATTGGTGGTGGATGGGTGAATAGTGGAGGGGAAGTATAGGGTGGGTGCGTGGGGTGGATGGGTGGTTGAAAGTTGAAAGATGGAGGAGGGATGGTGGGTGGGTGGGTGGTTGAATAAAGGGAGGGAAGGTGATGGGTGGGTGGGTGGATGGGTTTAGATGGAAGGGAAGGTAATGGGTGGGTGGGTGGATTTTTGAATAGATGGAGGGGAAGGTGGATGGGTGGGTGGGTGGATGTTTGAATAGATGGAGGGGAAGGTGGATGAGTGGGTGGGTGGATGGGTGAATAGATGGAAAGGAAGGTAGGTGTGTGGGTGGGTGGATGGGTGGATAGATGGAGGGGAAAGTAGATGGTGGGTGGATGGGTGAATAGGTGGAGGGGAAGGTAGATGGGTGGGTGCGTGGTTGGGTGGATGGGTGGTTGAACAGTGAATAGATGGAGGGGAAGGTGGATGGGTGGGTGGGTGGGTGGTTGAATAAATGGGAGGGAAGGTGGATGGGTGGTGGGTGGATGGGTGAATAGATGGAGGGGAAGGTGGATGGGTGGGTGGGTGGATGGGGAATAGATGGAGGGGAAGGTGGATGGGTGGGTGGGTGGGTGGGTGATAGATGGAAGGAAGGTAGATGGGTGGGTGGGTGGATGTTTGAATAGATGGAGGGGAAGGTGGATGGGTGGGTGGGTGGGTGGATGTTTGAATAGATAGAGTGGAGGGGAAGGTAGATGGGTGGGTGGGTGGATGTTTGAATAGATGGAGGGGAAGGTGGATGGATGGGTGGGTGGATGTTTGAATAGATGGAGGGGAAGGTGGATGGATGGGTGGGTGGATGTTTGAATAGATGGAGGGGAAGGTGGATGGATGGGTGGGTGGATGTTTGAATAGATGGAGGGGAAGGTGGATGGGTGGGTGGGTGGATGGGTGAATAGATGGAGGGGAAGGTGGATGGGTGGGTGGGTGGATGGGTGAATAGACGGAGGGGAAGGTAGATGGGTGGGTGGGTGGGTGGTGAATAGATGGAAGGGAAGGTAGATGGGTGGTGGTGGATGTTTGAATAGATGGAGGGGAAGGTGGATGGGTGGGTGGGTGGATGTTTGAATAGATGGAGGGGAAGGTAGATGGGTGGGTGGGTGGGTGGATGGGTGAATAGATGGAGGGGAAGGTGGATGGGTGGGTGGGTGGGTGGGTGGATAGATGGAAGGGAAGGTAGATGGGTGGGTGGGTGGGTGGGTGAATAGATGGAGGGGAAGGTGATGGGTGGGTGGGTGGATGGGTGAATAGATGGAGGGGAAGGTGGATGGTGGGTGGGTGCATGGGTGAATAGATGGAAGGGAAGGTAGATGGGTGGGTGGGTGGATGTTGAATAGATGGAGGGGAAGTGGATGGGTGGTGGGTGGATGTTTGAATAGATGGAGGGAAGGTGGATGGGTGGGTGATGTTTGAATAGATGGAGGGGAAGGTGGATGGGTGGGTGGGTGGGTGGATGTTTGAATACATGGAGGGGAAGGTAGATGGTGGGTGGGTGGATGGTGAATAGATGGAGGGGAAGGTGGTGGGTGAATAGATGGAGGGGAAGGTAGATGGGTGGGTGGGTGGATGGGTGAATAGATGGAGGGGAAGGTGGGTGGGTGGATGGGTGAATAGATGGAGGGGAAGGTAGATGGGTGGGTGGGTGGATGGGTGAATAGATGGAGGGGAAGGTAGATGGGTGGGTGGGTGGATGGATGAATAGATGGAGGGGAAGGTAGATGGGTGGGTGGGTGGATGGGTGAATAGATGGAGGGGAAGGTGGGTGGGTGGGTGGATGTTTGAATAGATGGAGGGGAAGGTGGATGGGTGGGTGGGTGGATGTTTGAATAGATGGAGGGGAAGGTAGATGGGTGGGTGGATGGGTGAATAGATGGAGGGGAAGGTAGATGGGTGGGTGGATGGGTGAATAGATGGAGGGAAGGTGGATGGGTGGGTGGGTGAATAGATGGAGGGGAAGGTGGGTGGGTGGGTGGGTGGGTGAATAGATGGAGGGGAAGGTGGGTGGGTGGGTGAGTGGGTGAATAGATGGAGGGGAAGGTGGGTGGGTGGGTGAATAGATGGAGGGGAAGGTGGGTAGGTGGGTGGGTGGGTGAATAGATGGAGGGGAAGGTGGGTGGGTGGGTGGACGGGTGAATAGATGGAGGGAAGGTAGATGGGTGGGTGGATGGGTGAATAGATGGAGGGGAAGGTGGGTGGGTGGGTGGACGGGTGAATAGATGGAGGGGAAGGTGGGTGGGTGGTGGACGGGGTGAATAGATGGAGGGGAAGGTGGGGGGTGGGTGGGTGGACGGGTGAATAGATGGAGGGGAAGGTGGTGGGTGGGTGGACGGGGGAATAGATGGAGGGAAGGTGGGTGGAGGGTGGACGGGTGAATAGATGGGGGGAAGGTGGGTGGGGGGGTGGTGGAGATGAATAGATGGAGGGGAAGGGGTGGGGGGTGGGTGGGTGGAAGGGTGAATAGATGGAGGGGAAGGTGGGTGGGTGGGTGGACGGGTGAATAGATGGAGGGGAAGGTGGGTGGGTGGGTGGACGGGTGAATAGATGGAGGGGAAGGTGGGTGGGTGGGTGGACGGGTGAATAGATGGAGGGGAAGGTGGGTGGGTGGGTGGGTGGACGGGTGAATAGATGGAGGGGAAGGTGGGTGGGTGGGTGGGGACGGGTGTGATAGATGGAGGGGAAGGTGGGTGTGGGTGGGTGGACGGGTGAATAGATGGAGGGGAAGGTGGGTGGGTGGGTGGATGGGTGAATAGATGGAGGGGAAGGTGGATGGGTGGGTGGGTGGGTGAATAGATGGAGGGGAAGGTGGGGGGTGGGTGGGTGGATGGGTGAATAGATGGAGGGAAGGTGGGTGGGTGGACGGGTGAATAGATGGAGGGGAAGGTGGTGGGTGAATAGATGGAGGGGAAGGTGGGTGGGTGGGTGGATGGGTGAATAGATGGAGGGGAAGGTGGGGGGTGGGTGGGTGGGTGAATAGATGGAGGGGAAGGTAGATGGGTGGGTGGGGGGTGAATAGATGGAGGGGAAGGTGGGTGGGTGGGTGGATGGGTGAATAGATGGAGGGGAAGGTAGATGGGTGGGTGGGTGGATGGGTGAATAGATGGAGGGGAAGGTGGGTGGGTGGGTGGGGTGAATAGATGGAGGGGAAGGTAGATGGGTGGGTGGGTGGGTGAATAGATGGAGGGGAGGTGGGTGGGTGGGTGGATGGGTGAATAGATGGAGGGAAGGTGGATGGGTGGGTGGGTGGGTGAATAGATGGAGGGGAAGGTTGGTGGGTGGGGGGTGGATGGGTGAATAGATGGAGGGGAAGGTGGGTGGGTGGACGGGTGAATAGATGGAGGGGAAGGTGGGTGGGTGAATAGATGGAGGGGAAGGTGGGTGGGTGGGTGGATGGGTGAATAGATGGAGGGGAAGGTGGGTGGGTGGGGGGTGGGTGAATAGTGGAGGGGAAGGTAGATGGGGGGTGGGGGGGGTGAATAGATGGAGGGGAAGGGGGTGGGTGGGTGGATGGGTGAATAGATGGAGGGGAAGGTAGATGGGTGGGTGGGTGGATGGGTGAATAGATGGAGGGGAAGGTGGTGGGTGGGTGGGGTGAATAGATGGAGGGGAAGGTAGATGGGTGGGTGGGTGGGTGAATAGATGGAGGGGAAGGTGGGTGGGTGGGTGGATGGGTGAATAGATGGAGGGGAAGGTGGATGGGTGGGTGGGTGGGTGAATAGATGGAGGGGAAGGTTGGTGGGTGGGTGGGTGGATGGGTGAATAGATGGAGGGGAAGGTGGGTGGGTGGACGGGTGAATAGATGGAGGGGAAGGTGGGTGGGGGAATAGATGGAGGGGAAGGTGGGTGGGTGGGTGGATGGGTGAATAGATGGAGGGGAAGGTGGGTGGGTGGGTGGGTGGGTGTGAATAGATGGAGGGGAAGGTAGATGGGTGGGTGGGTGGGTGAATAGATGGAGGGGAAGGTGGGTGGGTGGGTGGGGTGAATAGATGGAGGGGAAGGTAGATGGGTGGGTGGGTGGATGGGTGATAGATGGAGGGGAAGGTGGGTGGGTGGGTGGGTGAATAGATGGAGGGGAAGGTAGATGGGTGGGTGGGTGGGTGAATAGATGGAGGGGAAGGTGGGTGGGTGAGTGGGTGAATAGATGGAGGGGAAGGTGGGTGGGTGGGAGGGGGGTGAATAGATGGAGGGGAAGGTGGGTGGGTGGGTGGACGGGTGAATAGATGGAGGGAAGGTAGGGGGTTGAGGGGGTGAATGTTAGAAAGGAGGGAGCAAGGGTAGATGAGTGAATTGATGGTTCTGTTGGGGGGTTGGGGGTCACTATAAAAGAGAGGTGGGGGATAGTAGCTGGGTGAAGAGAAGGGGACAGGTGGATGGGGATGGATGAGTGAAAGTGAATGGTGGATGGATGGGTAGGCGAGTGGATGTGTGAGTGGGCAGTGAATGAGTGAGTGGGCAGATGTTAGAAGGAAGGAAGGGGAGAGGAGTGAATTGATGGATCTGGGGTGGGTCACTGTATAAAAGGAGAGGTCGGTGGTAGCATGTGACTGGAGAAGAGATGAATGTGGGGATGGTGGGTGCTGGGTGGATGATATGCAGGGGGTGAGACCCCAGTCTCCTACTTTGTTCCCTTTGACCCCCAAGTGTCAGCAGTGAGGTCTGTCATATGACCAGGCAGATTTGACCTGCCTGATGTTGGAGCCATGTTTCGGTGGTGGGGCTGGGGGTAAGCCTCAGGAAACGAGTAGCTCCTGTCCACCTGGACAACCCACAGGTCTGTTACCAGGCTGCGTAGCATGGACTGGAATAGGAGTTCCCCAGTCCCAACCTAGGCCCCGGCTAGGGGTGCTTCCCCATGCCTCTGGTGACCTCGAGTTGCCCTTCCACAAAAAAGCATGCACCCCGAAGAGGACCTTCTCTGGGCACTGCCTCTCCTCACTGGGCGCTGCTGTGGACTGTGGGTTGTTCCCTTCCTGGCGCAGAATGGTTTGGGATGGAAGAGCCCTGGACCAGACTGATGAGGCAGGGCCTGGGACCCAGCGTGAGCCCACCCAGATTCAGACTCGGAAACCACAGCTGCGTGACCTCGGGCAAGGAGCTTTCCCTCTCTGAGCCAGTTTCCTTATTGGTAAAACAGGAGAACACCTGTCCCCACCGCACAGCTTTGCAGTGAGGAGTCCCTGAGGTCAGGTGCACGCTTGCTTCAGCACTCAGTAGACGAGGGCTGTGAGGAGAACAGATGGTTCCCAAATCAGGCATAGGAGCATTGTTCTTAAGTTTTTTTTTTTTTTTTTTTTTTTTAGACGGAGTCTGGCTCTGTCTCCAGGCTGGAGTGCAGTGGCCCGATCTCAGCTCACTGCGAGCTCCGCCTCTCGGGTTTACACCATTCTCCTGCCTCAGCCTCCCGAGTAGCTGGGACTACAGGCGCCCAGCTAGTTTTTTGTATTTTTAGTAGAGACGGGGTTTCACCGTGTTAGCCAGGATGGTCTCGATCTCCTGACCTCATGATCCGCCCGTCTGGGCCTCCCAAAGTGCTGGGATTACAGGCTTGAGCCACTGCGCCCGGCGTTTCTTAAGTTTTACAGAACTTTCATTGTGAAACATTTCAAACATACAAAAGTGAAGAACGGTTACCGTGCACTCCTCTGTCCTCATCACCCAACTCCAACAGTAATATTTTGCCGAACTGGTTTGTCCTGTCCCCTCACACATTTTGCTTTCCCACAAGTTAGCTGTAAGCAAACCACAGACATAGGCTTTGCTTCCAGAATATTTCAGCATTATCTTTTTGAAAGATTTCTCACACAAGGGTGGAATAAAATGATAGAAAGTGATGTGCACAAGATAATGAGGTGAGCACAGGTCTTTTCAGAGCTGTGTGTCTTTGGGCAAGTTGCTTAATCTCTCTGGGCCGTAAGTGTCTTTCTGTAAAAGGGAGGGTGATCATTCCTCCCTCACAGGGCTGTGAGAGAACAGCAGAGCTTGGGGCTGCAGAGGAGACAGCAGTGGGCTCCTTCTGGCTTCTCTGCTGCGGCTTCCCCCATCAGAGTGACCGTGAAAGGTGGCAACTTCCTCTTTCCTCCGCCTGCTCCCATGTTGTCACCGTGTTCCACACCGGCTCTCGGCAGCTGGAGCAGCACTGGAGAGGGACTGAGGAGGCCATTCTCCATGACCATGGTTCTGGGGATTCCCGGGAAGCCTTCCCAGCATCGGGCCACCCTGTGCTGGGCAGGGGACCCAGAGGAGTGTCATGGCCAGCCCAGCCTTTGTGGGGCTCCCAGTAGGTTGGATGCAGTAGTTAGAGCTCAGGGAGGCCAGTGCTGAGGCTGAAGGAGGCTCGGGGAGCCAGGGAAGACCCCAGTGCTCTGGCCATACCCATTGGGCCAGCCACAGAGGAGGCCGACTCAACAGGCAGCCCCTCTCCTGGGCTGGTCTTGCTTTTTATTTTATTTTTTTGAGACGGAGTCTCACTCTGTCACCCAGGCTGGAGTGCAGTGGTGTGATTTGGCTCACTGCAAGCTCCACCTCCCGGGTTCAATAGCTTTAGCCTTCTCAGTAGCTGGGATTACAGGCATATACCACCACGCACAGCTAATTTTTGTATTTTTAGTAGAAACGGGGTTTCACTATGTTGGTCAGGCTTGTCTCAAACTCCTGACCTCGTGATCTGCCTGCCTTGACCTCCCAAAGTGCTGGGATGACAGGCGTGAGCCCCCACGCCTGGCCTGTTAGGATTACAGGCAGGAGCCACGGCGCCCGGCCTGGTCTTGCTTTCTAACTCACCCAAACGGACTGTCTGCTGAACTGACCACCGCCCTCTGAGGCTCCCTCTGTGGCAGAGGTGGCAGAAAACTGACACAGAGAACAAACCCACGGAGGGAGCAGACCCCCAGGAGCCTCATGAGCTCCCGCGTCAGCTTTCTGCCACCTCTGCCTGTTATTTAATAGCCAGGAGGACATGGGCCCTAGGCTGGCTCAGGAGGGAGTCTCCAAGAATTTCAGAGAACAGAGGCCAGTGCTCATCTGGTCAGGGACAGGGGTTCCAGCTGTGAAATGCCCAGTCCAAGAGAGCTTGGAGGCACCTGGAGAGCCGTGGCCGCCACCCAGGCCACCCTCGGATGACTCTGCATTCACACCCAGCTGTATGCATGCAGCAGATGGCTTGTGGAAGTAGAAGGAAACGCGGCTGCAGAGCTCCCAGCCTCCCGGCAGGCTTCCAGCTGTGATCAGTGCGGAGAGAGGGCTTCAGCCCGAGGCTGGAGGGGCGAAGTGCTGTTCCACCCCAGCACAGCCTGGTGCTCCATAAACATGGACCCACCGTAGTGACGAGGGAACACCTTGACATGCTCGGTGGTTCAGGTCTCTGGCCCTGCCATGTCTACCGGGGAGATCTCCGAGCCCCGATCCACGAGTGTGTGGAAATCAGAAAATGAGAAGAGGCCAAGGAGGAGGGCAGATAGCATCCCCACATTCCGAGGGGGCGTAGAAGAGTCAGGAAAGAACAAACATAAGCTAGAACCTAACATCACTGGAAAAATTGAAATAAATTAGCAAGCAGGAAGGGATGATTATTTGGAATGAATATTGGTTCATTCAGCAGTAACAAAAATCTGCGTTTTTAAAAAACAAGGCAATCTCGTGGCCCTATCAAGCGGTAGGCACAGACACCCTGCAGCCTTGATTTTGGCACGGGCCTGCAGTCCACCCTGACACCCTGCTGGAGAGAGTGTCTGACAGCAGGTGCAAACACAGTTTATCCACGCATTCAGCAGACGCTCGTGGACACCTCCTGTGAGCCAGCTATGGCCCTTCATGAACACAGAGCAGCCGGCGGTTGGCTGCGTGGAGCCTGTGGTCCAGGGAGAGGAGGTACACGTGAACAGAATCATTTCCCCAACAGCTCTGAAGTGGTGTGGCAGAAGAGTTCATGGCACTGAATGCCAGTGGCCGGTCTGGAGAAGCAGCACTTGAGCTTCGGTCCAGTGGATGAGAACATGCCAGAAGGGAGAAAGCTGTCCAGATCCTGCTGGGGACATGGGGAGGGTGGGAAGGAGTCAAAGGGGTGGAGGAGTGACCTGTGTCCAGAGCACAGAGGGGGAGCAAGGACGCATAGATGCCACCAAGCCTGGCCAGAGCTGGCCTCAGGGCCTCAGAGTCACGCCAGGGCTCCTGTCTTTGCACAAGCCATGGAGGCATTTTCACGGAGAGGGAGGCAGCGATCAGATTTGCATTTTGAACAGACCACTCTGCCTGCAGAGGAGAGAAGCTGGCGTGGATGCACTGGGGGCATTAAGGAGGCCAGGGCAGCCAGAGAGATGGCAGTGACCTGGCCTCCGGAGACAGTGGTGGGATGCACAGAAACGGAAGAAAATGAAATAGAGAAGGGTGGTGACGGCCTAGAGGGGAATGAGGGAGAGGGTGGGGTCGAGGATGGCACCAAGCCTGTGTGGTGGCTGACACGCTGTCCACCAACACCAAGAATACCAGCTTTGGACAAGGAGAGCCGACCTCCATTTGCTGTGCTGGGCAAACAGAGGACCATGGGCCATCTGAGGGACTGCCACCCATATGACTCTGGAGATCAGAGGGAGACTGCGGGTGTGAACCAGAATAGCCAGGAGCTAAATAAGAGAAGAGCGGCCTAGACCGAGCAGGAAGAACCCCAAAGCCCAGCATCTCACGATGGTGAACACAGGCAAGCCTGCAGACAGCCCAAGGCAGGAGCAACCAGGAGGCTGAGGCGGAGGCGGCCAAGGAAGACGCAGTCTGAGAAACGGCCACTGGCTTCGGTGACAGGAGGGCCCAGTGAATTGACTGATGGGAGTGGCCGCCAGGTGAAGTGATCCAGGAGTGAGCGGGAGGTGAGGCAATGAAACAGGTGTAGCCACTTGTGGGACTCCGGCTGTGCCTGGGAGAGGGACAGGAGGTCAGTGGAAGGGCCAGGGCCCACGGGGGACTGGCCGTGCCCCCCAGGACTGGCAGTGGCTGTGCCCCACGCCTCATCTTCCCAGCACTCAGATGAAGCCCTGGGAGGCAGTGTGCTGACCAGTTTTGGACACAGCCTTCCTGAGAAGAGTCATTCCTTCCATGGCCAGCAGATAGAAGAGTCAGACCTCAGCTTCCCCACTCACTGCCCAGCTAACTAGTGGGCGCCGTCTGCACCTGGCCCCTGTGCTCTGAGAGTTAGGCTTAGGGTTAAGCCACCTCCTGTCCCATTCCTCTCATCTGAGGCTCTGCCACAGCGGCCTGTGGCCACTCCACAGAGAAGCACTGCCATAGGAGTGCCAGATGACTACCAACCCTGCCACCAGAGCACAGGGCTCCAGCAGTCCTCAGCAGCAGCACCCCAGCACCCTGTCTGAGGCTCCCCAGAGCATTTGGAGCCCCCAGACCCTCACAGCCAGCATGCAGACACCACACCTGCCCACCGCTCACAGCAGGCTCTGTGTGTCTCAAAATTGCGTGAAGAAACACTCCCTGCAATCTCAGAAGTGACCTGATGATACCGACCGCCCACCCCTCGTTACTGATACCGACCGCCCGCCCCTCGTTATTTCCCGAGGCCTCTGGGAGCACGCAGCCTGTCCAGTCAATGCTCGCCATCGCTGGGGACCAGGCTCCAGCTCCCACCACTGCCTCTGCCAGTGCCCGGGCCAGCTCCTGGCTGCAAGGGAGTTCATCTCACTCTGTGAGTTAGACCAAAACCCGTGAGGACGTGAGGACGTCTCCCTTAACAAACCCAGCCAGTCTGATGGCACTTCCTTGGAAATAGGGGTTTCTGAGGGAAAATGATTTGGTTTTTCTCGATGGTGGCAGAGGAGGTGCCCCTCGAGGGTGGCCATGGCCTTTCATCCCTGTACCCAGCCCATGATGTGGCCCGAAGCGAGAGCCCATGCGTCTGGGCTGGCTGGTGGGGGTGAGCACTACTTTGCACGCACTGTGTGCCCAGAGCAGGGCTGTTCTCTCACATCACAGAGGTGGCAGCACAGACCTTGCAGCCCTGTGGAGCTGTTATTCTAGTGTGGGAGGAAATGAACACAACTGTCTCGACAGTGGTCCTATAAAACAAGTCGCACAGGGTGACCTGGACGAATACTGCTGGGAGCAGAGGCCAGGACAGCACAGCTGGTCAGGGAAGGCCGAGCTGGACCTGGTAGATAACAGAGGCCCCATTAAAGCCAAGCCAAATGCCAGTCGTCTGCCCAGAGCAGGGCCCATGCCACATCTCCCTCCTCTCTCCCTTTCTCTGGCTTCCTGGCTGTGCCCACCCCACTCTGCCCCACTGCCCCAGACAGCTGCCCCCAACCCCCGTCACCCTCCCTGACATGTGCTCCTCTTGGCTCCCACCCACAGATGGGAAGCCCTGCAACCTTCACCCCAGATCCCTTGCCAGGTGGCCCCAACCTGGCCAGGATTGGGTCCTGTTTCAGGGTAGGGGCAGGTCCTGGCCCCTGTGCTGGTACCTGGCCTTTTCTCTAGAGACCCTGAGGGAAAGACCCTCCCTTTGGAGCCCAGGAGGCTGCCTGGCTCCAGTGTTAGAGATGCAGAGATGGGTGTTCAGGCCTGAGCGCCCCTCTTTCCACCCACCAGGCATACCGGAAGAGGATGCATCAGCTCCTACAGGCTCTTCACCAGAAGCTGGCCGCTCTGCGCCAGGGGCCGGAAGGTCTGGTGAGTGCCGACAAGCCCATCTCCTACAGGACCAAGCCGCCAGCCTCCATCCACAGGGAGCTCCTTGGTGTCTGCAGCGACCCCTACACACTGGCCCAGCAGCTGACCCACGTGGAACTGGTGAGCCGGCCCAAGCCACCTTCCTCACCCCAGATTCAGCAGGACCCACACAGATACACTGTGCCCTCCCTGGCTTCCCAGAGCAGCCCCACAAGCTTGTGAAGGAGGGCCCTGGCCTAGCCTCCAGCACGCACTGGGCTCCTTGTGGATGCAGAGGCCAAGGGCCCATCCCAGGGAGAGGGAGGCCGGGGCGGGTTCTTCCCTTTGAGACGGAGGGTTGATGGAGCCCTCCCTGCCCTCCAGGCACTTTTCCAGTGCACGCCCGTGCGCTCGCTCATGTCTCCATCACCTGGCCAGGCAGGCCCTGTACACAGAGGAAACTAAGGCCCAGAAAGGTGAAGCGACTTGCCAACGTCACACAGCAGAAGGAACACAGCCAGGGTTTGATTCTGGCCCAGATGTCAAGCTCCTGACCACCAGCACTCGCCCCCGCCCCGCCCCGCAGAGGAAGTAGGTCTCTTTAGTTACCTAGTGTGGAGTCTAGTTTCCCTGGGCTCACGCCCCATGGCATTGCTCCCTACCCCCAGGAACCGGGAAAGGAGGGGCTGCCTCCTCCAGGGAAGGCGCGGAGCTCTGTGGCAACCTGAAACAGGGTCTCCAAGCCCCAGTGTGGAGGACTAGGGGCTGGGGCACCACGGCAGGGCCCCCAGTCGACACCCCCTCCCCATACCTTCCCTCTTGTACCCACTCTTCCCCTTCCCTGCAGGAGCGGCTGCGGCACATCGGGCCGGAAGAGTTTGTCCAGGCCTTTGTGAACAAGGACCCTCTGGCCAGCACAAAGGTAGGAGGCGCTTACGGGCTGTCCCAAAAGTGACCCGCACCCAGTGACTAGCCGCTCTCAGGGAAGCCCCAGAGCCTTCTCTGGGCGAGTGCTGGAGTGGCCGAGAGAGGGACAGGTGGGTTCGGAGGGGCTTTGCCCGCTCCGCCACGCCCCTCCAGCTCGGGGGCGGACCACGATGGCCGAGTCCCCGGAAAGCCTGGGATCTGAATGTGCAGGACGTGGGGGTCACCCACCCAGCGAGGGCGGAGGAGTGGGCGAGGAACTGGGCCGTGGGCCGCGCCGCTCGGGTGGGCCAGGACCCTGGGCAGGGAGGAGGGTGGAGGGCCCCCTGGCGCGCTCCGGGACCCCGAGCGCCTTCCCGGTGCGTTTCGGTGGGCGCCGGTGCCCTCGAGCGGCCACGCGAGGAAGCGCGGGTTGCTGCGCGCTGCCCGGGCTAGGTAAGGGAACTGCTGGGTCCCGGTGACGCGGCCCACACACCGGGATTTCGATCCCACCCTTCTGGGAGCCCAACCAGCAGAGGGCCGGTGCCTCCAACGGGCTAAATCCAAGCCTGAATTGCAAACATTGTGCCTTCTGCCCTCACACCTAATAAAAGTACAAACTAAATAGGAGATTGCACTTTCACTTCTCTGATAAGCAAAGGTCATCTAGTAGGTTAGACACCTTGTGGAAGGCACACTCCGCATGGCTGCTGGGGTGAAGCTGGCGCAGCCACTTTGGAGGGGAGATTGGCACTAGCGTCAATGCTGTAAACGGACTTTCTTGACCCCAACTTTCCATACCTACGAATTTCTCCCACAGATACACACCCATGTACACAGACATGCGCGGACGAAGATATTTGGGATAGACAATGTGTGTTATGGCCAACACTGGGGGCAGATTGCCTTATCAGCCGTGGGGACTGGATTACAAATTATGAAACAGCTATAACTAGAATGCTGTGCAGCTATGAAGGGGAATAAGGTGGACAGAACAATCTCCAAGACCTATCCCTCCAGGCACTGAGAGAAAAGGGTAGAGGGAAGAACTGGGGCAAGAGTGTGCGACTATTTGGGTAACGAAAAAAGAGGGTAACACAAAACCATGTATGTTGCCTATGTCCGTGAGCACTCTCTAGGAATGCTGACTGCTCTGGAATTCTGAACACTTGTGGTGCTGGGAGGCAGGAATGGAAGGGAGTTTTTTTTTTTTTTTTTTTTTTTTTGAGATGGAGTCTCGCCCTGTCCGCGAGGCTGGAGTGCAGTGGTGTGATCTCGGCTCACTGCAACCTCTGCCTCCCGGATTCACGCCATTCTCCTGCCTCAGCCTCCCCAATAGCTGGGACTACAGGCACCCGCCACCACGCCCAGCTAATTTTTTGTATTTTTAGTAGAGACGGGGTTTCACTGTGTTAGCCAGGATGGTCTCAATCTTCTGACTTCGTGATCTGCCCGCCTCGGCCTCCCAAAGTGCTGGGATTACAGGTGTGAGCCGCTGCGCCTGGCCGAGATTCTTACAAGATTGTTTAGTATGGGGCCATTTCCAAATATTACTATTTTATTGTGAAATACATCAAGATGAAACATGACATTTGTTTATCCCCCCTACTGTAGGTGAACATTTGTGTGTCCAGCTTTTTGCTGTTGTAAATATTCCCACAGGGGACATTCTTATACCCGCGTCCTGGCACACACAAGTGCACACTTTCTCTAGGGTGTCCGTTCTCAAAAGGCTCAGGATCCCTTTATACTCTTAAAAATTGTTGGCCGGGCGCGGTGGCTCAAGCCTGTAATCCCAGCACTTTGGGAGGCCAAGACGGGTGGATCACGAGGTCAGGAGATCGAGACCATCCTGGCTAACACGGTGAAACCCTGTCTCTACTAAAAAATACAAAAAACTAGCCGGGCGAGGTGGCGGGCACCTGTAGTCCCAGCTACTCGGGAGGCTGAGGCAGGAGAATGGCGTGAACCTGGGAGGCGGAGCTTGCAGTGAGCTGAAATCCGACCACTGCACTCCAGCCTGGACGACAGAGCGAGACTCCATCTCAAAAAAAAAAAAAAATTGTTAAGGACCTCAATTAACTTTTGGTTATATAGATTATATTTATCAATATTTATTTTAACAATTAAGATTAACTTTTTTTTTGAGATGGGGTCTCACTCACTCTTGTCACCCAGGCTGGAGTGCGGTGGTGCGATCTCGGCTCACTGCAACCTCCACCTCCCGGGTTCAAGTGATTCTCCTACCTCAGCTCCCTCGAGTAGCTGGGACTACAGGTGTGTGTCACCACACATGGCTAATTTTTGTATTTTTATTAGAGACAGGGTTTCGCCATGTTGACCAGGCTGGTCTCAAACTCCTGACCTCAAGTGACTCACCCACCTGGCTTCCCAAAGTGCTGGGGTTACAGGTGTGAGCCACTGAACCTGGCCCTAAGATTAATTTTTTTTTTTTTTTTTTTTTTTTTTGAGACGGAGTCTCGCTGTCGCCCGGGCTGGAGTGCAGTGGCCGGATCTCAGCTCACTGCAAGCTCCGCCTCCCGGGTTTACGCCATTCTCCTGCCTCAGCCTCCCCAGTAGCTGGGACTACAGGCGCCAGCCACCTCGCCCGGCTAGCTTTTTGTATTTTTTAGTAGATACGGGGTTTCACCATGTTAGCCAGGATGGTCTCGAACTCCTGACCTCGTGATCCGCCCGTCTCGGCCTCCCAAAGTGCTGGGATTACAGGCTTGAGCCACCGCGCCCGGCCTAATTTTTTTAAATATCTATTCAAAATTAACAATAATTGCCAGGTGCAGTGGCTCACACCTGTAATTCCAGCACTTTGGGAGGCCGAGGTGGGCAGATTACGAGGTCAGGAGATCGAGACCGTCTTGGCTAAAACGGTGAAACCTCGTCTCTACTAAAAAAATACAAAAAAATTAGCCTGGCGTGGTGGCGGGTGCCTGTAGTCCCAGCTACTTGGGAGGCTGAGGCAGGAGAATGGCGTCAACCCAGGAGGCAGAGCTTACAGTGAGCCGAGATCGCGCCACTGCACTCCAGCCTAGGCAACAGAGCGAGACTCCATCTCAAAAATAAATAAATAAATAAATAAATAAATAAATAAAATAACAATAATAGCCAAATAGTGGCCCATGCCTGTAGTCCCAGCTACTCAGGAGGCCCAGATAGGAGGATTGCTTGAGCCCAAGAGTTCAAGTCCAGCCTGGGCAACATAGATAGCAGGAACCCATCTCTCTAAAAACAAAACAATAAAAACCCATTACATGGCAACATAAATAACATATTTCATGAAAAATAATTCTTTTTCCACAATAGGAAATTACCGAGAAGAGTGGCATTGTTTTATAGTATTTTTTACAAATCTCTTTACTGTCTGACTTAATAGAAGACAGCTGGATTCTTTTCTCTGCTTCTGCATTCTGTCTCTTGACATAGTTTTTTTGGTTGAAGAAAATCCAACCTCACACCAATAGGTAGCTGGAAAAGGGAGGAGTATTTTACCACCTTTTCAGATAATTGTGAATATGCTTCTCTGATACCACACTAAAACTCAGCAAGTAATAGTTTTTGAAGATTAACTACAATGTGAAATCTGAAAAGATATCAGTGAACTTCCTGTACTCTGACGTTGAAAGCCATTGGTCTGTCTTGAATCTTGATGCACAATTTTGCAACATCATACATTGGTCATGCGGGAAAATACAGGTTCACTGTGTTAGGCAGATCTTCCAAATGCTGGCACATTTCATTGTACAACATTTTAGAAATCACATAATTATCACTCTTGGCCTCATTTTTCAGTCTGTAAGTATTGGGAAGCTGCCAGGCTCACAGAGGCAGATACGTGTCTTACAAGTTCCCGGTTTTCTCTTGAAAGCCTTAATTTTATCATTGGCAACAAATATTGTCAATTGTTCTCCTCTCTTTTAAAGACTAAGCCAAGAACTTCCAATTTTTATTTTATTTATTTATTTATTTTTTGAGACGGAGTCTCGCTCTGTCCCCCAGGCTGGAGTGCAGTGGCCGGATCTCAGCTCACTGCAAGCTCCGCCTCCCGGGTTCACGCCATTCTCCTGCCTCAGCCTCTCGAGTAGCTGGGACTACAGGCGATGCCACCTCGCCCGGCTGATTTTTTGTATTTTTTAGTAGAGACGGGGTTTCACCGTGTTTGCCAGGATGGTCTCGATCTCCTGACCTCGTGATCCGCCCGTCTCGGCCTCCCAAAGTGCTGGGATTACAGGCTTGAGCCACCGCGCCCTGCCATTTTTTATTTTTTAAACATCGTTTAACAAAGAAAAACATACAACCAAATTAAAAAGAATTAGGTTGGATTAATTTGCAATAAAATAATCAACTTAAAATAGCCCAGCCGGGCGCAGTGGCTCATGCCTGTAATCCCAGCACTTTGGGAGGCTGAGGTGGGCGGATCATGAGGTCAGGAGATCGAGACCATCCTGGCTAACATGGTGAAACCCCATCTCTACTAAAAAATACAAAATAAAATTAGCTGGGCCTGATGGCAGGTGCCTGTAGTCCCAGCTACTCGGGAGGCTGAGGCAGGAGAATGATGTGAACCCAGGAGGCGGAGCTTACAGTGAGCTGAGTTCACACCACTGCACTCCAGCCTGGGCGACAGAGCGAGACTCCATCTCAAAAAAAAAAAAAAAAAAAACAACTATCAGCCCTTCTATTTAGATCCGAGGAGGCCGATAGTTCCTGTTTAAACAGCAGAATTGTCCAATTATTTTTACCTATATCTGATGGCACAAAAAAATAAGTCTTAAAACTTCCGCTGACATCCTTCCCACCCTCCAGAGTAGATAGAGTCCATACAATTGCATCTTAGGTCAATCCTCAGGCTTTTAAAAATCATCTTACATTTTAAAATATAATATAACTACTCTGGTAACAAGAATATTTACAAATACCTTAGATAATTGCATGATACATGAGCCTGCTCAAGGAAACAGCAAAGATGAAAAATAATGTACAAGAATTATAGTCCCTTGTTTATGGAAACCATCCAATTGAAATGTTTTCCCTAATTTCAGTTGTTCTTCTTTAAACGACAGGTTCATTGTGTTCATTTTCAAGGAAATATCAGCCAAACACTGAAGTCTGAATTACCATAGTATGTCTAGCAGTCCTTCTTTAGAGCAGAAACGGTACTCCAAGAAAGCAGTGGCCCGTTCAGCTCACATGTGAATGAAGTGCTTTCCCTCAACAACAAGCACGCTTTCTGTATGTAACAGAGGAGCTTCGTGTGCACAAACCGTTATGTCACATAGAATATGGAAAATCCCAAAACTCTAGACTGAATAAAAGTTAAAAGTTTTACCTCGTTTAGGACATTCTTAAATCACATTCCCTTTTTTCTTCTACTGGACACTTTTCCCCACCATTGCTTTTGCACCATCAGTGCAAATTTCAACACAGTGGAAAAGGCAGTAACATCGTGTTATTATAAAAATAGCCTTGCCTGTGGACCCCCTGAAAGAGTCCCAGGGACCCCCTGGAATCCAGGGACAACAGGCTGGGGACTGTTGCTCCTGGGAAGAGGAATTACTGGGTTGCAGGGTCAGGATGTGCGCAGCGTCGCCACTCCCAGCGGGAAGTTATCCCACACCCTCATCAACACTTGAAGTTGTCAGGCTTTAATTTTTGTCAAACTGTTAAATGGAGCATCTTTTGGACATTCTTGTTTCCTTCTCTATAAAATGCCTGTCTCTGACTTTTGCCCAGTTTTCAATTGATGGTTTGTCATCTTCTAAGGATTTTTAAGAATGTATCGTTTTTGTTTTATTTTAAATGTGTACTAGATGATGATCCTATGTCAGTTAAATGTGCTGCACGTTTTCTTCTAGTTGTTTGCTTTGCTTTTCATCCTCATTATGATGTCTTTTGATGAACAGGTGTTCTTTTTTTTTTTTTTTTTTTTTTTTGAGACGGAGTCTTGCTCTGTCACCCAGGCTGGAGTGCAGTGGCCGGATCTCAGCTCACTGCAAGCTCCGCCTCCCGGGTTCACGCCATTCTCCCGCCTCAGCCTCCGGAGTAGCTGGGACTACAGGCGCCCGCCACCTCGCCCGGCTAGTTTTTTGTATTTTTAGTAGAGACAGGGTTTCACCGTGTTAGCCAGGATGGTCTCGATCTCCTGACCTCGTGATCCACCCGTCTCGGCCTCCCAAAGTGCTGGGATTACAGGCTTGAGCCACCGCGCCCGGCCATGAACAGGTGTTCTTAAGTTTCACCTAGTAAAATTTACTAAACTTTTCCTTTATTTATTTATTTTTGGATGGGGGTGAGGGGTTAAGAAATCCTTCCCTACACCCTACTCAGGTCATAAAGATAGTCTCCTATGTTTCCTGTGGAAGTTTTGAAGTTTTGTCCTTCACATTTTGATCTGAAATTCGTTTTGTGTATATGGCTTAAGTTGAGATTCATTTTTATTTTTTTCCAGACAAATAACCAATTGTTTCTGCAACACTGTTATATGTTCCTTTACCCTCCAACGTGCTCTGACACATGTCACTCTCATATGTCAGCTTTCCATATACGTGTAGGTCTGTTCCTGGATGTTCTGCTCCATTGGTCTCTGTCTCTGTGTCAAGACACTTTGCTTTAATTACTACAGTTTCATAATAAGTCTTGATTGTTGCTGAGGCAAATCCCCCGGTTCTTCTTTAGGAGTGTGGCTTGGCTGTTCTTGGCCCTTTCATTTTCTATTTAAGTTTTAGAGTTATTTGTCAATTTCTATGAAAAGTCCTGTAGAGATTTCGTTAGAATATATTAAATATGGATCAATTTGGGAAAAATTTGCGTTTTCATGAAAGAATTTATTTTTCATTACATTTGAGTCTGCCAATCCATAAAAATGGTATGTCCCTCCGTTCACTTAGGTCTGCTCTGTAGTATCTTTCTAACGTCTAGTAATTTTCTCCATACAAGAGTCTTGTACAGATTTTGTTAGGTTTATTTCCCTAGGTACCTTTGCATATTTTTACTATTATGTATAAAATAATCTATGTGCATAGATTATTTTAAAGTGTGTTTTCAGATTTCTGAATGTTTGAAAAGAATGCACATTCTTAAATAAATGAGCACAGGGGCCGGGTGCAGTGACTCACACCTGTAATCCCAGCACTTTGGGAGGCCGAGGCAGATGGATCCTGAGGTCAGGAGATCGAGACCATCCTGGCTAACACGGTGAAACCCTGTCTCTACTAAAAATACAAAAAATTAGCCAAGCGAGGTGGCGGGCACCTGTAGTCCCAGCTACTTGGGAGGCTGAGGCAGAATGGTGTGAACCCGGGAGGTGGAGCTTGCAGTGAGCCGAGATCGCACCACTGCACTCCAGCCTGGGCGCCAGAGCAAGACTCTGTCTCAAAAAAAAAAAAAAATGAGTACAGGACTCCTTAGTTTTCCATTACCTCAAGTGTGTATTTATTGTATGTCCTGTCTGCTTATTGCTGGTTTAATGAATGTAATTTACTTTTGTATATCAAGTTTAAATTTGACAACATTGTACATTCTTATTCTAATAATTTGTATTCTTTGGGGTTTTTCATGTAGAGAAGTACATCTGAGGATAATGACAGTTTTGTTTCCTCCTTTCCAATCCTTACTCTTTTTAGTTCTGTGGTAGTCATAGAATAGAACCCTCCAGTAATAGGTAGACAAGAGTGATGGATAGACCTTAATCTGTCATTTTAAATCCTGAAATGTTGAGATGGTTTGTTATTGCAGAGTAACACTGCCCAATGTAACTCTTGGTTTTTTTTTTTTTTTTTGGTTTTGTTTTATTTTTTCTTGAGACAGAGTTTCACTCTTGTTGCCCAGGCAGGAGGGCAATGGCGCGATCCCGGCTCACCGCAACCTTCATCTCCCAGGTTCAAGCGATTCTCCTGACTCAGCCTCCCGAGTGACTGGGATTACAGGCATGTGCCACCACGCCCAGCTAATTTTGTATTTTTAGTAGAGACAAGGTTTCTCCATGTTGGTCAGGCTGGTCTCGAACTCCCTACCTCAGGTGATCTGCCCGCCTTGGCCTCCCAAAGTGCTGGGATTACAGGCATGAGCCACAGCGCCCGGCCTGACTAACTTATTGTGCTAACTTGCACCTCTGGTACAATGTCAAATAGAAGGATTGATAGCTGGCATTCTTGTTTTGTCCTGATTTTCAAAGGAATGTTTTTAACGTGTCCCAATAGAGTATGATGTTTGCTACAGGATTTCTTTAGATGTCTATTATCAACTTAAGGAAGTATCCTGTTCCTTCCTAGTTTTCTGAGAATTCTCATCATGAATGGTTGTTAAATTTCTTTTTTTTTTTTCTGGACCTGTTACTCACATATTCTCTTCTCCTTTAAACTGTTAGCTGATTATTTATGTTAGTTTTTAAAATAAAAACTAATATAAATCTTTTGTTTGTCTGTTTGTTCTGGGTTTTGTTGTTGTTGTTGTTGTTGTTTTTGAGATAGAGTCTTGCTCTTTTGCCCAGGCTAGAGTACAGTGATGTGAACACAGCTCACTGCGGCCTCAACCTCCTGGACTCAAGTGATCCTCCTGCCTCAGCCCCCCAAGTAGCTGGGACTACAGGCACACGCCTCCATACCTGGCTAATTTTTGTATTTTTTGTGGAGACGGGGTTTCACCATGTTTACCCGGACTGGTCTAGAACTCCTGAGCTCAAGAGATCTGCTTGCATTGGCCTCCCAAAGTGCTAGGAGTACAGGTGTGAGCCACCTCACCTGGCCTAGTTTTTCATTGCTGTTGTTGTAGTTTGAGATGGAGTTTCGCATTTGTTGCCCAGGCTGGAGTGCAATAGCATGATCTTAGCTCACTACAATGTCTGCCTCCCGGATTCAAGAGATTCTCCTGCCTCAGCCTCCCAAGTAGCTAGGATTACAGGTGCCCACCACCAAGCTCAGCTATTTTTGTATTTTTAGTAGAGACAGGATTTCACCATGTTGGTCAGGCTGTTCTCAAACTCCTGACCTCAAGTGATCCACCCTCCTCGGCCTCCCAAAGTGCTGGGATTACAGGCGTGAGCCACTGCACCAGGCTGTTTTTTTAATCAATGTTGAATCAACTTTGCATTTCTGAGATAAACAAAACTGGGATAAATGTAATTGTTATCTTTTTCACATATCCCTGGATTTGGTTTGCTAATGTTTTGTTTAGGATTTCTGCAATGTGAGACTGAACTGTTATTTCCCTTTCTGACACTGTTCTTATGTCGTCTTTGTTTCTCTTACCCTGTTCTCTACTCTTCCTGAAAGACTGGAATTACTTATTCTTGGAGCATTTTGTAGAATTAGCCAATGGAACCATCTAGGCCTGGTATTTTCTTTGAGGGATGACTTTCTTGTACTGATTCAAGGTTATTCTTGTTTGTTTCTTTGTTTATTCTTGTTATTGATTTAATGGTTATAGGACTATTTAGGTTTTCTGTCTCTTCTTTAGTCTGTTTTGTAATTTATATTTTTCTAGGAATTCGGCCATTTCCCCTAAGTTTCCAAATTTATAGACATAAAGTTATTTGTAATATTCTCTAGGTATCTTTTTAATTTCTTCACATCCACATTGATTCATCTCTAGTATTTTGATTATTTACATCTCTCTTTGTTTCTTTATCAGTCTTATCAAAGGTTCATCAATTTTATTAATATTTTCAAATAAAGATCTTTTTACTTTGTTGATTCTGTAGATTGTAGTTTTTTTTACTATTTCATTTCTTTCTTCTCTACTCTTTATTATTTCCTTTCATCTACTTTCTTTGGATTTATATTGTTATTCTTTTTCTAGTTTCTTATGTTGGATGTTCAGCCTGTTTTTATCCTTCTTTTCTAATAAAAGCATGAAAGATGATTTCTCTTTACATAAATTTTTATTTACAGCCCCCAAGTTTTATTTTTTAATATTTTCATTATCATTCTAATTCCATTATGATTTCATCTTTGAGCAATAGATTATTTTTAAATTTTTTTAAGTTTCTTTACATTTGAAAAGAATGCATATTCTCAAGAAATTAAGTTCAAGTTTCCATATTTGTTTTTTACTTCAAATTGTGTTGTTCAGATTCATATTCATCCTGGATTTCGTTTGGTTTTTCTTTTTCAATCTCCCTAACCTATTAATTACCGTCATGTGTGTTAAAATCTTCCATGTGACTGTAGGACTCAACTTCTCCTTATAAAGAACTTCACCTTTCTGATTATTTTTGCCTCCATATATTGAACCTATGTTACTAGCTGCAATCAAGTTTAGACTTGTGACATATCCCTGATGAGTTGAACCTTTTATCATTATGCAATTACTCTCTCATTTCTCCTAAAGCTTTTTGCCTTAGGATCTTTTTTGTTGCCTTAAAGTCTATTTTGTTCAATATTAATATAGCTACATAATATTTATCAGATATATATTCTTTTTTTTAACTTATATCTTTGTGTTTGGAGTTGTATCTCTTGAAAGTGGCAAGCAGCTGCATTTTTTAATTACAGTGTTGTAATCACTAATCCGTAAGAGTTTGTTCTTGCTATCTTCTGTTGTACTATGTAGTTATCTTCCTTATCTGTTTACTTTTCCTCCTTTCTTTGCTTCTTTTGAATGAATAGGTCTCCCATTCCATCTTCCCCTCTACTTATTGAAAGTTACCGCCGGGCGCGGTGGCTCAAGCCTGTAATCCCAGCACTTTGGGAGGCCGAGACGGGCATATCACGAGGTCAGGAGATCGAGACCATCCTGGCTAACACGGTGAAACCCCATCTCTACTAAAAAATACAAAAAACTAGCCGGGCGAGGTGGCGGGCGCCTGTAGTCCCAGCTACTACTCGGGAGGCTGAGGCAGGAGAATGGCGTGAACCCGAGAGGTGGAGCTTGCAGTGAGCTGAGATCTGGCCACTGCACTCCAGCCTGGGCGACAGAGCGAGACTGTGTCTCAAAAAAAAAAAAGAAAAAGAAAAAAAGTTACCCTGGCAGTTTTTTGTTTTTTGTTTTTGTTTTTTTGAGATGAAGTTTTGCTCTTGTCACCCAGGCTGGATGGAGTGCAATGGCATGATCTCAGCTCACTGCAACCTCTGCCGCCAGGTTCAAGCGATTCTCCTGCCTCAGCCTCTTGAGTAGCTGGGATTCCAGGCACCTGCCACCACACCCAGCTAATTTTTGTGTATTTAGTAGAGACGGGGTTTCATCATGTTGACCAGACTGGTCCTGAACTCCTAACCTCAGGTGATCCCCTCGCCTTGGCCTCTCAAAGTGCTGGGATTACAGGCGTGAGCCACCGCGCTTGGCCTACCCTGGCAGTTTTAACAAACACATTTATGTTAAGTTTCATCTTTTAAATGCTGGTATATTATACAGTGGAAAGTTCTATATCCATTTAAAATTTTTGTTTCCAAAGGATATGTTATGGCACAGGGAAAGGTTTGCATAGCAAAGTACGGGAATATATATGGTTATGATAGATGCATGCATACACACAGCTGGCGCTCATTACTCCCAGCAGCTGCGTTCTATAAAATCAGAAGCACTGAATGAGTGAGCACGGAACCATTGCTCCCAGGGGAAATGCAAGGTTAGGTTCCCTGTGAGCGTCTCATCACAGCATTTTTGTCAACAGATCCATATATCACTTTGTTTTATGCGTGTTTATGTTTAAAGACATTATTTAATATAAATTATTGATTAATATTGATCTCATGGCCAACAGTGCTATTTCTCATGGCTGAACGCTGATGTTACACACAGTTTCTCTGTGAGGCACAGAGCAGCCTTTGCCTGCGTGGGAACACTAGACGGCACTTCGGCACCATGCTTGGGGGCCTTTCTCAACAGTGAAATTATCAGCAAACAGTACAAAAATGTAAAGGACATGATACTTAGTAGGCCAAGTCTGAGAGTGAGATGCAGGAGGACAGAGCATTGCCTCGCCTCTGCTGGAGATGCGCACGGACACTCATGACTTCAATATTTTTGCCACCCCGCGCATGTGTACAGAAGACCACAAAAATGACACAAGTTTTTGGGGTTACAAATACATTTTAGAGAGGAGGCAAATTTGCAAATACAGAATCCAGGAATAATGAGGTTCGTGTGTGTGTGTGTCTGTGTGTGTGTGTGTGTCTGTGAAGTTACATTTTAAAATGTATTTTTAAAAGGACTAAAAGGGTACACACCAAATCTTTGGTATTTCTGGACGGTTTGGGGGTTTTGACATTTCCCAGGTCGTAGGGATCATGAACTGACTTCATGTTCCAAAAGATGATTGACAAAAAGGCTCAGAATGTGGTCCTGTGTGTTTTTTCTAGCCCTGCTTCAGTGACAAGACCAGCAACCTAGAGGCTTACGTGAAATGGTTCAACAGACTGTGCTACCTGGTGGCAACTGAGATCTGCATGGTGAGTAGACAGCCAGGGTGGACACCACCTGGCATAGCCCAAGGCGGCTGGAGTTGGGAGGAGCCTACTGGGGAAGGAACCGGAAGGACACCTTGAGTCCTGTTCATTTCCAAGTCCAATGCCAGGCTGGGCACCCCTCCAGGACTCCAGGTGACACCAGCTTTCCTGCAGTGACATTTCCCTCCAAGTAGAACCCAGGACAGATCCACTGGCCAGGCACAGAGGGTGTTGGAGAGGGTTTGCTGAAGGAGTGAGAGGCAGTCACTCACAGCCCCAGTGGCTCTGCTCTCTCCATCTGTGCCGGCCTGCCTTGGGCAGCCTGGCCTGCAACTGGCCTTGTTTGGCTTCCTCAGGACCTAAAGGTGGACGTGATCTGACCTCTAAGCACTGGGAGATACACGTAAAAGCCCATGGTTCCAGCTGCTCCTGGAAAGCACCAAAACTCAGCAGCGTGGGGCCAGACGTGCTTGTCACTGAGTTGCAGTCCTGCCTGGCCACACCCATCCGTCCTCCTCCTTGCAGCAGAGGGGCCCTCCTCTGAACCCACTCTCTCACCTTAAGATGAAGCCCAGGGGGCCGCTCATCCCAGGGCCAGGCTAGAGGCAGCGCCGGGGCAGGCCGGGCTCTCCACAGCAGGTGCTGAGACCGAGTATGGGGCACGTATTCATGAGGGGTCCACACCTGCGGACAAGCGTAGAGAGGAGGCAGTCCCGTGCGACGATGTGACGACAGACACGGGTGGCCTCCCCCACCTGGCTCAGCCTCCATCACAGGGCGGGCTGCCCTTCAAAGGACAGGGCCGTCTTTGGGTGGGCAGCTCTCTGTGGCCAAGACAGCCCCTGGAAGGGGGTTTGGTGACACATCTCAGAGCACAACACCCCACTTCTTGGTGGCGGTAAAGACCCTTGCTGTATCTTTGGTGGGCAAGCAACACCTACCTGTGTGGAAAGAATGCAACACAGGCCCCCCTGGCCCAGCCCACTCCCACCCTTGCGCCGCAGGCTGCAGGCGAGAGGGCCGAGCCCGGGTGAAGCTTGCTTGGCCTGAGCCTCCCAGGGAGCCAGCTGTGGCCCAGGATGGCCAGGGAAGGACACGGTGTGGTTCTGCACATTAGAGGGGTCTGAAGTCCCAAGCGCCCGACCACAAAGGTTTACCAGTCACACAGTTGTTAGATGGAGAGCGCGGAGAGGCTGCTCGAGGGACAGGTCTCAGGGCCAGCTTGTACCCCAGCAAGGGGAGAAAGCCCAGGGCTAGGGGAAGGTGGGTGGGGCTCTCTAATTCAGGGGAGGAGTTGGGTGGGAGCTGGGCCCAGAGGGAGGAGGGCGCTGGAGGGGAGCCATGGAGCATCTCGTGAAGGTGCGTCTCAGCAGCTCCAGGGCTACAGGGAGTGCCTGTGCCCCACCGGGCCCACCTAGCCCTCTGTGGCGTTGGGCTCTGCTGGCTCGGCCCGTAAAGCGCTCTGAGACCCTGTTTACCCTGGGCCTCAAGTGCCCCAGCTGTGCAGTGGGTTTAGAGAAGGCGAAGAGGGCCGGGTGACGGGAGCGGGCCTGGTCAGGGCAGGGTGGAGGTGTGTCACCGCTGAGGCTCTGCTGCCCTGTCCACAGCCAGCCAAGAAGAAGCAGAGGGCCCAGGTGATTGAGTTCTTCATCGACGTGGCTCGCGAGTGCTTCAACATCGGCAACTTCAACTCCCTCATGGCCATCATCTGTGAGTGGGCCGGCTCGGGCCTGGAGTCCCCAGTGCACAGGCCCCCCCCCCAGAGGTCGGAGCGGGTGCAGCCCGGCAGGCAGAGTGCAAGCCAGGGCCCGCCACTGAGCAGCGGGAGGGCGTGGGCTGGGCTGTCTGAAGGCCCGGGCAATCCTATGTCCCCGCCTCAGAGGTCCTGGGGAGCCGTGCCTTTTGAGGCAAGCCCAGCCCCGTCGGGATGTTTGGCGGGGGCTTGGTGGTATGTCCCCAGACCCAGAGAGAACGAGGGCCCAGTGCAGGTGCTCAGTGCAGAATGGGACCGGCATGGTGGGAGCAGGCCCACCTGAGCATGATGTCCACCAGCACCCCTCACCCACCCACCGTGTGACAGACTGAGCCCTGCAGCCTCCAGCCCTGGTCAGGGTGCAGCCCAAGGGGCTGTAGGTAAACAGAGGTCCCCCTGTCCCAGAAGCAGCCCTCTCCAACTCTCCCTCCCTCTTCCAGCTGGCATGAACATGAGCCCTGTCTCCAGGCTAAAGAAGACCTGGGCCAAAGTAAAGACGGCCAAGTTTTTCATCCTCGAGGTAAATGAGGCTGCTGGGCTGCCGGGTGCCTCCGGCCATCCCCTGGACAGAGCTGCCCACACGCCTCCCTATCTCCTTCCAGCACCAGATGGACCCAACAGGGAATTTCTGCAACTACAGGACAGCCCTGCGAGGGGCAGCCCACCGCTCCCTGACGGCCCACAGCAGCCGAGAGAAGGTGGGTCGGGGCCATGTTGGCCCAGCGGGGCTGCAGCAGGGAACCTGGGTGCTGGCTCAGAGTTCACCTGCTGCAGCTCCTGCCCCACTGCAGCATCAGTAATAGACAAGGAGACAGCCAGGTCTCCTTGTTTGCATGCCTCCAGTATCGGGAACTCACCACCTCCCAAAACTTGAGGGAAGCCAGCCTCGGACAACTCTGATAAGAAGTGCTTCATGAGGGCCTGAAGCTGGGCTGCCTGGGGTCATCCTTTCTTGGGGGGCCACACGAGTGAGGCCACCTCGTCTTCTGCTCACCAGTTCTTCAGAGGCCCCACGGCCCCTCCTCTCTTCTCCTGAGTCAGCAGCCCCAGACCTGCCCTGCCACACTACAGTTTCCAGGCTCCTCCCACTTGGGGCCCTTTGGTCCCTAAACAGCTCCATTTTTCCAAATTTCTTCTGTTTCAGATAAAATTGAGGTTCCAGGTACACAGGATCTTCCACTTCCCTGATTCTAAATATAATACTTTTAATTATGTGGCCTCAGATCACATTTACATTTTTGGCAATCACTGAACCAAGCTTTTTCCTCACCCAAGCTGCCTGTTTACAGCTTGTATCTTTTTTTTTTTTTTTTTTTGGAGATGGAGTCTCTCTCTGTCGCCCAGGCTGGAGTGCAGTGGTGCAATCTTGGCTCACTGCAACCTCTACCTCCTGGGTTCAAGCGATTTTCCTGCCTCAGCCTCCCAAGTACCGGGATTATAGGCGCCTGCCACCACACCCGGCTCATTTTTGTGTTTTTAGTAGAGGCAGGGTTTCACCATATTGGCCAGGATGGTCTTGAACTCCTGACCTCAGGTGATTTGCCTGCCTTGGCCTCCCAAAGTGCTGGGATTACATGTGTGAGCCACTGTGCCCGGCCACAGCCTGTATTCTTATATACCTGCATTTGTGGGGCCTTTGCTGACCTGATCAATTTTATTTCTCCTCCAAATTCTACCTATGGCCTCTGGTACAGAGAATCATGCCTCGGTTCTGGGATTGCAGTGATCCTCTGGCTTGAAACCTGTTATCATCCTGATGATTAGAGTTGTTCATCTCTATGGAGAGGAAACTCCGAGACTCATTGTACCTTCGAAGGCCCGTGCCATGTAGAAACATTAGTGGAATCACGTCCCTGCTGTGGTTCGTGGATGTCTGTCTCCAGCGTGAGGGATAATAGAACACATTGCTGTTCTTGAAATTCAGGTCCCCGTGGAATTGCACTGGAGGGATGCCAGTGGGCAGGTTTGGGAAGCAAGCTGAGGTGTGCACGCTTGTGCCACCTGCCAGGCCTTCTTGGCCCTCCACCCAAGGGGCAGACACCAGCCACACGGATGGCTCTGTCCTGTCCAGCTGGCCTTTCCTGTTCAGGCTGTGAGTGTGTCAGTGACTCTGAGCAGCACCCGGGGATGTGAGACCTCAAATCCCAGGGCAGGTGGGTGGCCTGCCAGGAGCCAGAGCCTGGAAAGCCAGACGGGCAGGAACCTCATGTCACTGAGCACCTGCCTCATTCCACCCACTTAACCTCCACACCCCACAACTACTCTATGGGGGCATCAGCATTGCCCGTTCCCAGATCCGCAGACTGAGTCTCAGGCAGGAGAGCTCACTAGTCCAGTCACACTGCAGGTAGGTGGCAGAGCCAGGATCACACTCCAGCCTGTCTGGCTCTGAATCTCATGGTCTGCGCACCACCAGGCTGACTCCTGTTCCCAGGCATTGGGTGTGTGTGGCAGTCGCAGGGCACTGGCTATGGGCCGAGGATGGATGCAGAATCAGTGTACAGGAGCTTGGTGCCGAGCTGGGCTGGGAGCCGTCAGCCATGGCCTGGGCACTCTGCACTGCTTCCTTCCTCTCTGCTGGGACACGGGGCTGTGGGGCAGGTAGAGAGACAGGGATTTGGGTGCCTGTGCTCTGAGCCCCTTCCAGCTCTGGGTGCTGGGATGCTATGCATTGGTGCTGTAGGCAGGCAGCTTAGCGCTGTGTGTTTACTTTAACCACATTCTCCTCTCACTTCCAGAGAGAGATGGGTCATGGACGAGGCCCACAAAAGCTGCTCTATGGGTGGAGGGGGTGGAGGGGCAGAGGGAGGGAAGGAAGGAGGAGGAGGAAGGGACACTTAGAGATTCGCTCACAGTTTCCTGGCGCCCCAGCTGAGTTGATGGGCCGGGAGATCTCGGTGGTCATAGCACTTTATGCTTCCTTCCCGTCTGTGGGCGGCTCCTGTCTGCCCCTCTCCCCGTCTGTGTCACGGGGCCCACTTATCTGGGTGACCTCCAAGCCGACCTGGGCTCTAATTAAACTTCTCACGTCAGAAGCAAGAGCAATGGATTTGCAGATACAAAGGCCTCTTTGGCTGCTGTGAGGGCAAGGAGACCAGGTCAGACACGGGGAGTGGCCTTGAGTGGCATGGCCATGGCAGAAGGGAAAGGCATAAGGAGCGGGCTCTTTGGGAGCACAGATGGAGGCTAAACCCAGCCAGCAGTGGGATTAGCAAAGATTTGCCAGATGAGGCCTCCTCATTTTGTAGGTTATTCCCATAACTGTGTCTCCACTGCAATGAGGTCAGGAATGAAGAGTGGTGGGGGCCTGCACACAGCCCGCCGCCTTTCACAGGCTGGGTCCACCAGCCTTTCTTTTCCTTCCGGCAGTGGAGCAAGAAAGCTTTTGGTCTAACAGTAAGTGCATCAAGAAAGACATAGGGGGACAAATTGTTAATTTTTTTTTTAAAAAAAGGAGGCCCCCTTGGGAGGCCGAGGCGAGCGGATCACAAAGTCAGGAGTTCAAGACCAGCCTGGCCAGCATGGTGAAACCCCACCTCTACTAAAAATACAAAAATTAGCCAGGCGTGGTGGCAGGTGCTTGTAATTCCAGCTACTTGAGGAGGCTGAAGCAGGAGAATCACTCAAACCTGGGAGGCAGAGGTTGCAGTGAGCCAAGATCGCGCCATTGCACTCCAGCCTGGGCGACAGAGCCAGACTCCATCTCACAAAATAAAAGGAGGCCACCAAATTTCAGAACAGTTGATGCACATCTGTTCCATGCGTCTTTAACAGTGTGTGCAGCCCGGACTGCCCCTCCCGGTGCACATGAGCCTGTGGACCTTTGGATGGGGGTGGGGGTAGTAGGGACCTACCAGCCCCTCCCAGAAAGCAGTGGAAGGACTATTCAAGGGTCATCATGACTGTGCATCTCTTACCCAGCCCCAGGACAGGCAGCAGCACCACGGCGCTCGGCAGGGTGATGGGGGCCAGGACAGGCAGCAGCACCACGGCGCTCGGCAGGGTGATGGGGGCCAGGACAGGCAGCAGCACCAGGGCGCTCGGCAGGGTGATGGGGGCCAGAACAGACAGCAGCACCACGGCGCTCGGCAGGGTGATGGGGGCCTGCTCCTTTCTTGGTGGTCCTTATTACCCTCCATGGTGCACAGGAATTCACCTCGTAACCCGTGAAGCCGCGAGGCCCTGACTAGCCCAGGAAGTCTCCCCTGCCCTCTGCACCCTGGGGTCGGGTTTGAGGTCCCTGGGGCAGCTATCTGCTGGCAAGGCTGCCCTGTCCTGGAGCCAGCTGTATAAAGCGACCAGCTGGGGCTGACCTGCCCCATCTTTCTTCCAGATTGTCATTCCGTTCTTCAGCCTGCTCATCAAAGACATCTACTTCCTGAATGAGGGCTGTGCCAACCGCCTTCCCAATGGACACGTCAACTTTGAGGTAGGACCTCTGTGGGGACCTCTACTGAGGTGGACAGGCCAGGAAAAGTTCCCAGGGCAGGACCACTGGCCCCTGCCCTAATGGGGGACTCTGGGGCAGAATGAGCCATTGACAGCCAACCTCGGCGAGATTATCAGGGTCCTCCCACCCTGACATCACTGCGGTGGGGATGCTGAGGCTCAGGGTCATGTCCCTCCAGGCTGGGCCTCATGGCCAGCACAGGTGAAGCAGAGTCCATCTGAGCCCTTGAGGGGCACCAGGCTGGTGAGAAAGGCAGCTCCATGGGCCCACAGTGACAACCAGCAAGGTGCTGTGACGGGCTGTGCCCTGGAGGTCAGGACCAGCCCAAAGGCAGAGCCCTGAGTAGCAGGAGGAAGCTATCAGGCCAAGGCCAGAGTGAACAAAACAGAAAGAATTCTGCTCCCTCTACAGACACTCACTGCTGTCAGCTCAAGTGTCTCCTCTTCCAGGAAGCCTCCCTGGACCTCCCAGGCAGAGAGAGCCCACCTAGCAGGCCTCCCAAAGCACAGCAGGCTGGGCATCCCTCCATCCATCCTCGGTTACTGCACCCGAGTCCCTGAGCTCCCGAGGAGAAAGGCCAGGCTGACCGACTCCGTATCCTGAGCTCCAAAAGGGCCCACCCAGCACACGTGTCTCGGGAGTAGCTGGGGAGCTAGGCAGACACTGAGTCAGACAGAGCATGCCAGGCAGCAGTGGGACCCCCAGTCTGCAGGAAGGAGGGGGCTCTTCTCCCACTGAGAGCCAGCCCCACCCTAGTGTTGGCCTTAGCAGTGGGTAACACAGTGAGTGTGAGGCCCCACCCAGCCTCCAACTCCAAGGAGCCATAAGTCCTGGGCCAGTCACCAGTCACTGCTCTGTCTGAGCCTAGTCTCTCCCTGTGTAAGATGGGGCTTCAACTGTAGCCCACAGAGGGGCTGGGGTAGAGATGCAGCATGGCCCTCCATGGGCTTTGAGTGTCCCCTGCAGGTAGGAACCACAGCACATGGCCAGACCCTTGGGCCTGGAGCTGCCCTCCTCACAGATGCCCCAGCAGACTGCCACATGCTGCCCACAGGCCTGGTGAGCGGGTCCGAGGCCACCTCGCCGCTTAGGTTAGCCCAGGCTGGAGGCGATGTGGGCAAGATCAGGCTTAGGCAAGACAGTGCAGGGGCCCAGGGAACTGGGATCCTCCTCGGCAGGTGACACCAGCCCAGACCAGGCGTGGGAACCCCTGCCTTTGCCCTTCCTGAATTGATGCTCAGAGCTGAGGCCAGGGACAGGTGAGACTACAAGGTGCTTGTGTGATCCCAGCTTTGGGGAGCAAGCGGGAGGGACTGGACCTGGCTTCCAGGGCAGATCGGGGGGTCCCTGCCATTCACAACTGTGCACTCCTGTTTGTTTAAAGTTGGCACCTTTTAAAAAAAATTAAATACATGTGTTTACGTTTCACTTAAATAAAATCATACTTAAATGAATTACTTAAGTCTTACTTATACTTATTTAAATATATTTGCATAAATCTGTAAATCAACAAACATGTATCACTTGCCATGCATAGAGGATAACAACAAAAATAAATATGATGACATAAAACTGTGTCTACTCTTGCTCCATGCAGGCTGCAGGCCCGGGCTGCCCTCGCCCTCATTTATTGCCCCCTGCTCCTCCTCAGACCCCTAAAGTCACTGGGGGTTGAGCAAGTCTCTGCCAGGACCAGCCCCTCCCCGTCTTGTGGACCTCCAGGCTCTGGAGTTGCCTCCATTCTGTGTCTCTGTGACTCTGGCAGAGACCAGCCCCTCCCCGTCCTGGGGACCTCCAGGCTCTGGAGTCGCCTCCATTCTGTGTCTCTGTGACTCTGGCAGAGACCAGCCCCTCCCCATCCTGGGGACCTCCAGGCTCTGGAGTCGCCTCCATTCTGTGACTCTGGCAGAGACCAGCCCCTCCCCATCCTGGGGACCTCCAGGCTCTGGAGCGCCTCCATTCTGTGTCTCTGTGACTCTGGCAGAAATTCCTGGAGCTGGCCAAGCAGGTGGGCGAGTTCATCACCTGGAAACAAGTGGAGTGTCCCTTCGAGCAAGACCCCAGCATCACCCACTACCTGTCCACCGCCCCCATCTTCAGTGAGGATGGTAAGTGAGTCCTGCAGCCCTCCTGCCTGCTGGGCCACGGGACCCTGGGATAGCCTCTCAGTTGCCATTCAGGACCCCTGCTCTGACTAGGTTAGGGAGGCACCCTGCCCACCTGGGCTGGCTCCAGGAGGGAACAAGGAGGACTCCATCCCCCTGGCTGGCCCATTGCTATTCCAGGAACACAGGATGGGCCTGAAGAGGTCCCGGCTGGGACCTCAAGGACCCCCGGGGCCAGGCTTCTCCCCGGACAGTTTGGACACCTTTGGAATTCTAAATCAGAACCATCTACCAGTCTGAATCACTTTCCTCAGTAAAGTGGGGGTGATGATAAGAATCACCCTCAGCCGGGCGCGGCGGTTCACGCCTATAATCCCAGCACTTTGGGAGGCCAAGGCGGGCAGATCACAAGGTCAGGAGTTCAAGACCAGCCTGACCAACATGTTGAAACCCCCTCTCTACTAAAAATACAAAAATTAGCCGGGCGTGGTGGCGCCTGCCCATAGTCCCAGCTACTCAAGAGGCTGAGGCAGGAGAATCACTTGAACCCAGGAGGCAGAAGTTGCAGTGAGCCAAGATCGTGCCACTACTGCACTCCAGCCTGGGCGACAGAGCGAGACTTCATCTCAAAAAAAAAAAAAAAAAGATTCACCCTCCCAGAGCTGACGTGGGCAGTGCCAGGCACGGCCCTGACTGTGTAGGCGTGCACTTGTGTCCTGGTGTATAAACACAGGTGCGAGATGAGGCCTCTTTGCTCCAGAGTGCCATTCATTTCTGTCCTCTCCACTAAATAAGCATTTCCATGTGATCATTTGTCAGATGTAAGTTTGCTTTGCAAGTGTGCTAAGGGGGCAGGTCCCAGGGCCCTGCTTTCAGGAAGCAGAAGTGGTAGAGAAGCAAGTGGCCCCGTGTGCTTGAGCTGAGGTGGCATGGCCCCGTGGCCAGCCACATCACCCTGAGAGGGCCTGCTCCGGACGCAGAAGACCTGGCTCCTCATCACCGCATGCATGGCACAGAGGGACCCTCACTTAGGCTCAGGGAGCACTTACACGTTCTGGAAAAAAAAAATGGGGGAGAAGGATCTTTTAATGATTTTGCTTTTGAATACTTTCAACTTTGCCATTTTATTGTTTATATTTTGAAGCTGGGAACTTTTTGGAGGGGGTTTCACCTGTATCTGTAGCCACCTCCCCCGACTTCCACTAAGAAGCTCAGCAGCTGATGAATAAACCAGTCTGAGCTGCTCCCACCCCAGTGAGCTGTGCCATGAGCAGGCCTCATCATCTCTAAGGCTCCCCTGCAGCATCTGGAAAGGGGGGTGATGCGAGAACCTGCTCCCCACGGCCGTGGTGAGAATGCCTTGAGTTGCCCAGGCAAAGCCCATACAACTACACTCAATCCACACTAGTGTATTAGTTTCCTGTTGGTGCTGTCACAAATCACAAACTTGGTGACTCAAAGCAACACAAATTTATCCTTATAGACTTCTGGAGATCAGAGGGCTGAAATTAGTTTCTTTGGGCTAAAATCAAGGTGTCAGCAGGGCTGGTTTCTTCTGGACGCCCTGAGAGTAGCATCTATTTCCTGGCCTTTTTCAACTTCTCATGGCCACCTGTATTCCTTGGCTGTGGCCCCTTCCTTCATCTTTAAAGTGCATCACTCCAGTCTCTGCTGCCATCATCACATCATTTTCTCTCCACCATAGTCAAATCTCCCTTTGCCATCCTCTTATAAGGACACCTGTGACTGCATTTAGGGCCCTCACATATAATCCAAGATATTCTCCCCATCTCCAGATCCTTCATTTAATCATGTCTGCAAGGTTCCTTTTTGCCTTAATATTTTAAAAATATATTTATTTTTTATAAATATATTTATATATAAATATAAAAAATATATTTATTTTTATTAATATTTATTTTTTAAATATTAAAAGCACTGAGAGAGAAATGACACTTTACCCATAGGGGAAAAACAGTTTGAATCATGTCAAATTTCTCATCAGAAACCAAGAGGCCAGAAGACAGGGGCACATTTTTCAATTGCCAAAAATAAAGAACTGTCAAGCCAGAATCCTATATACAGTGAAAACATCCTTCAGGAATTAACTATAGATAAATCAAAATAGAATTCTAAAAGCTGTTCAGGTAAACCACAGGAAGACAAAAAAAATAAAACAGAGAACAAAACACAGAACAAAAAGAAAACAAAAAAATAGACAGAAAGGCAGACTTAAGTCCTAACATATTAATAATTACATTAAATATAAATGGTCTAAATGCACCAAGTAAAAGAAATTGACAAAGTCAGTTTTTTAAAATGATCCAACGATAATGCTATCTACAAGAAACTCACTTCAATATAATGATAGAGACATTTTGATAAGTAAAGAGAAGAAAAGGGCCGGGTGCGGTGGCTCATGCCTGTAATCCCAGCAGTTTGGGAGGCTGAGGTGGGTGGATCACGAGGTCAAGAGATCGAGACCATCCTGGCTAACATGGTGAAACCCAGTCTCTACTCAAATTACAAAAAATTAGCCGGGCGTGGTGGCAGGTGCCTGTAGTCCCAGCTACCTGGGAGGCTGAGGCAAGAGAATGGCATGAACCCGGGAGGTGGAGCTTGCAGTTAGCCAAGATCACGCCACCGCACTCCAGCCTGGGCAATAGAGCAAGACTCCATTCCAAAAAAAAAAAAAAAGAAAAGATATAGCATGCTAATATTAATTAGAGGAAAGCAAGAATAGCAATATTAATTTCAGATAAACTACACCTTAGAAAAAAGAAAATTATTACCAGAAACAAAGAAGGACATTATATATTAATAATAGGGTCAGTCCCCCAAGATGTAGCAATCCTAACTATGTATCCACCAAACATCAGGGCTGCAAAATTCATTAAGCAAAAGCTGATGAAACTGAAAAGAGAAATAAGTAATCTACAATTACAGTTGAAGATGTCAGCACCCTTCTCTCAACAATTGATAGAACAACTAGACAGAAAATCAGCAAAGACAAAGAACTCAACAATATCATCAAACAACAGGATCTAATCAACATTCACAGAACACTCCATACAAGTGCAGTAGAACACACATTTTTAAAAATTGCCCCCAGAATATAGACCAAGATATACCATATCCTGAGCCATAAAACAAGCTGAAACAAATTTAAAGTAATTGAAATCATAACACACTGTGTTCTTCAGCCACAGCGGGATTAAATTATACATCAGTAGCTTGAGACAATAGAAAACTCTTCAAACATTTAGAAATTAAATGACACACTTGTAAATAATCCATGGGTCAAAGAGGCTCATGGGAAATTAAAAAAATAATTGAACTGACTGAAAATATAATCAAATTTGTGGGACAGCTAAAGCAGGACTGGGAGGAAATTTTATAGCACCAAATGCATATATTAGAAAAAAGGGAAAGTTTCAAATCAATAATGTAAGTTCCTACATCAAGACTCTAGAAAAAGAGGAGCAAAATAAACTCAAAGCCAGCAGAAGGAAGGAAATAAGAGCAGAAATCAGTGAAACCGTAAGCAGAAAAACAATAAAGTTAATCAAAGGGCTGGTTCTTTGAAAAGAACAATAAAACTGACACCATCTAGCAAAGAACCTCTTGACAAAGAAAAGGAAAAGACACAAATTACTAATACAGTAGTACCCCCTTATCTGTAGTTACCCTCAGTCAACCATGGTCTGAACATATTACATGGAAATTCCAGAAATAAACAATTCATAAGTTTTGAATTGTGCACCATTCTGAGTAGTGTGATGAAATCACACGTCATCCCACCCTGTTCCTCCTGGGACATGAATCATCCCTTTGTCCAACATTTGTGCTGTATTTATGCTGCCTGTTAGTCACTTAGTAGCCATCTCAGTTATCAGATCAACTGTCAATGTCACTGTGCTTGTGTTCAGGTAACCCTTATTTTACTTCTTTTTTTTTTTTTTTTTTTTTGAGACAGAGTCTTGCTCTGTCACCCAGGCTGGAGTACAGTGGCACAATCTCAGCTCACTGCAGCCTCTGCCTCCTGGTTCAAGTGATTCTCCTCCCTCAGCCACCCAAGTAGCTGGGATTACAGGCGTGAGCCACCATGCCCAGCTAATTTTTGCATTTTTAGTAGAGACGGGGTTTCACCATGTTGGCCAGGCTGGTCTCGAACTCCTGACCTCAAGTAATCTACCAACCTCAGCCTCCCAAAGTGCTGGGATTACAGGCGTGAGCCACCACACCCAGCCTATTTTACTTCTTAATGGCCCCAAAGTACCTGAGTAGTGATGCAGGCAATTCAGATATGGCAAACAGAAGCTGTAAAGTGCCTCCTTTAAATGATGAGGTGAAAGTTCTCAAATTAAGGGGAAAAAAATGTATGCTGAGATTACTAAGATCTACAGTAAGAACAAACTCATCCATGAAACTTTGAAGAAAGAAAAATAAATTCTTGCTAGTTTTGCTGTTGCATCTCAAACTGCAAAAGTACCTGATGGTGCTTAGTTAAGATGGAAAAGGGATCCAAGGCAAGTATGTATAGGATTCCATACTATCTAGTTTCAGGCAGCCACTAGGGGACTTAGGATGTATCCCTCACAGATAACAGGGGACTACTGTACCAGGAGTAAAACAGGATATCACTAACGACTACAGACATTGAAAAGGTAATAAGAGAACACGACAAACAACTCTACACACATGAATTTGACAATTTAAATGAAATGGACTAATTCCTCAAAAAACACAAATTACCACAACTTGACATAAAATAGATAATTTGAATAGCCCTATAACTATTAAATAAATTGAATTTATAATTTTAAAACTCCCAAAAATGAAGTCTGCAGGCTCAAATGGTTACACTGGAGACGTCTACCAAACGCTTAAAGAATTAACACCAGTTCTGCACAATCTGTTCCAGAAAGTGGAAGAGGGAGCCTCCTGATTCATTTTACGAAGCCAGTTATCTCAGTCAGTTTGAGCCGCCATAACGAAATACCTTAGACTGAGTAATTCATAAACAATAGACATTTTCTTACCACTGAGTTAAAAATATATATATATATATTTTCTACAGTTTCAGAGGCCAGAAGTCCAAGATCAAGGCAGATCCTGTGTCTGGTGAGGGCTGCTCTCTGCTTCCAAGGTGGAGCCTTCTTGCTGTGTCCTCACATGGCAGAAAAGGCAAATGCAGTGTCCTCATATGGCAGATGGGCAAAAAGCGGCCAGACTAGCTCCCTCCAGCCCTTTTATAAGGGCACTAATCCCATCCGTGAGGGTGGAACCTCATGGCCTAATCGCCTCCTACAGACCCCGTCTGTTAGTTAACACTGTTGCATTAGGGATTATGTTTCAACATGAATTTTTCAGGGACACAAACATCCAAACCATGGCACCAGTATTACTCTGATACTAAAACCAAAGACAGTACCAAAAAAAGAAAATATAGGCCAATATCCCTCAGGAATATAGACACAAGAATCCTTAACAAAATAAGCAAATAGAGTTCAGCAATATATAAAAATAATTATACGTCATGACTAAGTAGGTTCATTCCAAGGATGCGAAGCTGTTCAATGTTTGAAATTCAATCAGTGTAATTCACTATACTAAACAGCTAAAGCAGCAAAGACACATGATCATATTAATCAATGCAGAAAAAGGATTTGACAAATTTCTACATGCATTTACAGTAAAAACTCTCAGAAACTAGTAACAGAAGGGAATTTATCAGCATGACAAGTTGCATCTACAGAAACGCTTCTGCAAACATTATTTTTAACAGTGGAAGATTTAATGCTTTCCTCCTAAGACCAGTAACAAGGAAAGGATGTTCACTCTTCCCCACTCTTAGTCATCATAGTAATGGAAGATCTAGTTAGTGCAATAAGGCAAGAACAGGAAATAACACACAAACCAGAAAGAAAAATTAACGCTGTCCCTATTTGCAGATCATGAGGGAAAAAAATCCCAAGGAATCTATAAAAACTCCTAGAACTAATAAGGGATTCAGCAAGGTTGCAAAATACAAGACACACATGCAGAAATCAACTGTGTTTCTATGTATGAGCAATGAACATGCACACATGAAACTAAAACTATAATACCATTTATAATCACACACGAAAGCGTAGGTGGAAATCTAACAAAACATGCACAGGACGTAGATGCTAAAAGTTAATGCTGATGAAAGAAATCAAGGAAGATGTAGATAAATGGGGACATAGGATGTTCACGAACAGGAAGACTGCATAGCAAAGGTATTAATTCTCCCAGAATTTAAGTACAGGTTTAATGCAATTCCTACCCAAATCCCAGCAAGACTCTTTGTAAGATAGAGATGAGATTCTCCTAAAATGTGTATGGGAAAGCAAAGGAACTACAATTGCTAAAACAATCTTGAAAAGGATTCCTGGGAGGAATGAGTCTGCTTGATGTTAAGGCTAATATTATAGAGCTACGGTCATTAAGACAGCACAGTGTTAGGGGAGGGATGGACACATGGTCAATGGGACAGAACAGAGAACCCAGAAAGGGACCCACACAAGTATATCAGGTGATTTTTGACCAAAAAAAAAAACTCAATGGAGGAAAGCTAGCCCTCCAACAAACAGTGCTGGAGTGTCCAGGCATCCACAGACCACAGACCAACACATGAACCCCAGCCCAAGCCTCACACCTTATACAAATAATTAGCTCAGCATGGATCACAGACTAAAATGTAAAATGTAAACCTATACAACTTTTAGCAGGGAAAAGCAAGAGATAATCCTCAGAATATAGGGCTAGATAAAGAGTTTCTTATTCCAAATATGCCACTATTATATGACCCAGCCATTGCATTCTTGGGCAGTTAGTTATTCTGGAGAAATGAAGACTCTCATGTATTTATACATCATTTGAAGTGAGTTTCACACAGAAGCAAAAGCCCTGACGCAAATATCATAGAGCTATGGTCATTAAGACAGCACAGTATTAGGGGAGGGATGGACGCATGCAACAATGGGACAGGATAGAGAACCCAGAAAGAGACCCACACAAATATACCAGGTGTAGAACAGGTTATTATCATCTGGGTGTAGAACAGGTTATCATCATCTGGGTGTAGAACAGGTTATCATCATCTGGGTGTAGAACAGGCTATCATCATCTGGGTGTAGAACAGGTTATTATCATCTGGGTGTAGAACAGGTTACCATCAACCATAGTTGTGAAATTTCACTTCATTTTCTATCTAGGTCTTTATTTGGCTTCTTATGAAAGTGAGAGCCCAGAGAACCAAACAGAAAAAGAGAGATGGAAATCTCTAAGGTGAGTCTTTGTGCCGAGATGGGGCCTGGGGGCTGCTTGAGACCAGGACAGGGCCGAGGGGCTTCAGAGATTCCCGGGTCATCAGCCTCCTGGGAGCCTGAGCAGCCCACAGTGGGCGGGGGGTGGGATCAAGCCATGGTCGTAGGATGAGGAGAGGAGGCTGAGCCTGTGGTCCCCCCTCCACAGCTGGTGGCTGCCTCTGTGGGCAGTCAAGACGCATGTCCCAGGGACAGAGACTCCCAGTCTATATTTTTATGCCAGACAGTGGGACACACGCCCCACTTCCTTCTTGCTCAACGTGTTAACACGTCCGAGTGGCAGTCTGAAATGATCCGGAGCAGTGGACTTCGAGGACTGGCCACAGGGGTTTGCAGAACACGCCTTGGGGGCAGGAGGCCGGCTCTCCTGCGCGCACTGAGAAGATGCGCTGTGCTGTGCTGGAGAGCAGTCTAACCGGGGTGAGGAGCTCCAGGCTCTCACCGCTGCCCGACATGCTTAAATCTGCAGATCTTCTATTTTGGGGAAGACATGAAAGTGCTGAGCTGAGGGAGGAGGAAGAGATGGAGCCCGCAGAAGCCGTCCACAGCCCTGCCTCGGATGGCCCAGCGGGCAGAGGCGGGGGAGCACCTCACTACTTTGCAAATGCCGACCCCGTGGCCTGCTGCCCCTCACAGTGGCCATACGGGCACAGGAGACCTTTTGTGGAACTTCAGCCCTGGCAGGACCCAGGGCCTCCAGACGTGTGGGTGGCACATGCCTTGGGGACATCCTGCCTTCAGGACCGTGGGGTCTGGTCAGTCTGTCCATCCTCGGCAAGGACACAACACTGCCCCATAGGGTGGGGCCACTGCAAGCTCAAGACCTTGCTTGGTGACATGTGCCACTTTGGCCACCATCCAGTCTGTCACCAGGTGGCTTGGGAACTTCTGGAACCACAGCAGGCACCGCGGTGCGAAGTAAGATGCCCGCGCCAGCCCCGAGCCCGCCGGCGGCCACTGCCATTCCGCCCATGGTCCCTTACCCTGCCCTGCCAACGAGCTCGTCTCTGCAGCCCTAGGTACCCGCTTCCTGGATGCTGCTGGCCCCAGGAGACAGCTTTCTGGGAACGGCTGTGGAACGGGTCAGCAGGACAAACTGGACACCGGGAGTCACAGTGTGTACACGGCAGTCCCGCCACCCAGCCCCTTGTAAACTCTAGTCGCTGTAAACACACCCATACACCCTGCCTATCCGTGTCCACCCCACGTCTCTGACCCGCCAGCCTGAGATGACCTTTGGCCAGGATGCCTGGCAGGTTTTCAACTCAGCCCGGGGAATGTTGCAGCCACAGTTTCAGGCACGGGACCGGGAAACCGTTTCCCATCCAGGGACCCGCGTCGTGCTCACAGAGCCTGGTGCACGGTGGATGCTCAGCTAACCTTTGGTGAAGGATACCCAGAGCCTTGCCTGTGCCTGGTGCCCCTTGTCCAGAGCAGGGCATGAGGAAGCCAGTAAAACCCCCTCGGCCCACCAGCCCTCCCACAGCCCCACCCAGTCTGTTTCCAGCCCCTCACAAACGGAGCCAGCAAGCAGTGGGCTGGGGAGCAGCTGAGACCCCACCTGACATGTGACAAGGTCATTTAGTCAGGAAGTCAGGGAGTGCAATTTGCACCCCCTTTCCTGGTCAGGGCCTGCTGGGGGGCAGATGGGTTGGGGAGGGAGCGCTGGGGTGCGCTGACTGACCCACCCTGGCCCACTCTAGGCCGTGTCAGGCCCCTCAGCAGTGGGGTCCCACTCAGGATCAGACTTGGTGCCCTAGACTTGGTTCCAAGCTGGGGAACAGGCAGAGACAGGGCCACGAGCAGCCCCGATGCCTCAGCCAACTCAGGGACTCTGCCTGGTGAGCCAGGACCGCAGCAAGGCCCAGGAGGGCCCAGCAGAGGCCCAGGGCCTGCACATCAGGGCCAAGCAGAATCTGCCCTGCACCCCCCCAGCCCACCCCTTCCATCTGAGACCCCAGGGAGGGCAAGTAATGTGGAGAGGTGGGGGCAGGGCTCCCACAGGGCCTGGGCAGAGCCCTGGGGGCGAAACCCCAGGAGTTTGGGGGGGTTCCAGGAGCTGGTTAGAGCCACCTTCTCACCCTTATCCCTACCTGACACCCTCAGTCCCTGGCACCCCTTGGGCAACATGAGAAAAGCCCACTCCAGAGGTCAGCGGGGGCCGTCCCTGCCTCCTGGCTACACCAGTATGCTGTTCCCCACCTTGTCGATCCAGTCAGAGCTGCAGCCTCAGGTGCAGGGCCCATCTCCCAGAAGCCATTCCTGACAGCAGCCTCCCAGTGGCCCAGCGCAGGATGGGTATCAGGATGGCCAGGTGAAGCTGGGTGCCCCAAGGCTCACCCCAGCAGGGGAGGCTCTGGCGCAGGAGGGAAGGAGGCAGCCCACAGCCAGCCCCGTGGAGAAGGCAGGGCTGGGGGCTCAGGCTGAGGACATTTGTGCCTCAGGATCCTCCAAGGGGCCTTCAACCTGGCTCTGCACCCCTCTGAGCAGCTGCTGGGTGCCAGGCCCTGGTACGGCCAGAGGACCGCCCTCAGAGGACCCGCCCAGACCCGGTGTTCCTTCTCCAGGTGCAGCCTCGAAGCCCAGGGAGGCCTTGCCCACAGCCACACAGTCTGCTCCTTGGCTCGTGGCCCTTCCCTGCAGAGGCGTCTTTGTTCTCCTGTAGTTCTGGCTCCAGTGTCATGGTCTGCCAGATGGGACGGCCCCCAGGGGCTCCACAGGGCAGGGCCTGTGCCTGTGGGGCAAGTGTCAGCAGCGCAGGTGGTGCCCAGGACTAATGCCTGTGAGCACAGCGTGGCACCAGGTGATGTGAACCCCTAACACCACTCAGTCAAATGCAGGCACGAGGCAGGCCCTGGCCATGGGCTCTCCTTCACCACCTAGGCTTCTCCAGGGAGGGAGCCGGGGTAGGGTGGAGCCTGCAGACCGGAAGATTCTTCCCTGACTGGGGCTTGCCTCAGAGGCCCTGGGCCTGGCTGGGGTTCCAAATTGATTCATTCTCACATGGGGGACCCGTGGGTTCTCTGAAACCCCTGCCCCCCATCACTGTGTCACTGGGGACTGCCCTCCACCCCAGGCAGTTCCTTGGGAAATGGTGTCTTGGTTCTGGCTGCTGGAACAGAATACCAGAAGCTGGGTAATTTATACACAACGGGAATGCATTGCTTACAACTCTGGGGGTTGAGAAGTCCAAGATCAAGGCACCAGCAGATTCAGTGTCTGGCCCCTCACAGGTGGTGCCATCTGCGTGCCCTCACACGGAAGGGGTGTGCAGCTGCCTCCAGCCCCTTTTATGAGGGCATTAAGCCCATTCACAAGGCCAGCGCCCCCATGACTTAACCGCTCCCCAAAAGACCCCACCTCTTAATACCCTCACACTGGGGGTTCCGTTTCAACATGGGAATTGGGGAGGTTACCAACATTAGACCACATCAGGCATCTCCATCGTGGCCAGCACCTCAGCCTGGGAACCCAGCCGCATCCAGCCCTCTGCAAAACCCATGCAGCCCCCCAGAGCAGAACCCCAGATAATCTCAAAGGTGTGAGTAGGGCTGTCCCAGGGACTGTCATGGTCCCCTTCCCTAACAACTCAGGGACAGATAAATGCTGACATGGCCCCTCATCCTTCAGATCCCTCAGGCAGGCATCAGACCTCATCTGCGTCTCCCAACCCTGCAGGGTTCCTGAGTGGTTCTCCAGGAGGGGCAACCCCCTCAGCCCTTGGAAGTACCCCGTGCACCCACAGCACCCTCCAAGCAATGCCCTCCCCAGTTTCCAGCTCCCGATCACTGACTCACCCACCCATGGGTCAAGGAGGTGAGCAGCTGGGATCTCAGTCAAGAGCGCCAGTTGGGATATGTCTCAGCTGAAGGCTCATACTTCATACCTGGAAACTCAAACGCTTCCCCATGACACCGAGCCTCAGGCCAGTGCTTCACCTGCAGCCTAACAAACCCCCAGGTAGGTGCTGTCATCATGCCCCTTGGCAAGTGGGGAACAGAGGCCCAGAAAGGCTAAGCAACTGCTCGTGGACAACAGCATGGAGAGGCGGGGGCTTGCAGGGTCTATTGCCTCCGTAGCTCTGCTTCTAACCATGGTGTGGAGCAGAGGGCCTTCTGCTGCCACCTGGGCTTCCCACAGTCACACTCACGGTGACATGCGTCTTTCCTCTGCTCCTGCCTGCTCCTCTTTTGCAGGTCCCTAAGCCCCCTGGTGTCCCCTGATGTTTCAGGAGGACCCTGCACTGTCCCATTCATGCTCAAGACAAAATATGCCACGGCCCAGCTCCCCCCCTGCACCCACCCTGGCCCTCCGCGGGCCCTGCTGGGTGAAGCCATGCCTCATACCCAGCCATACAGAAAAGCAGGCCTCACTCCCTATCATGCCACCCTCCATCCCCAGGCACCCAGGCTGCGTGGCTCATGGCCTGCTGCACAGAGTCTTCAGTGAAAAGGGCCCCATTTTCACTCCCCAGGACTCAGGTTGGGGTCCTGGGGCCCCAGGCCAGGAGATGGATCCAGTAGGGAAATGTCAAAAGGCATGATGAGGGGCCCCTCAACCACAGCGGGGCCCTGGCCTGTGGCTGGGTGGGGTGCCTGACACCGTCTTCTTCAGCATCCCACCCTGCGCCTCCAGGTAGGACCGGAGAGATGGAAGGTTAAGTGGAATGAAGGGATCTAAGGCATGAGCTGTCCCCACTACAGCCCAACAGACCTTTACCCAGTGGGCAAGCTGAGAGCAGTTCAGCAAAGGAGGAGACAGAAATCCCACGTGTCAGGGCAGAGAGCAACGGCAGGAAAGAGCGGCAGAGGCCAGCAGTAAAGATCCCCACAGGACAGACCAAGGAGCCTGAAGTTTACTCCAAAGGCTCTAGGGGAGCCAGTGAAGAGTTTCGGGGGTGGCAGTAACATGGTCAGTTTTAGAAAGATCTCTGATCGCTTTTGACCCAACACTTCCACTTTTACAACCTAAGCTAAGCAAAAAAAATCTGAGATCAGCACATTATTTGCATAACAGAGACGTCACAAATGGCCTCCACAGTCCTGCTCCTGTGCCAGCACGTGGATTTGCTCCTTAGCCCAGCCCAGCCCCTGGAAAGCCCAGCCAAAGGCCCCTAACCAGCAGGAGCCTGAGCCCTTTTTTGCAGCCTCGGTGGGAGATGGATGTGCGCTCCTGGCCTTACACGGGATGGGCTGACACCGAAGGACTGGTGGGACAATAAGACTAGTGCCTCAACCGGGCACGGTGACCCACACCTGGAATCCCAGCACTTTGGGGGTGGATCACTTGAGGTCAGGCGTTCAAGACCAGCCTGGCCAACATAGTGAAAACATGGCGAAAACCCGTCTCTACTACAAAACACAAAAAATTAGCTGGGTGTGGTGGTGCATGCCTGTAATCACAGCTTCTCAGAAGGCGGAGGTGGGAGAATCACTGGAACCCAGGAGGTGGAGATTGTAGTGAGCCAAGATTGTGCCACTGCACTCCAGCCTGGAGACAGAGCAAGACTCCATTAAAAAAAAAAAAAAAAAGGCAGGAAGGAAGACTAGTGCCTCATAAGGGGCAGAAAGCTTCTCAATGAATTACTCGCTCCTATTGGTTTTGTGGACAGTTGCACCCCACTATTTAAATAATGATTTACCCTTCTGGATTAAAATATAAACAAAGGCCAGGCATGGTAGCTCACGCCTGTAATCCCAGCACTTTGGGAGGCTGAGGCGGGTGAATCACTTGAGCCCAGATGTTCGAGACCAACCTGGGCAACATAGTGAGACCCCCCATCTCTATAAAAAATTCAAAAATTAGCCAGGCATGGTGGTAGTGGTACATACCTGTGCTGCCAGCCACTCAGGAAGCTGAGGTAGAGGATCGCTTGAGCCCAGGAGGTCAAGGCTGCAGTAAGCTATGATTGCATCACTGCATTCCAGCCTGTGGAGCAGAGTAAGACCTTGGGAAGGAGGGAAGGAAGGAAGGAGGGGAGGGAGGGAGGGAGGAGGAAGGAAGGAAGGAAGGAAGGAAAACATAAATGAAACACAGCAATTTAGAGCCCAGTTTGGTTTAAATCAAGAGCCGCTAGCACTCACGTAGACAACCTCTGCATCTAAAACATGTCTTCACAGTCGATCGTTTGATCTGACACATCGAGACCCTTCACAGGGAACCTGCCAGGAGGCTACTGAAGACCTGGATAAAGGGTCTATGCGGCAACACTCAGAGAGAAGGTAACTGAGCCCTGCAAATTCAAATGTTTAGAGGTTGAAGAAATAAGGAAAATCCATCAAGGGCATTGAGAAAAGAGTTTCTGGAAGTTAAGAAGGAAACCACGGAAGAGGCAGAAGCTGTTACAGAAAGACGCAAGCAGCAGCAGCCACCCAGCTGCGTCAAATGCTGCTGAGAAAGCCCAGTAAGAACCAGGAGCTGGCCCGTGGGTTGGACAATGTGGACATCAATAGTGACCTCAAAAGCAATTTCAGTGAAATGTTGGGGATGAAAGTCGGCCTGAAGATGATTCCAAAGCAGATGGAAAGACCAACTATCCAGTGGGAAAATGGGTAAGAAACGGTTCACAGAAGATGAAATGTACATAGCTCGAAGATGTACGAAGATGCTCACGGTGGCCGGGCGCTGTGGCTCACGCCTGTAATCCCAGCACTGTGGGAGGCCGAGGCAGGTGGATCACGAGGTCAGGAGATCGAGACCATCCTGGCTAAGACAGTGAAACCCCGTCTCTACTAAAAATACAAAAAAAAAATCCAGGCGTGGTGGCGGGTGCCTGTAGTCCCAGCTACTTGGGAGGCTGAGGCAGGAGAATGGCGGGAACCCGGGAGGTGGGGCTTGGAGTGAGCCGAGATCGCGCCACTGCACTCCAGCCTAGGCGACAGAACGAGACTCCGTCTCAAAAAAACAAAACAAAACAAACAAAAAAAAAGATGTTCATGGTGATAGAAACGTTCAAATTCCCTGAAAGAACACCACATTGATATGCCATTTTTACCTCTTAGATTGACAGAAAAATAGTAAGTTCTGAAGCACAGCTGGGGAAACAAGCACTTGTGATTGCTGTTTGGAGTGTAAATCGAGGCTCTCCCGTGGGGTGGATTTGGTGGTTGCCGCCGGGCGCGGTGGCTCATGCCTGTAATCCCAGCACTTTGGGAGGCCGAGGTGGGCGGATCACCTGAGGTTTGGAGTTCGAGACCAGCCTGGCCAACATGGTGAAACCCCATTTCTACTAAAAATACAAAACATTAGTCAGGCCTGGTGGCAGGAGCCTGTAATCCCAGCTATTCGGGAGGATAATCACTTGAACCCTGGGGCAGAGGTTACAGTGAGCCGAGATCGTGCCATTGCACTCCAGCCTGGGCAACAAGAGCTAAACTCCGTCTCAAAAAAAAAAAAAAAAAACACCAAAATTACAAACATGTGGATGCTGTGACATGGGAATGTCTCTTCTACAAAGTGATCTTCCCTTTACCCTTACACACCTTCAAATGAAGTCTGCATACAGCTGTTCGTCGCAGCAGTGTTTGACAGCAAAAGATTGGAAACAACCCATGTCCATAAATAGGAAGCTGGGAAAATACATCCCTGTGTGCCTCCCCATTGAATACTCCGCAGCTGTAATAAGGATGCTTCATGTACTGACGTGGAAAGGCACCCTCACCCCACAATGGACATACCAGCCCACCAGCATGGTTCAGTGGTCCCACAAATCCTTGCCAACACCTAGTGTCAGTGTCAGGATTATGTTCCTGCAGCGAGATGTATGCCACCAAAATGAGGAAATAAACCAAGAAAGATGACGTGGGTCAGCAGTCACAAGACCCAACGCAGGGAGAGAACAGGAAGTCTTGGGAGACAGCCTCTGTTCAGCACCAGCAGATGAGAGCCAGTGGGAGGACAGGGCTCCAGGAGAAGCCCGAACAGAGAGAGAGCTGGCAGGCATGACTGTCCTGATTCTTACCACAGAGTGCCTCTGGGGAACAGAAAATATGAAAGGAAGGGGGAGTGGGAATGGTAGCTTCTGTTAAAAGCCTTTTTACACTGAATTATTTTTAAGTACTACTTTGATTTTTTTTAATTGATTTTAAGCTGGGCATGGTGGCTCATGCCTGGAATTCCAGCACGTAGGGAGGCAGGAGGATAACTTGATGTCAGGCATTCAAGACCAGCCTGGGCAACATAGTGAGACCTTGTCTCTACAAACAATTTAAAACTTAGCCAGGAGTAGTGGCACACACCTGTAGTCCCAGCTACTTGGGAGGCCGAGGTGGGAGGATAGCTTGAGCCCAGGAGTTCAAGGCTGCAGTGAGCTATAATTGAACAACTGCGCTCCAGCCTGAGTGACAGAATGAGACCCTGTCTCCCATCCCCCCAGAAAAACACTTTACAACCAAAAAGTTCAGTAAATCACTGTAGGGGGTAGGGTAGAGTTCCCAAATCTGAGAGGGCCTATAGCCTAGCAAGAGAGCTCTGCACCCAGAAAAATGAGCAGGAAAACGGGCAACGGGAGGACACAGACAGCGAAAGGTGGGTCTCTCTCAAATGTGATGTTCCTCCAAAATAATAGTGTTTGGACGAAGGGAGGCAAGATGGCACAGTTCCGGGTTCTTCACCGTCAGCTTTCCCGCGCCAGGAAAGACACAGGTCGACTGCGCAGGCGCAACCCGACCTCCGACGGAGAAAAACCGGAACCCGCCTAGCCACGCCTACCGCCCGGCCCCGACCCGCCTATGTCCCGCCCACTGCCCGCCCACTCCCAGGCCCAGGACATAAAAGCCGCTCCAGGCAGGCGCGCGGTGAGAACTTCATTGGTCCGTGCTCCTGTGCGGACCTAGGAACCTTGCCTGAGAGCTCCACCGGGTGACTCCCCCGGCCTCCTTTGCCAGAGGCTGACAGACCTCACCCCCACACCTTCTTCCCCTGAAGCTAGGTGACCAAAAATAAATTTGCAGTTTTGCTCCTACCCTTGCCTGCTCGCTGGTTCTTTTGTGCACGCTCTGGTGGTCTTAGAAAAACAAATCAAATAGCATCCCAGACACACACAGCTATCAGAGAAGGAAACGCCCTGGGGCCCAGGCCCAGGGAGGGAGAGCCAGGGAGCTCCTCAGGGCAGTGGGGATGAAGTGTATTTGCCCAGCATCAGGAGTAGGAATCTCAAAGGGCAGGCAGAGGAGAGGAGCCGAGGGAGCCCTATGGACCCCCTTCCCAGCAAAATGAGTGCAAGGGGTAAAATGATTTAAGTCTCCAGAAATTGTCTTTTTTTTTTTTTTTTTTTGAGACAGTCTAGCTGTGTTGCCCAGGGTGGAGTGCAGTAGCGCTATCTTGGCTCACTGCAACCTCCACCTCCTGGGTTCCAGCAATAATTCTCCTGCCTCAGCCTCCTGAGTAGCTGGGATTACAGGCATGCGCCACCACGCCCGGCTATATTTTTTTTGTATTTTTAGTAGAGACGGGGTTTCACCATGTTGGTCAGGCTGATCTCAAACTCCTGACCTCATGATCTGCCTGCCTTGGCCTCCCAAATGCTGGGATTACAGGCATGAGCCACCACGCCTGGCCCGGAAATTGTCTTAAAAGCATAGACCGAATGAAGAAAAACTGATTCAGGAAAAACCTACTGAAGCTTGGTAAGAACAGTGAGCACTATGACATTTGAGCTATTACCACTTCCTCACTCGTCACTCTCAGCTCAGAGTGACAAAAACTCTGTGCTGGGCGGGAGCAGCCAACAACACAAAGCTCCCAGGCGAGGCCACCAGACCTCCACCGGACGGGCGGCTGCCAGCATCTGTGCCCGCACCGCCCAGCTCTGTGTCCGAAGCTAAATCCTGAGTGAGCACAGCGGAGAGGTCAGGGCTCTCCTCCAGCCAGCCCCTCCATTTCAGAGTGAAGACTCTGCTCTAGGCGCTTCTGCTCTAGGCGCTTCGGTCTGAGAACAGTCAGGCTGGCTCCAGCTCACTCAGGGTGGAAATTCCACGCTGGGAGAGGCAAGCCAGGAAGATCAGAGGCTACAGTCCCCACCCAATCCACTCATCAAGCAAGGGTGTCACTCTGAGAAAGTGGTCCGTTCTCTCTGCCACCCACAGTGAAGCAGTGACTCAGGAATTTTGCCCAGGAGAGGAGAGGCAAGGCATAGAGCAGACAGCTTCTAAGCTCTCCCCAAAGGAATTGCCTTTATTTGAACACAGTGTAGGTAAGTTCAAGGCTAAGGGCACTCAAAAAACAATAGACAGGCTAGATGCGGAGGCCCTTGCCTGTAATCTTAGCACTTTAGGAGGCCCAGGTGGGTAGATCACCTGAGCTCAGAAGTTTGAGGCCAGCCTGGCCAAAATGGTGAAACCCCATCTTTACCAAAACTATAAAAAATTAGCCTGGTATGGTGGCACATGACTGTAATCCCAGCTACTTGGGAGGCTGAGGCAGGAGAATTGTTTGAACCCAGGAGGCGGAGATTGCAGTGAGCCAAGATTGTGCCACTGCCCTCCAGCCTGGGCGACAGAGCTGGAGTGTCTAAAAATAAATCAAAAACAATAGAGAAAGTGTTGGTAAGCGATTAATAGATAACTAGCAGCTTCAACAGAGCAACCAGCTAAACCATAAGCCAGCCAATTTACCAGATAGAAGCATGGAGAAAAGCAGCTACAAAGAGCTCTCCTGGGGTCAGAATGAACCTCAAAGACTGGCCTGGAAAACAGCCCCTGCAGAGGCGCCTGCATTTAATTGAATCAAACTGTGGCAAAATGTACGTCCCGGGACATCGTCATAACAGTAGAACAATCATCCAGCAATCGGTGGCGCCTAACAGCTGGTTCGAGACCAACAAAGGCAGTTAACAGAATTATGAGGGGAAGGGACAGCCAAAGAGAGCCCTGCTAAAGCCACTGCCACCCCAGGATGACTGTGTGCACGCCCAAGCCTCCCTCTGAGGAGCGACAGCAGAGGCATCACCTTGCAAGTGAAACAGACCACATTAAAATAGCCCAGTTAAGGCTCATGCTTTTCCCTGACACGTGGCCTGCACCTGAGGCCTTTGCTCTGGATTTTTTGCCAATTGGCCAGTAAAACTTTATTTGCCAAAACAGGCAGCCAGCCTGTGGGCAATAGCTTCTGATTTAATTTTTTAAAACACTGCCTTGTGTATCCTGATTCCCTCCCACGCCTTGGCATCCCTGGGAAGTTGTTTACTTAAGAGGTCACAAGGGTCCGGGGGCGGTGGCTCACACCTGTAATCCCAGCACTTTGGGAGGCCGAGGCGGGGGTATCATTTGCGGTCAGGAGTTCGAGACCAGCCTGGCCAACACGGTGAAACCCTGTTTCTACTAAAAATACAAAAATTAGCCGGGAGTGGTGGTGCGCGCCTGTAATCCCAGCTATTCTGGAGGCTGAGGCAGGAGAATGGCTTGAACCCGGGAGGCGGAGGTTGCGGTGGGCCGAGATGGCGCCACTGCACTCCGGATACAGCGAGACTCCGTCTCAAAAAAAAAAAAAAAAAAGAGACCGAGGCTCCGGCCGGCCCACGTCGAACCCCGAACCGCCAGGGGGCGCCCTCGCTCCGGCACGGCCCACGCAGCCAGGCGTGAGTCCGCGGCACCGGGGTCCCTGAAGCCGCGCTGGGCGTCCCGCTGGCTGGGCCTCCGACTGGACCCTCACCCTCCTCTGGCGGCAGCCCCCTCCCCACGCCTGCGCCCATCCACTGCCCACCAACCTGTGTCCATTTCTCCCCCGAGACACCCTGGGATCTGTTCCCCCTCCCCTCACGGAGCCCTCCCCAGGTCTGGCCTCCGCTGCTCCCACCGCCCGAGGTTTTCCTCACGTTGTGATTTGAGGGCGGGCCTCGCAGCGTGAAAGCCCGACCTGAAATCAAAGCTGACGATAGTTCCTGCGCGCAGCAGCCCTTCCCGCCGCCGGCCGAGCTTCCCGAGAGCCTGTGGCGAGCTGCGGGGAGCGCCCTGCGGGGACGTGGCTGGGGACGCACTTCTCTCACCTCCCGCGCCGAAAGCCAGAGGACCAGAAAACGCAGCCATCAAGGTCAGTGATATTTGAATGCCATGTTTTTGAAAGGTAAAGGTAATGAAAACGTCCATGAACAAAATAACAACGTTTTAAATAAAGACAGGATTCGATTTTTTTTTTTTTTTTTTTGACGGAGTCTCCCCTGTCGCCCAGGCTGGAGTGCAGTGGCGCGATCTCAGCTCAGCGCAACCTCCGCCTCCCGGGTTCACGCCATTCTCCCGCCTCAGCCTCCCGGGTAGCTGGGACTACAGGCGCCGCCACCACGCCCGGCCGGTTTGGGTTTTTCTTTTGGCCTCAGGCTCCAGTCCTCTGACTGACCTTGTCTTTGACTTTTTAAAATGTATTAAAATATTATTTATGCTGAAGACTGAGATTTTGGGGACCGTTCTCCAATTTTGCACCTGAGGCAGCTACCTCACTCCCTTCATGCTAGTCCCAGCCCCAGCAGAGACAGTCAATAAACAAGTAATAGGTGGACATGGTGGTTCACGCCTGTAATCCCAGAACTTTGGGAAGCCAAGGTGGGTGGATCACCTGAGGTCAGGAGTTCAAGACCAGCCTGGCCAATATGGTGAAACCCCGTCTCTACTAAAAATACAAAAATTAGCCGAGCGTGGTGGCACACGCCTGTAATCTCAGCTACTTGGGAGGCTGAGGCAGGAAAATCACCTGAACCCAGGAGGCGGAGGTTGCAGTGAGCCGAGATTGTGCCATTGCACCCCCAGTCTGGGCAACAAGAGTGAAACTCCCCCTCAAAAAAAAAAAAAAAAAAAAATCAGGCCGGGTGTGGTGGCTCATGCCTGTAATTCCAGCTACTTGGGAGGCTGAGGCAGGAGAATCACTTGAACTTGTCAGAGTTTGCAGTGAGCTGAGAGATAGGGCCCTGCACTCCAGTCTGGCGACAGAGCAAGACTCTGTCTCAAAAAAAAAAAAAAAAAAGTAATAATTTCAGAAGGTGATAAGATCTAGAGAGAATTAAAAAAGACCATGTGACCCAGCAATTCCACTCTCCTGGGTATTCCATTCTAAAAGAAATGACAACACACAGTCGCACAAAAACTTGCAGACAAATGTAATTAGCAACACTGTTCACAATAGCCAAGGAGAGGGAAAGAAACAAAATGTACTTCAATGGATGAATGGGTAAACAAAATGTGGCTGCGATCTCATCAAATATACATTTGATCTTCATCCGGGCTTCCTGGCCTGAAACTGCTAGAATCTGTGGAATCTCCACAGTGGCGTCTTTCTTATGCTGAAGAGGTGGGTGAAGGCGGGCAGCCCCCAGGTAGCTCCAGGATGGGGCTGGTCACCAGAAAGACCCAGGCAGGACTAGAGGCCTGGGGCTTCCAGCCTCACCCCCAGCCTCCAGGGAGGGGAGAGGGGCTGAAGGTTAAGGTGTTCACCCATGGCCAGTGATTTAACCAGCCATGCCCATGTAATGAAGCCTCTGTATAACCTCCAGGATAGCTGAACACATGGAGGTTCCTGGAGGGCGGCGTGCCCAGGGAGGGCATAGAACCTTCGCGCCCCTTTCCCCATGCCTTGCCCGTGCATCTCTTCATCTATATCCTTTGCAATACCCTTTATAATAAACCAGCAAACGTAAGTGTGTCCCTGAGTTCTGTGAGCCGCTGTAGCCAATTAATTGAATGCAAGGAGGGTGTCATGGGAACCCCAACTTAAAGCTGGTCCATCAGAAGTTCCTGAGGCCCAGGTTTGGGAGTGGCATCAGAAGTGGGGGCAGTCTTGGGGACTGAGCCCCACCCTGTGGGCTCTGACACTATCTCCAGGTAGATAGTGTCAGAATTGCATTGAAGGGCACCAGCTGGACCTGACTGCCTTCTTGCTGGTGTGGGGAAAACCCCCACACATGTGGTCACAGAAGGTGCCTGTAATCCCAGGCACCTGTGGGGAAAACCCCCCTCCTGTGTGGATTTGTGTGACAGCCAAGGGAACACAGTTGAGTTCTTCCGCATTCAGTAGCATATTCAGACGATGGAATATTATTCAGTATTAAAAGGAATGAAGTTCTGATACATGCTCCAACATGGATGAACCTATAAGCTCTGTGCTGAGGGAAAAAAGCCAGACACAGAAGGTTACACACTGTATGATTCCGTTTATAGGAAATATCTAGAACAGGTAACTCCACAGAGACAATGATTGCCAGGGATTGGGGTAGTGGGGTGGTGATGAGTGACTGCTAATGGTATGAGGCTCCTTTCTGGAGGGGGCACATGTAATGGAATTCAACAGTGGTGATGGTTGTACAACCTCGTGAACATAGTCAAAACCACTGATTGTACACTTTAAGATGATACATTTTACGTTATGTGAATGATATCTCCATTTAAAGAACAAGGGGCTGGGCCTGGTGGCTCACACCTGTAATCCTAGCACTTCCGGAGGCTGAGGTGGGAAGGTTGCTTGAGCCCAGGAGGTCAAGGCTGCAGTGGCTATGATTGCACTCCTGCACTCTGGCATGGGTAACAGAGTGAGACCCTGTCTCTAAATAAATCAATTAATTTAATTTAAGAATAAAGAAAGGGAAGCAGAGTGATAAATAAGCATGGGGAGGTGAGGTATTAGGGAGACCAGGACAGCCTCTCTGAAGTAGAAACACTTGATGGGACCTCAGTGACAAGAAGGAGTCAGCTGGGGATTAAGCTGGGGGAGAACATTCTGTGCAAAGCACCACATACGCAAAGGCCCTGAGGTAGAAACAACCTCCTGGAGTCATTCATTCACTCTGCACATCCTTCTTCAAGCCTAGTTGGAGCTAGGCACTGGTCCCTGGGGATGTAAGCAGAGAGCAAAATGTCCTAGAATATAATGTAGGTGTCTGAAAGCAGCTAAGGACTACAGAGGAGAGTGAACTAGGGAGGGGAGAGAGTGTGGAGTGGGAGGGGCTGTATTATATAAGGGGCCAGGGAAAGCCTAACTAAGAAAGTGACATTTGAGCAAAGGGCAAGTGGGATGATGGGGAACGACCACAGAGAGGAGGAGAGACCCACATAGACAGGACCTGAGGCCATGGCATGACCGGGGAACTGGACTGCGAGGATAGGGGCAGCCTCAGGAGGAGGCTGCCAGCAAACAAGTGACCTGGCTGGGTTCCTTTTCAAAGATCAAGATCACTCTGGAGGCTGTGGGCTCCATGCCCCTGACCCCCATGTTAGGAGAGCTGGATAGCAAACTTTATGTAGCAGATGGGGCTATTCTTTAAAGAAACCGTGCATCACAAAGTCCCAGATATGACACTGGTTGTGGCTGATCAGCTCTGGATGTCCAGGTGCCCCAGGGTCCTTTAGTGGAGCCTGTCCAGAGTTCCGTCACTGCAGCACTTTGGCAGAGACAAGGTTCAGGCCCCACCCCTAGGACTCGGGCTCAGGGATCCAGTGGGCCCAGCAGCCACTTTGGTAACATGTGTCCCCTGGTAACACTGACCCAGGTGGTCCGCAGCCCTCACACTGCGAGAATGGTGGCCCGGGCTTTGCAGAGCACAGTGTTAAAGCCACTGACCAAGCAAAGGCACAAAGTGGTGGACCCAGATTCCACCCCGGGAGCCCCTTTAACCTGGCCTGCATGGTAGCTTCAATTTAGTGAATTGCCAGCAAACATTTCGAATTGGGAGCTGGGATATCACAGTCCGGATTTCTGGCTTCTCTTGAAAAGCACCATCTGCTGGCTCTGGCCATGCCTCCTAACAGCAGCGAGACACTATCCCTGGGGACTTCTCATGCACTTACGCGTCCCACCCGGGCTGTGCCCTGTTGGTATCTTCATTTGTTCAGGCTGCTATAACTGAATACCATAAATGACAGAGCTTTATTGCTTACGCTTCTGGAAGCTGGGGAGGTCAAGGCGCCAGCTAAGTCAGTATCTGGTGAGGGTCCCAGCCCGGTTCATAGAAGGCACCTTCACGTGGCTGAAGGGGTGAGGAGCTCTCTGGGCAGGGAGGGAAGAAACAGGGGGCCACTGGGGAACCCAGACAGGAGCAGAGGGAAGCAGAGAAAGCGAGGACTTGGCTCCTGGGAGTTCCTCTAGGCCCCAACTGAGAGTCACTTCTTCCAGTGACTGGTCTATCCAGCCCGGCTCTACCTGGGGACGCTAACTCAAGGCCTTTAGCAAACATGTCTTCCACCTCTTGGCCTGGGCAGGTGTCAGGGAGGATTGCCAAGGAAGTAACATCTGTGCTGCGCCTTGGCCTGAGTGGAAGGTAAGAAGGAAGAGAGCAGGACTGTAGGGCTTTTGCAGGTGCAGGGTGGCGGGCGCACAGCAGGAGTCACCTGACCTGTCTCTCCATCTCTCCCAGGGGCTGTTAGGGGAAGGCTGCCTGCCACAGAAGCAAGCTCTGCATGACTCCAGCGGAAAGGGAATTTCCTGGAAGGACACTGGGCACCTCACAAGGTCAAGAGGAAGGTGGGGAACCAGGCTCAGGCAGGAACCAAGGCCCAAGGACAGCCCAGGGCCTCCCAGGAAACAACCCACCTGGTGCAGAGCTCTGCACCACACACCCGCCACCCGCCCCGGGATGCTCTGTGGCTCCACTGCACCATGAGGAGCCTCCTGCCGAGCCCAGGCCTCGGGAGGGGAACCCCCAGGCTGCATGCCTGCTGATCGGCTCCCAGGGTGGCAGCATGTCAGGCTGTATCTTTGATTTCAGGGACCAGAGGCCAGGGTGTCTGTGTGGCCACTGGAAGGAAGAGGAGAATCCTCAGGCTGAGTGCCCCTCACCTTGCTCTGAGCTTAGGCTCAGAGAGGAGCCCTTCCTTCCCTCCCCTTTTTTTCCCTCCTCTTCTCCCTCTCTCCTTCCCTTTTCCAAAATTAAATACTTTTCTCTAATCATATTAATAATATATTATTACTGTCTGTACTAAAAATACAGAGAAAAAAAAAATTAGCTGGATGTGGTGGCGGGCACCTGTAGTCCCAGCTATTTGGGAGGCTGAGGCAGGAGAATGGCATGAACCCAGGAGGCGGAGCTTGCAGTGAGCCAAGATCGCGCCACTGCACTCCAGCCTGGGCGACAGAGTGAAACTCTGTCTCAAAAAAAAAAAAAAAAAGGCAGTTGGTACCATACATTTAAAGAACTAATACCAATCCTACTCAAACTATTCCAAAAAATAGAGGGAAAACTTCCAAACTCAGTTCCATGAGGCCAGTATTACCCTGATACTAAAACCAGACAAAGACACATCAAAAAAAGAAAACTACAGGCCGATACCCCTGATGAACATTGATGTGAAAATCCTCAACAAAATACTAGCAAACCAAATTCAGCAACACATTAAAAAGATTATTCAAGGACCGGGCATAGTGGCTCACACCTGTAATCCCAGCACTTTGGGAGGCTAAGGCAGGCGGATTGCTTGAGCCCAGGAGTTTGAGACCAGTCTGGGCAACATGGCAAAACCTCTGTCTCTACAAAAGTGTTTTCAATTAGCTGGGCAATAATCACGCTGCTGCACTCAAGCATAGGTGTCAGAGTGAGACCTTGTCTCAAAAATAAAAAAAAAAAAAGATAATTCAGCATGATCTTGTGGGATTCATCCTAGGGATGCAAGGATGGTTCAACATATGCAAATCAATCTATGTGATACATCCTGTTAACCAAATAAAGGACAACAACCGGCCGGGCGCGGTGGCTCAAGCCTGTAATCCCAGCACTTTGGGAGGCCCAGACGGGCGGATCACGAGGACAGGAGATCGAGACCATCCTGGCTAACACGGTGAAACCTCGTCTCTACTAAAAGAATACAAAAAACTAGCCGGGTGAGGTAGTGGGCACCTGTAGTCCCAGCTACTTGGGAGGCTGAGGCAGGAGAATGGCGTAAACCCAGGAGACGGAGCTTGCAGTGAGCTGAGATCCAGCCACTGCACTCCAGCCTGGGCAGCAGAGCGAGATTCCGTCTCAAAAAAAAAAAAAAAGGACAACCACCATATGATCCTTTCAACTGATGCTGAAAAAGCATCTGATAAAATTCAACATCCCTTCTTGATTAAAAACCCTCAAAAAACTGGGTATAGGATGAACATACCTCAACATAATAAAAGCCATATAGGATGGATCCACAGCTAGTATCATACTGAACAGGGAAAAACCAAAAGCCTTTCCTCTAAGATCTGGAATAGGACAAGGATGCCCACTTTCACCACTGTTATTCAACGTAGTACTGGGAGCCCTAGCTAGAGTAATCAGACAAAAGAAAGAGAGGGCATCCAAATTGGAAAGGGAGAAGTCAAATTATCCTTGTTTGCAGATGATATGATATTTGAAAAACCTAAAGACTTCACCAAAATCTATTAGAATGAATGAACAAATTCAGTAAAGTTTCAGAATGTAAAATCAACATACACAAATCAATAGCATTTCTATATGCCAGCCTCAAAAATCTGAAAAATCAAGAAAGTAATCTTATTTATAATAGCTACAAATAAAGTAAAATACCTATAGATCAACATAAAAGAAGTGAAAGATCTCTACAATGAAAACTGTAAGACATTGATGCAAGAAATTAAAGAGCACAAAAAATGGAAAGATATTCCATGTTCATGGATTAGATGAAATAATATTGTTAAAATGTCCATACTACCCAAAGCAACCTACGTGTTCAGTGCAATCCCTTTTAAAACACCAAGGACGTTCTTCAGAGAAATAGAAAAAAACAATTCTAAAATGCATATGAAATCACAAAAGAGCCAGAATAGCCAAAGTCATCTTGAGCAAAAAGAACAAAACTAGAGGAATCACATCACCTGACTTCAAATTATACTACAGAACTGTAGTAACCAAAACAGTATGGTACTGGTATTAAAACAGGCACATACACCAATGGAACAGAATAGAGAACCCAGAAGTAAATCTACAGAGACCTCATTTTCTACAAAGGTGCCAAGAGCACACAATGGGGAAAGGACAGTCTCTTCAATGAATGGTGCTGGGAAAACTGGATATCCATATACAGAAGAATGAAACTAGACCCCATCTCTTACCATATAAAAAAACAAATCAAAATGAATTGAAGACTTAAATCTAAGCTCTCAAATTATAAAACTACTGAAAGAAAACATTGGGAAAACACTCCAGAAAGCTGGTCTGGGCAAAGATTTCTTGAGTAATACTCCAAAAGGACAGGCAACCAAAGCAAGAATGGTCAAATGGGATTACATCAGATTGAAAAGCTTCTGCACAGCAAAGGAAACAATCAACAAAGGAAAGAGACAACACATAGAATGGGAGAAAATATTTGCAAACTATCTGACCAGGGATTAATAACCAGAATATACAAGGAGCTCAAAAAATTAAATAGGAAAAAAATCTGATAATCTGATTTTTAAATGGGCAAAAGATCTGAACAGACGTTTCTTGGAAGAAGACATACAAATGGCAAACAGGTATATAAAAAGATGCTAGGGCCAGGCGCGGTGGCTTATGCCTGTAATCCTAGCACTTTGGGAGGCCAAGGCAGATGGATCACTTGAGGTCAGGAGTTTGAGACCAGCCTGGCCAACGTGGTGAAACCCCGTCTCTACTACAAATTCAAAAAGTAGCTGGGCGTGGTGACACGCACCTGTAATCCCAGCTACTGGGGAAGCTGAGGCAGAGGAATTGCTTGAACTCAGGAGGAGGCAGGGGTTGCAGTGAGCTGAGATTGTGCTACTGCCCGCCGCCCTGGGTGACCAAGTGAGACTCAAAAGAAAAATGGGCAAAGAACGAGCAAACAATTCACATACACATCCCCAAAAAAATTAGGGAGTCCTTAAATATATGAAAGAGTGCACATTCCCACTCTGAAGGGGTGACCTGCCCCTCCACACCTGTGGACGTTTGTCGTTAGGTGGAACGAGAGACTTGAGAAAAGAAATGAGACACAGAGGCCAGGCGCGGTGGCTCACGCCTGTAATCCCAGCACTTTGGGAGGCCGAGGTGGGCGGATCACAAGGTCAGGAGATCGAGACCACGGTGAAACCCCGTCTCTACTAAAAATACAAAAAATTAGCTGGGCGTGGTGGCGGGCACCTGTAGTCCCAGCTACTCAGGAGGCTGAGGCAGGAGAATGGCGGGAACCCGGGAGGGGGAGCTTGCAGTGAGCCGAGATCGCGCCACTGCACTCCAGCCTGGGAGACAGAGCGAGACTCCGTCTCAAAAAGAAAAAAAAAAAAAAAAGAAATGAGGCACAGAGACAAAGTATAGAGAAAGAAAAAGTGGGCCCAGGAGACCGGCGCTCAGCATACAGAGGACCCACACCAGCACCGGTCTCTGAGTTCCCTTACTATTTATTGATAATTATCTTTACCATCTTAGAAAAAAGGGAAGTGGCAGGATAATAGGATCATCGTAGGGAGAAGGTCAGCAGTAAGACATATGAATAAAGATCTCTGTGACATAAATAAGTTTAAGGAAAAGTGCTGTGCCTTGATATGCATATGCAAACATCTTCATAAACCTAGTGCATAAAGAGCAGCATTGCGCTAGCAAGTCCCACCTTTCGCCCTAAGGCGGTTTTCTCCTTTCTCAGTAAACAGAACATACAATCGGGTTTTATACCGAGATGTTCCATTGCCCAGGGACGCCAGGAGACAGATGCTTTTCTCTATCTCAACTGCCAACAACCACCAAGAGGCCTTCTTTCCTCTTGTACTGGTCCTCCTCAGCACAGACCCTTCATGGGTGTCAGGCTGGGGGATGATCAGGTCTTTCTCATCTCACGAGGCCATATTTCAGACTATCACATGGGGAGAAACCTTGGACAATACCTAGCTTTCCTAGGCAGAGGTCCCTGCGACCTTTGGCAGTGTATGTGTCCCTGGGTACTTGAGATTAAGAGAATGGTGATGACTTTTAACCAGCAAGCTGCCTTCAGGCACTTGTTTAACAAAGCACACCCTGCACAGCCCAAAATCCTTTAAACCCTGAGTCACCACAGCACGTCTCTTTTAAGGACAAGGTTGGGGGTAGGGTCACAGATTAACAGCATCTCAAATACAGAACAAAATGGAGTCTCTTATGTCTACTTCTTTCTATATAGATACAGTAACAGTCTGATCTTTCTTTTCCCCACACCACTCACAATAAGAGAATTGTTAATTAAAATCACACCAACATATATTTTTGACCTATCATATTGTCAACCCACTCTGTTGTCAAGTTTGTGGATAAATAGGCACCCATATTAGTTGGCTCAGGCTGCCATAACAGAATACTATAAACTGGATGGCTTCAACAACAAAAAAATTATTTTCTCACAGTTCTTGAGGCTGGAAAGTCTAAGATCAAAATGCCAGGTGATTTGGTTGCCAAGAGGGCCCCTCCAGGCTTGCAGACAGCTGCCAGATTGCTGTGTGCTCCCACGGGTGCACAGAGAGCAAGTTCTCTGGTGGCTCTTTTTATAAGAGCACTAATCCCATTAAACTGGGGCTCCACTCTCATTACTTCATGTAACCTTAATTAACTCCTAACCCTGTCTCTAAATACCATTGCCCTGGGGGTTAGAGCTTCAGCATATAAATGTGGGAGGGACACAAACATTCAGTCCATAACAGTTCTTGTGAAGGGCCATTGGGTTATGTCTATCAAAATTTACACTGCATTGATCTTTGACCAAACCATCCTGCTGCCTACTGATACAGCGATTGCTATGGGCTGAGTTGTATCTCCTCAAAATTCATGTTGGTGTCCTAGACCCTCATACCTCAGGATGGTACTGTATTTGGAAATGGGGCCTTTGAAGAAGAAATTAAATTGAAACCAGGTCATTATTGTGGGCCCAAAACAATCTGACCGGTGTCCTTCTAAGAAGAAGAGATGGAGACACAGATCCACACAGAGGGCAGACCATGTGAGGACACCGGGAAGGAGCCATGGAGAACGGCCTCAGAATGAGAAAAATCTGCTGACACCTTGACCTTGGGCTTCTGGCCTCCAGAACTGTGAGAAAATACATTTCTGTTGGAGCCGCTCAGTCTGTGGTATTTGCTAGGACAGCCCCAGAAAAATATTACAGTGGCACACACGCAAAATTCCACATGTAGTAATTGACTCATTGCCACATCGTTCATGATAGAAAAGGGTGGTATCACTCCGAGTGCACATCTACAGGGTGCTGATGACATTAACTATGATCCATCTATCTGACGGGAGGCCATGCAGCTGTGCAGATGACGGAGGAAACACTGCATGCTAAAAATAAAGGATGTTCACTTACGACGTTAAGTTCAAAAAGTAAACGAACTGCAGGACAGACTACATAGTATACTCTCCTCTCACTTGTGTTAGACGAGAGGGAATAAGAATACGTGATATTTATTTGTATTTGCATGAAAAATATAAAAAATGGAAGTTTACACAGAAGCCATGAACTACTTACTGTCGCCGGGTGGCTCAAGCCTGTAACCCAGCATTTGGGAGGCCGAGACTGATCACGAGGTCAGGAGATCGAGACCATCTGGCTAATACGTGAAACCCTGTCTCACTTAAAAAAATAAAAAACTAGCGGGCGACGAGCGGGCGCCTGTATCCCAGCTACTCGGGAGGCTGAGCAGGAGAATGGCGTAAACCCGGGAGGCGGAGCTTGCAGTGGCTGAGATCCGGCCACTGTACTCCGCCTGGGTGGCAGAGCAAGACTCCGTCTCAAAAAAAAAAAAAAAAAAAAAAAAAAAAGAACTTACTGTCTAGTGAGGATGATTGATTTGATCTCTGAACCATGTGAACATAGGCTTGTGAATGTGTCCCATGTCGATGCTGCCCTGTGGACAAATCCTGCGTGGTTGTCTCCCATGTGGATGTACGACGTGGATATATCCCATGTGGATGTTATCCCCTGTGAATACATCTGTGTCACTGTATCCCGTGTGAAATTATCCACGTGCATGCCTCCCATATGAATATATCTCGTGTGGCAGCATCCATGTGCATGTGCCCGTGTGGCTGTATCCATGTGCATGCGTCCTGTGTGGGTGTATCCCAGGCGAATGTTTCCGCATGGACGTGGCCCACGTGGATGTATCCCACCTGAAGCTACCACTTGTGCGTGTGCTATCTGGTAGTCATTAATGCTGCTCACTGAAATTGCTGGTTTTCCTCCTCCTAGGCTCGTGGTCAGATTGCATTTCCACGTCACTGGAAGTCAGAAGCAGCCATGTGACTTGCATAAGTCAGTGAAGTGTGAGCAGAAGTGACAGATGCCATGTTCTTTCTCCTGCCCAGAGATCAGCAATGTTCAGGCAGTGGAGGCTCTGTCGGCCAGGATCCTCAAGGGAAATTACACGGAGCAAAGCTGCCAGCAACCGGGAACAGATACGCAGTATGAGTGACGTTGAAGCCACAGAGACCTTGGCATTGTTACCACAGCACAACCAAACTTACCCTGACTGACACAGTTATTTATTTTAAAAAATAAGATTTGAATTAGGCCAGGCATGGTGGTTCACACCTGTAATCCTAGCACTTTGGGAGGCCGAGGCAGGCAGGTCACCTGAGGTCAGGAGTTTGAGACCAGCTTAACCCCATTGCTACTAAAAATACAAAAATTAGCCAGGCATGGTGGCACGTACCTATAATCTGAGCTACTTGGGAGGCTGAGGCAGGAGAATTGCTTGAACCCGGGAGGCCAAGGCTGCAGTGAGCCGAGATCATGCCACGGCACTCCAGCCTGGACAACAGAGCGGGACTCCATCTCAAAAAATAATAATAATAATAAGACTTGAATTAAAAATAAAAACACAGGGCCGGGCGCAGTGGCTCAAGCCTGTAATCCCAGCACTTTCGGAAGCCGAAATGGGTGGATCACGAGGTCAGGAGATTGAGACCATCCTGGCTAACACGGTGAAACCCCGTCTCTACCAAAAAATACAAAAAACTAGCCGGGCGAGGTGGCGGGTGCCTGTAGTCCCAGCTACTCGGGAGACTGAGGCAGGAGAATGGCGTGAACCCGGGAGGCAGAGCTTGCAGTGAGCTGAGATCCGGCCACTGCACTCTAGCCTGGGCCACAGAGCGAGACTCCATCTCAAAATAAAAATAAAAATAAATAAAAACACAGGAATTAGTCTGTATCCATCCAGGGGAGAGAAGCCACAGCGTAGGGGGGTCACCTCATCTTGCTGCACTTTGCTTTATTGCTCTTGCTAGATACTGCGATTTTCCAAGTTGAAGGTTCGTGGCTACCTTGCACTGAACAAGTCCATCAGGGCCATTTTTCCAACAGCATGTGCTCACTTCCTGTCTCTGTCATGTTTTGCTAACTCTCCCAATATTTCACGCTTTTTCCTTATTATTGTATCTGTTATGGTGATCAGTGATGATTCAAGTGACTATTGCACTTGTTTTGGGCACCAGGAACCGTGCCCATGTAAGACAGTGAACTGAATCCATATGGGTGCGTTCTGACTGCTCCACCTACCAGCCATTTCCTGTTTCTCTCCCTCTCCTCCAGCCTCCCTATTCTCTGAAACACAACAATATTGAAATTAGACCGATTAATAACCCTACAATGGCCTCTAGGTGTCCAAGTGAAAGGAAGCGCCATGCATCTGTCACTTTAAATCAAAAGCTAGAAATGATTAACCTAGAGAGGAAGGCTGCTGAAAGCCTTCTTTCATCTTAAAAGGTTGTTTTTCTCCTTCCAATTTGGAAAGAACTGAAAACATTTCCATGAGCCCCTAGAAGCACTCTGGGCCCTAGGCACTGTGCCTACTGCACCTGTAGACAAGTCAGCACTGCCCGGTGGGCAGGGTTAAGATGACTTGCTTGGCCAGGCTGCGGCCACGTGCTCACCTGGGGCCTAAGGAGGTGAGGTTCACCCAACCACACGAGCCGAGAGTGGGAGAGAAGGGTCCACGGGAAAAACCCAGGGTCTTTCTCCAAAGAAGACAGGATGTGGAAAAGTCCCATGCAGGCAAACCACAGATGACCCCAGGCCCGATGCAGCTGAGGCTGAGGTTGCAGCCCTCAGCGGGTCACCCCATTCTCAGATGCACACTTTCTGGGGCCAGGCCTGAGGCTAAGCCGCGCGGGGGTGAGAGAACTGGGAGCAGGGGGAAGGGCAGGCAGAGCACTAACCCCTAGGACCTCTTTCCCTGGAGAGGCAGCAGTTTGAGAATAAAACCCAGAGGCTTTTCTGACAATGGTGGCTGATAGCAGACCTGGCTGAAGCCATTTGTTCTTTCTTTCAGTCAACTTTCATTAAGTGTTAAAACCTTTGATCTTACTTAATGGCAAAAAGACCTGCAGACCACACAGTGCTTTGACACAGAGGGGACGAAGACGCGCCACGTTGCAGGGCATGTAGAGTCTCCTTCGACTTCAAATTCGATGCCTTGTCACTATGCGTCCCTTACCCTTCCCTTTTAACTAATAGTTGTCATATGTGTTATATCTGTATATATGGCAGAATCTATCAAACAATGTTATCATTTTCTCCTTTAGCAGTCATTTGTATCTTTAAATAATAGAGGAGAAAAATAGTCTGGTGTATTTACCTGGACATGTAGCATTTCTGCTGTTCTTTCATTTCTGAAGTCCCAAGTTTTCCTGTGGTATCCTTGCCCTTCAACCTGAAGAACTTCCTTTAACATTCTTTTTCTTTCTTTTTTTATTTTAGAGATGAGGTCTTGCTCTGTCGGCCAGGCTGGAGTGTGGTGGCGTGATCGTGGATCACTGCTGCCTCAAACTCCTGGGCTCAACTGATCCTCTCACCTCAGCCTCTGGGGCAGCTGGGATTACAGAGGTGTACCACCCTGCCAGCTAATGATTTTTATTTTTATTAATTAATTTATTTATTGAAACAGGATCTCTGTTATCCAGGCTGGAATGCAGTGGTACAATTATGGCTCACTGCAGCCTCGATCTCCTGGACTCAAGCCATTATCCTGCCTCAGCCTCCCAGGAAGCTAGAACTATAGGCACACGCCCCCACACCCAATTAATTTTTTTATTTTTTGTAGAGATGGGGTCTTTCCATGTTGCTCAGGGTGGTCTTGAACTCTTGGGCTCCAGTGATCCTCCTGCCTCAATAACATTTCTTTTATATCAGGTCTGCTGGCCACAAATCTCCTAGTTTTCCTTGATCTGGGAACATTCCTGAAGGAACATTCATGGGATATATAGGATCCTGGGTGCTGTAGAGTCAATGTTTGCATCCCCTCAAAATCCATATGTTGAAACCTCAGCCATATTGTGATCGTATTGAGATGTGGGGCCTTTGTGGGGGTGCTAGGATCATGAAATCAGAGCCCTCCTGACTGGGATTAACATTCTTTTTGAGACAGAGTCTTGCTCCGTCATCCAGGCTGGAGTGCAGTGGCGCAATCTCAGCTCATTGCAAGCTCCACCTCCTGGGTTCACACCATTCTCCTGCCTCAGCCTCCCAAGTAGCTGGGATGACAGGCGCCCACCACCACGCCCGGCTAATTTTTTGTATTTTTAGTAGAGACGGGGTTTCACCGTGTTAGCCAGGATGGTCTCGATCTCCTGACCTCGTGATCTGCCTGCCTTGGCCTCCCAAAGTGCTGGGATTACAGGCGTGAGCCACCACGCCCAGCCGGGATTAACATTCTTATAAAAGAGGCCCCAGAGAGCTCCCTTGTCCCTCCCACCATGTGAGGACACAGTGAGAAGCAGCTGTCTGTGATGCAGAAAAGGGGCCCTCACTAGATGGTGAATCTGCCCATGCAGTGATCTTGGACTTCCCAGCCTCCAGAACTGTGAGATTCTCTGTCTGCTGTTTACAAGTCACTCAGCCATCACATTCTGTCATAGCAGCCTAAATGGACTAAGACACTGGGTTAACAATTATTTCCCTTCAGCACTTGAAAGATGTTGCTCCCTGGTCTTCTGGCCTCTGGGATTTCTGGGGAGCAATCCACAGTCTGCTATTCTCCTGTGTGCCATGTGTCACTCTTCTCTGGCTTCTTTCTTTCTTTTTTTTTTTTTTTGAGACGGAGTCTCGCTCTGTCGCCCAGGCTGGAGTGCAGTGGCCGGATCTCAGCTCACTGCAAGCTCCGCCTCCCAGGTTTACGCCATTCTCCTGCCTCAGTCTCCCGAGTAGCTGGGACTACAGGCGCCCGCCACCTCGCATGGCTAGTTTTTTTTGTATTTTTTTTAGTAGAGACGGGGTTTCACCATGTTAGCCAGGATGGTCTCGATCTCCTGACCTCGTGATCTGCCCGTCTTGGCCTCCCAAAGTGCTGGGATTACAGGCTTGAGCCACCGCGCCCGGCCCTCTGGCTTCTTTCAAGATTTACTCTTCATCTTTAGTTTCCATGGCATGATTAAGATGTGTGTGAGTGTGGTTTTCTGTAAGTTTATCCTTTTGGAGATTTGCTGAGCTTCTTGAATCTGTATAAATGTTTATTCAGCTTGGGAAATTTTCAGCCATTATTTTTTCAATATATTGTTTTCTGCCCAGTCACCTTGTACTCTCTTTCTGAGACTCCAATAACACAAATCATCAACCTTCTCATATTGCCCCATGGCCCCTGAGGCTCTTTTTCTTTTTATACTCTTTGTTTCTATTATTCAAATTGGATTGTTTCTACTATTCTACCCTCAAGTCCACTCTTTCCTCTGTCATCTCCATTCAGTTACATATCTCATCCACTGGACTTTTGATTTCAGATATTGTATTTTCCAGCTCTAAAATTTCCATTGGTTGTTTCTATTTGTGTGCTGAGAGCATTTACCTTTCATGTTTTTTTCTAGGAATATTTGCCTTTACCTCTTGGGGCATAGTTCCTTTTTTTTTTTTTTTTTTTTTGAGTCAGAGTTTCACTCTTGTTGCCCAGGCTGGAGTGCAGTGGTGTGATCTCAGCTCACTGCAACCTCTGCCTCCCAGATTCAAGTGATTCTCCTGCCTCAGCCTCCCAAGTAGCTAGGATTACAGGCACATGCTACCATACCCGGCTAATTTTTGTGTTTTTAGTAGAGATGGGGTTTCACCATGTTGGCCAGGCTGGTCTCAAACTCCTGACCTCAGGTGATCTGCCCGTCTCAGCCTCCCAAAGTGCTGAGACTAGAGGTGTGAGCCACCACATCTGACCATCATTTTTTTTTTCTAGGAATGTTTGCCTTTACCTCTTGGAGCACAGTTCTACGAGCCGCTACAATGTCTGGGTTATCTGGAGACCAGCATCTCTTGCTGGTTAACTTTTCTCTTGAGAATTGGTCACATTTTGTTGGTTATTTGAACTTCAATTAATTTTGGATTGCATCCTGGACATAATTGAATATCACGCATGAGACCCTGGGTGTTTGTTAAAATTCTCTGGACAGTAATGTTTTACTGTGGTGGCTTTAGCAAGCTATCGATCTTGACTAGGTTCAGATCATACATGCTGCCTCATCTTCTATGTGTGGTAGATGCAATGCCACCTTCATTTTCAAAGACTTTGGTTGGTGGAATGTAAGGTGGCACAGCTGCCCTGGAGTTAAGTGTGAGAGTTTCTTGTGATGCTAAACATGACTTACCATGTGACTCTACAATGACACTCTTGGACATCTGTCTCAGAGACATGAAAACTCATGTTTAACAGAAACATGTACATGAATCTTCATAGTCACTGTGTTTACCACAGCCCAAAACTGGGAACAATAATCTAAATATCCCTCATGGGAGGAAAAGTTAAAAGAACTCTGAAACATCCATGCAGTGGAATATTACTCAGAAATAAAAAGGAACTGGCTATTGATACATGTAGCAACTTGGATGGATCTTGCAGACCTTATGCTTTGTGAAAAAAGCTAATCTTAGAAGGTAACATACTGTATGATTCCATTTACGTAACTTCTCAAAATGACAAAGCTATGGGAATAGAGAACAGATTAGCACTTGCCAGAGCACAGGGAAGGGCATGGAAGTGAGTAAACTGTACAGGGGTAGCACAGGGAGTTTGTAGTGACAGGAGTGGTTCAGGGTCTTGATTGTGGTGGTTACACATATCTATACAAAAATTGCATAGTACTATACAAACACACACACACGCTTATAAAAACTGATGAACTCCGAATAAGGTCTGTAGTCTAGTTAATAGCATTGTGCCAATGTCAACTTCCTGGTTTTAGTATCATACTACAATGTCTTATATAATTGTATAAGATATCCCCATTGGAGTTGACAATGGAGGATAAAAATAGCAAAAAAAAAAAAAAAAAAAAAAAAGATATTCCCCTTGGGGGAAGCTGGGTGAAGAGTACACAGGATTTTCAGCACTATCTTTGCAACTTCCAATGAATCCATGGTTGTTTAAAAGTGAAAAAAAATTTTTTTTTTTAAGATGGAGTCTTATGCTGTTGCCCAGGCTGGAACGCAATGGTGTGAGCTCAGCTCACTGTAATCTCCGCCTTCAAGCAATTCTCCTGTCTCAGCCTCCCAAGTAGCTGGGATTACAGGTGCACAACACCACGCCCAGCTAATTTTCATATTTTTAGTAGAGACAGGGTTTCACCATGTTGACCAGGCTGGTCAGGAACAGCCAAATGTGAAAAACTTTTTTTTTTTAAGACAGTGTTTTGCTCTTGTTGCCCAGGCTGGAGTACAGTGGTGCGATCTCAGTTCACTGCAACCTCCACCTCCCAGGTTCAAGCGATTCTCCTGCCTCAGCCTCCAGAGTAGCTGAGATTACAGGCTCAAGCCACCATGCTCAGCTAATTTTTGTATTTTTAGTAGAGATGGGGTTTCACCATGCTGGCCGAGCTAGTCTAGTACTCTTAATCTCAGGTGATTTGCCCACCTTGGCCTCCCAAACTGTTGGGATTACAGGTGTGAGCCACCACACCCGGCTGTGAAAAACTTTTAAAAAGACTTTGGTATGCTGCTCTGGGTCTGTTCTGTGCAACTTGCAGGCAAGCCTGGGATTTGCATTCATTCATCCATGGAATTAGGGACCCCTTCTCAGCCCTCTCCTCTTGGGGTTGACCTCACACTCAGTGGCTTCTGTGGGATTCCTCTCGGAGTTTTGTGTGCTTGTGCTGCTGGCACCATAGTGCAGCTTTGAACCTCAGCTGCCCTCAGTTGAAGCAGGAGAGAAAAAAAGGGAAAGAAATGAACCCAAGGGCCTCCCTTCCATGCACGCTGCATGTTGCAGAGGGCCCTTTCCCAGTCCTCTGGCTAGAGAAATGGTATGTTGTTATAAAATACACATTTGGTTTTCATCCGGGCTTCCTGGTCTACAACCCCTAAAATCCGTGGAATCTCCACACTGGTGTCTTTCATATGCTGAAGAGGTGGGTGAAGGCGGGCAGCCCCCAGGTAGCTCCAGGATGGGGCTGGTCACCAGAAAGACCCAGGCAGGACTAGAGGCCTGGGGCTTCCAGCCTCACCCCCCAGCCTCCAGGGAGCGGAGAGGGGCTGAAGGTTAAGGTGTTCACCCATGGCCAGTGATTTAACCAGCCATGCCCATGTAATGAAGCCTCTGTATAACCTCCAGGATAGCTGAACACATGGAGGTTCCTGGAGGTGCCCAGGGAGGGCATAGAACCTTCGCGCCCCTTTCCCCATGCCTTGCCCATGCATCTCTTCATCTATATCCTTTGCAATACCCTTTATAATAAACCAGCAAACGTAAGTGTGTCCCTGAGTTCTGTGAGCCACTCTCGCAAATTAATTGAACGCAACTTAAAGCCGGTCCATCAGGAGTTCCTGAGGCCCAGGCTTGGGAGTGGCATCAGAAGTGGGGGCAGTTGGCCGGGCGCGGTGGCTCAAGCTTGTAATCCCAGCACTTTGGGAGGCCGAGATGGGCGGATCACGAGGTCAGGAGATCGAGACCATCCTGGCTAACACTGTGAAACCCCGTCTCTACTAAAAAATACAAAAAACTAGCCGGGCGAGGTGGTGGGCGCCTGTAGTCCCAGCTACTCGGGAGGCTGAGGCAGGAGAATGGCGTGAACCCGGAGGTGGAGCTTGCAGTGAGCTGAGATGCGGCCACTGCACTCCAGCCTGGGCGACAGAGCGAGACTCCGTCTCAAAAAAAAAAAAAAAAAAAAAGTGGGGGCAGTCTTAGGGACTGAGCCCCACCCTGTGGGCTACGATGCTATCTCCAGATAGATAGCATTAGAATATAGAGGACACCCAGCTGGTACCTGATGCAGAATTGGTTGCTTGCTTGCTGGCGTGTGGGGAGAAACCCCCAACACTTGGTCACCGAAGCCTTCTGTGTTGCTTATTGTGGCGTGGGAGCAGAGGAACAACGGTTTGTGTTTTTTCCACTCACAGATGGTTCTCTTGGTGCCTTTTCTGCCCATACATGCTGCACAGTTCTGTACTGGGGCTGACCTCAATTCAAAACTGGGAGACAAGAAAGAAAAAGAAACTGGGAAACTTGCCCTTGAATGGGTCATCCTTCAAGTTTCAGCTCTTCTGTCCAGTCTGCCTGCTCTTGTTAATACTGCAGAGTTCTTAGCTAGTGACTTGTTGATTTTGTCCCCAGTCGGCGGCATGGATGAATTGTAGTGGTCTCTTACTTCATCTTGGCCAGTTTCAGAATCCAAAATATAATATTTAACCTCCCTAATTACCATGCAAGACTAATATTAATTCTCCCATTTTATTTATTTATTTTAATTTTTTTTTTTTTTTTTTTTGAGATGGAGTCTCGCTCTGTTGCTCAGGGTGGAGTGCAGTGGTGCGATCTTGGCTCATTGCAAGCTCTGCCTCTCGGGTTCAAAGGCTTCTCCTGCCTCAGCCTCCCGAGTAGCTGGAATTACAGTTGAATGCCACCACGCCTGGGTAATTATTTTTTTGCATTTTTAGTAGAGATAGGGTTGCACCATGTTGGCCAGGCTGGTCTCAAACTCCTGACCTCAGGTGATCTGCCCGTCTCAGCCTCCCAAAGTGCTGGGATGACAGGCGTGAGCCACCGCACCTGGCCAATTCTCCCATCTTAAGGATTAAAAACTTGAGGTTTAAAGGTATAGCCATCTGTCCAACCTGTATAGCCAATGCTAAGGTTTATCTCTATTTAAAATTAGCTAGTGAAACTTGTGTGGGGTGGAGTCAGAAAACGGGGGAGGGCAAAAGTAAACAGGTGATGAAAGAACAGAGTGGTAGGGGAGGAAGAGGGTGAAATGGGAGAGAAAAGGAAGAGAAGGCCAGGCACAGCAGCTCACACTTGTAACCTGAGCGCTTTGGGAGGCTGAGGTGGGAGGATCACTTGAGGCCAGGAGTTCCAGGCCAGCCTGGGCAGCATAGCAAGACCCTGTCTCAGCAACAACAAAAAATTAACCAGGCACGGTGGTGCGTGGCTGTAGCCTTAGCTACTCAGAAGGCTGGGTCACTGGGTCAGGAGGATGGCTTGAGCCTGAGAGTTTGAGGCTTCAGTGAGTTATGTTTCTGCCACTGCACTCCAGCCTGGGCAGCAGAGCCAGACCCCATCAAAAACAAAAACAAAGGCCAGGCGCGGTGGCTCAAGCCTGTAATCCCAGCACTTTGGGAGGCCAAGACGGGCGAATCACGAGGTCAGGAGATCGAGACCATCCTGGCTAACACGGTGAAACCCCGTCTCTACTAAAAAATACAAAAAACTAGCCAGGCGAGGTGGCGGGCGCCTGTAGTCCCAGCTACTCGGGAGGCTGAGGCAGGAGAATGGCGTAAACCCGGGAGGCGGAGCTTGCAGTGAGCTGAGATCCGGCCACTGCACTCCAGCCTGGGCGACAGAGCGAGACTCCATCTCAAAAAAAACAAAAACAAAAACAAAAACAAAAAAAGGTGCTGCAGCTGCAGAATGGTCGGCGGTGGCAGGAGGCGCAGGTCCGGCTGGGAGGGGCCTATGAAAAAACAGTCAATGTGAAGAAAAGTAAATTCTGTGAAGATGATGTGATCTTCAAAAAGAAGTAGAAAATGATTATAAGCTCTCTTCACCTGAAGATGTTGATGGCTTCTGGAAGTTCTGTGAAGAACTGGATCCTGAAAAGCCTGCCGGTCACTTTCTGCAAAGCCTCGGGCTTCAGTTAGTTGGTCCTTCTGATATCCTTGCTGGAAAACAAAAAACGCAGGAAAATTCAACAGGCCCGAATGTTAATCTTCATTGGAGGTTTTACTATGATCCTCCTGAGTTCCAGACCATTACCATTGGAGATAATAAAACTCAGTACCACATGGGGTATTTCAGGGATTCTACTGATGAACTTCCTGCATATGTTGGTATAAATGAAGCAAAGAAAAAGTGTACAATTGTTCCAAATGGAGATAATGTATTTGCTGTAATCGAATTATTTTTGATGAAAAAACTTAAAGAAGTAACGGATAAAAAGAACACTGGGCCGGGCGCGGTGTCTCATGCCTATAATCCCAGCACTTTGGGAGGCCAAGGCAAGCAGATCACCTGAGGTAGGGAGTTCGAGACCAGCCTGACCAACATGGAGAAACCCCGTGTCTACTAAAAATACAAAATTAGTCGGGCATGGTGGTGCATGCCTGTAATCCCAGCTACTCAGGAGGCTGAGGCAGAGAATCACTTGAACCCAGGAGGCGGAGGTTGCGGTGAGCCAAGAGCACACCATTGCACTCCAGCCTGGGTACAACAGCAAAACTTTGCCTCAAAAAAAAAAGAAAGAAAAGAAAACTAATCTCTTGAAAAACATAGATGAAAAACTCACAGAAACAGCCAGAGAAGTGGGGGTACTCACTGAAACAGAGAACCACGAAGATGAAACAGAGAGATAAGAAAGTTGTGACAAAGGTCATTCGTGGTGCAGGCTTGGCTGTTCCAGTGGATAAAAATCATGTTGGGGACACAGAGCTCCCTGAAACACATGCTGACATCAAGAGAATTTGCAAGACAATAGTTGAGGCTGCAAGGGAGGAGAGACTGAAAGCTTTTGTTCCCATTCAGGAAATGATGACTTTTGTGCAGTTTGCTAATGATGAACGTGATTACGGCTTGGGGCTTGAGTTGGGAATGGAGCTCTTTTGCTGTGGCTCCCATTATTTTCATAAAGTTGCTGGCCAGCATTTACCTCTTGCATATAATCTGTTGAAGAGGAATCTGCAGAAATTACTGAGGATCATCTCGCAAACAGAAGTAAAGAGAACATAGAGCAACTTGCTGCATGAGTGAGGTGGCTTTGTTTGGTGTACAGTATTTCAAAAGATTAGTGTTAAACTTGTGATTTTTGTTTTGTTTTTAAGGAATACAAAAAATAAACATTTAATAAAAACATTTATAAGGTAAAGAAAAAAAAAGAAAAGGCAAAGGAGGAGAAAATAGAGAAGGTCATCTCCTTCCCCATGGGTCAGCACGTACCAGGCAATGCAGCTCTACACAGAGAGCACCCACCCAGAACCCACCGCCTTCACACAGTCCCCTCCCTTCCTGAAGTTAGTGTAAGCACATCAGCCAGTCTATGATGTCATCTTATCTCCTGTTCCAGTCAGGGGCCCGGGCTTAAAGCAATCAGCCCTGGCATCTCCTTGTTGACTATTCATCCAGAGTGGTTGGGCAGGTATCAAAATTGGCTGAAGGCCATGTGTGGTGGCTCTTGCCTGTAATCCCAGCACTTTGGGAGGCTGAGGCAGGAGTATCACTTGAGCCCAGGATTTAAGAGCAGCCTGGGCCAGGCGCGGTGGCTCACGCCTGTAATTCCAGCACTTTGGGAGGGCATATCACGAGGTCAGGAGATGGAGACCATCCTGGCTAACACGGTGAAACCCCGTCTCTACTAAAAATACAAAAAATTAGCCGGGCGTGGTGGCGGGCACCTGTAGTCCCATCTACTCGGGAGGCTGAGGCAGGAGAATGGCGTGAACCTGGGAGGCAGAGGTTGCATTGAGCTGAGATCACGCTACCGCACTCCAGCCTGAGCAACAGAGCGAGACTCCATCTCAAAAAAAAAAAAAAATGTAGCCTGGGCAACACAGAGAGTCCTCGTCTCTGCCAAAGAAAAGAAAAAAAATGGCTGAAGATGAGAATTTTTTTTCTGCCTTTAAGGGAATGATTTTTCTCTCCCTATCCAGTAAGAATGAGAAAGTGCCGTGCTCCAGTTGCGGCTGGCATTTATCTTGCAGCTGTGAGAGAAGATGGCCCTGGGGATGAAGCCTGTGAAAGGACCACGCAGCCCGCCCAAAACCCTTCCTTCCCCTGGATCCCCTTCTCAAGGAAGCCCATGTCAGTGAGGGTTTCTGTTAATTGCAGCGCAAGGCATCCCAATGGCCCCCAATGGGTGTCTCTCTTCCCAGCCTGGGATGCTCCTGGCGTGCCCCAGGTGATGCTGGAGAGACTCCTGACTCAGCCCAGGGGCAGGGCAAGCCACCTCTGCCACAGGGGAACAAGTGTGCCTGTTACTGTCACTACCCAGATCTATGTCCCTTATACCTGTAAGCACATCCCAGTTTTCCTTGGGAAACCCTCCAGACACCAACCAATTCTGGCATCAACTGGGTGTCCTACGATTCCATCCGATTCCGACACTAAATACCCGGAGTTGGCTTGACACTCCGTAGGGTTTAGTCCCGTAATACTGTCCTGTCTTCCGGTGCCAAGCTACCCACACTTTGGTCCGACTTGGCTACAAAGTTAGGGCTTCCCACAACCTGCCCCACTTCAGGTTCTGTAATTTGCTAGAATGACTCACAGGACTCAGGAGGGCACTTTCCTTACTCCTGCCATAATAAAGGATACAACTCAGGAACTGCCAAACGGAGGAGATGCACAGGGCGAGGGATGAGGAAAGGGGCCTGGAGCCCCTATACCCTCTCTGGGTGCATCCCCTCCCAGCATCTGTGTGTTCACCAACCCAGAACCTTGGAGGCTTCATTACCTGAGCCTCGGCCAGGGATGACTGATTCAGTCTCCCGCTCTGCACCCCTCCCTGGAGATCAGGCTATGGGGCTGAAAGTCTCAAACCTCTAAATACATGGCTGGTTCCTCTGGCAACCAGCCCTTATCCTGAGGCTATCTAAAATCATGATCAGAGATTATCACCGTTATCAGAGATTCCAAGGGTTCCGGGAGTTATATGCCAAGAAGCAGGGACCAAGACCAATATTTATTTTTTATTATACCACGCTCTCCATTCTCAGTCCACGGGGCTGGGTCAAGGGGTCCTTCCCCTTGGCCTCTAGGAAGAAACACATGGTCTGGTCCATTGGAGCATTTTATTCAGCTGCTCCCAGTGGCTGGCTTAGTGGGACTCACGACGACGTGAGATAAGCCACTGAGGCTCAGAATACAGAATGGAAAGTCCTTTAAAAAAGAGAAAGCGACCGGGCATGGTGGCTCACACCTGTAATCCCAGCACTTTGGGAGGCGGAGGCGGGTGGATCACGAGGTCAGGAGATCGAGACCATCCTGGCTAACACGGTGAAACTCTGTCTCTACTAAAAATACAAAAAAATTTGCTGGGCGAGGTGGCAGCGCCTGTAGTCCCAGCTACTCCAGAGGCTGAGGCAGGAGAATGGCGTGAACCCAGGCGGCGGAGCTTGCAATGAGCCAAGATCGCGCCACTGCACTCCAGCCTGGGCGACAGAGCGAGACTCCGTCTCAAAAAATGAAAAAAAGAAGAGAAAGCATTTCTGTCCTGCTGTGCCCCGCTGGGATTCTGAGAGGACAGAATGTTCCTCCTGAATGCGCTGGGAAGTGCTGGGGATCATCTTGTACCATACAGGGAGAGCCACCTGAGGCAACCCAAGTGAAGGCAACCCGGGGAGAGCAAGGTTGAGACAGGGACAGAGGGAGCCCGACACTGATGCTGTCTTTTGAGCACTTGTGCCTTAGGTCAGACCCATTAAGTTCTCCTCCCGCTTGAGCTGGGCTTCACATACTTGCACCCACCATGACGCTGATCAGTGCGTGCCACCCTTAGCTTGCGGGGCCATGGGATTGCTTAGGGGCCCTCCCCAACTGCCCTCTTCACTCTTAGCTGAAAATCCCAAGTTCTAGATTTTCAGAGTTGGGGCCCCTGTGTCAGGAGGAGCGCCCTTCTCTAGGATAGGCCTAATTTGGGAGTGTTTTAAAAAGAGTACATGGGAAATTTCAAGACGCCAAAACCCCAGAGCCCAGCCTTGGAGTATTTCAGTGCTCCCTCCCCTTTGTCTCTACTTCCATCAGTTAGGGCTGCATTCAGATGCAAATAACAGCAAATCTTTCACACTGGGGTTTAAACAAAGAAGTGCAGAAGAATGCTCCAGGCTGGCTCAGCCCTGGGAAAGTCCTCAGGGGCCCAGGCTCCCTTGTCCATCTCCACTGCCTTTAGTGCATGGCTTCTGTCCTCAGGACCCCAGGTGGCAGGAAGAAGCAGAAATACGGCACAGCTGACCTCCCAGCCCGCGCATTGCCCAGAACCTCCTGAGGCTGGAAAGTGCCGTGGGGGGGCGGGTGGGGAGGATCTTCAATTGTTTGCTAATGTATTCCAAATACCTAGAACGGCTGCTCCATAAAACTGTGCTGAATGAACGAGTGGGTGGATGAACGGGTGGATGCCCATACAGGCAAACTGAATTTTTACCTCCTCCAGCCTCTACAGCCTCTACTGTGATGTCAGGCGTGGGAGAAAGGATGAGCACTGAGCGGCCCCTTAAGGCATCTGTCACTCTGTTCCTCCCGCTGACACGTGATCTCTTGACATCCCCACAGGCCCTCACCTTCTACAGGTGGAATCTCTTGTTTGTTTGTTTGAGATGGAGTTTCGCTCTTGTTGCCCACACTGGAGTGCAGTAACGCGTCTCAGCTCACTGCAACCTCCGCCTCCTGGGTTCAAGCGATTCTCCTGCCTGTAGTCTTCTGAGTAGCTGGGATTACAGGTGCCCACCACCACACCCGGCTAATTTTTTGTTTTTAGTAGAAACGGGGTTTCACCATGTTAGCCAGGCTGGTCTCGAACTCCCGACCTCAGATGAACCACCTGTCTCGGCCTCCCAAATTGCTGGGATTACAGGCGTGAGCCACTGCACCCGGCAAGAGATTTCTTTTGTCATCTATCTGAGCCAATCCGGAACTCTCAACCCCCACCAAACTTTTTTAGAAGATTTTTGTTGTGGTTGTTTGTATTTTGTTTTCTTTTGAGACAGGGTCTCACCCTGTCATCCAGGCCGGAGTGCAGTGGTACAAACACAGCTCACTGTAGCCTCAACTTCCTGGGCTTAAGCAATCTTCCTTCCTTAGCCTCCAGAGTAGCTGGGACGCCACAATGCCCAGCAAATTATTTTATTATTTTTTGTAGAGATGGGGTCTCGCTATGCTGTTCAGGCTGGTCTTAAACGCCTGACCTCAAGTGATCCTCCGGTTTCAGCCTCCCAGAGCACTGGAATTACAGGGGTGAGCCATTGCACCCAGCTCTCCTGAGACCTTGTACCTATCTGATGGGATCTGGCAAATGCATAATACTAGTAACAGCCATTCATCTGGAAGAGGGGGTTGCATGGCTCATCCTCTAGGCTTAACCCTGGGCAGGAGTTTGAGGGTCCTGGGACTTTTTAAGTTTCCTTTTATACTTTCCAGTCCTTGTTCATACATATGGACTTGTTCCACATAATGGCGAACAGAGATTTATTTGTATTCTGCTTTTGCACTCAACAGAACATAAGTGTTCTTCACGTTGCTACAGCCTGTTCGATATATTAATAGCTGCATAACCATGCTCAAATTGTTGCACCACAATTTGCTTAACAAATAAAGGAGTTTATTTCCAACTTTTTGTCCCTGTAGCTAATGCTACAGTAAATATCCGTATGTACACAGTTCGTTTGTTTTCTCTTGTGTTGAATGTTGGCTTAAAAGTGTCCTGGACTCTGGTGTCAGCTTTGGGCTGGCAGCTTGCATTGCCCGCCCTCCTGAATCCCCAGGCTGCTGGTCATGGAAAAGTTTCTGGGTCTCTCATGTCAGATTCTCAGCCGACCACAAATGATCTGCACATTCTTGCCTACCTTTAAGACATGTCTGAGAGAGAGGGTCAAAATCCCACCTCTACTTCTGAAAGAAACCAGCCAGCATTCACCTGGCAGGAAGTGGGATCAGGGCATCTGCATGAGCTTCCCCCTGCAGCAGATGGAGGCTGCCTTTGCCTGTCCTTTGCCCACTGAACTATTTTGGCCCTGGAAGGGGGCCCATTCCTCCTCCATAAGATACTAGCTGACAGTGAAGGTGGTTCAAGTTTCTACAGCCAAGGGGCAGGCATCTGATCCAAGGTAGGAAGCTTGTGTTCATCCTTGAGGAACCCAGCACTGGCTTTGCCCGACAGCGGCACCCTCATGGAACCCCTTGGTTCCAGCTACCCCCACCCCCAGAGCTGCCTGAGGGCTGTCCTTTCTGAGCCTAGCCCTGCTGCCCTCCCTCTGAGAGGTGAAGTTGGCTAGGCGTCTGGGTGGGGTGGGGACTTGGAGAACTTTTCTGTCTCCTAAAGGATTGTAAACGCACCAATTAGTGCTCTGTGTCTAGCTAAAGGTTTGTAAACGCACCAATCAGCACTCTGTAAAATGGACCAATCAGCAGGATGTGGGCAGGGCCAGATAAGGGAATAAAAGCTGGCCACCCCATGCCAGCAGCGGCAACCCCATCTGGTCCTGTTCCATGCTGTGGAAGGTTTGTTCTTTCACTCTTTGCAGTAAATCTTGCTGCTGTTCGCTCTTTGGGTTGGCACTACCTTTATGAGCTGTAACACTCACTGGGAAGGTCTGCAGGTTCACTCCTGAAGTCAGCGAGACCATGAACCCACTGGGAGGAACGAACAACTCCGGAGGTGCCACCTTTAAGAGCTGTAACGCTCACTGTGAAGGTCTGTGGCTTCACTGAAGTCAGCAATACCACGAACCCACCAGAAGGAACCAATTCTGGATGCACCTCCAGCCAGATGAGTGGCCCTGCAGCTTTCCTCAGCTCAGTCGCATGGCCTCTGGCTTAGCTCTTTGTGGCTCAGTCATTCATCACTCTACATTCAAAGAAGCCTCTTTCTGTGCAAGTTGGACCAAGTCTGTCTCTCCTGCCCATGAGTATAAGGGTCCTCCTGGATATCCCAGGTCCCCTGGTGGAGGGGCCCTCAGGAATCCAATGATCACCACTGCAGATCAGCCTCAGCACCAGCACTCAGATGCAGGGGTTGCCGGCCTCAGGCTTCTTTAGCCCAGCCGCGTGGCCTCTCGCTCAGCTTTTTGTGGCTTAGTCATTCATCACTCGGATCAAACCCATCTTGACAAAGGATAAAGCAATACCTTCGATCCTGCTTTTTAGCAGCCATCCTGGCAGCCTGTTTCTGCTCATCATCGACCAGGTCCAGAACCCACCCACATTCCTGGACAGAGCTCAACCGTCAGCCTCAGGCTTCCTGGGCTGAGCCAAATGCAAGGAAACCCAGGGGTCCTCTGCATCCTGAGCCTGGTGCCAACCTGCAATAGCAACATGAGTGAGGCCCGGGAGCCTGCCAGAAGTGGGCTTACACCCCAGAGCCGCCACTTACCCCTCATCAGCTGGGCAAAGAGCTTACTTCTCTGAGCTTCAGTTTCCAGATCTGCAAAATCGGTGTAACAATCCCTATGTCTGAGCATCTGCAGGAAGATCCAATTCTGGTCTCTGGAACATGACAGCTTCCAAATCAGAGCCATTCTGTCACTTCTCTTGGGTCAACTGGGGTTTCCACAATGTCACCCCATCAGACTGTCACTGACATGGCCTGAGAGCCCTGGGCTCAGGGGGGCTGCCAGCATGGCAGTTTCCCTCCCCACATCCCTGCCATTACTTCCCTAATGAGACATCCCCTCAGAGAAGGGAAAGGAGGGCAGTTTCACTCATTTAGTGAAGCCTCCTGGAGGTGAGAGGAGCCTGGGCAGGTTCATTTTTTGAGGTTCTTGGTTTGCTACAAATGAGAAGGTTGCAGTGATTGTGGTATAATTTCAGTGTTCTCACAACAAATTAGAACACAACATATTTGTGCTGTTGACAGGAAAACTGCAGAATTCAGTACATTTCCTGGTGAGTTCTGAGTGTTGCAGTCCTAGGGCAGGATACAAGCTTTGGGTCTCAGGATGGCTGTCCGCTTCTGCTGGATCTGGGGTGTATCCTTAAAGTCTGGATGTCTAGAAAAAGACACAGTCAACCCCCCTGCAGAACTTTCACTGGATCACATTCGAATAAAAGAGGGTGGAGGGACATGTTGAGATGTTTGGAAATATCTGACTAGGGGAGGGATATGGAATTATTTTAGGGAATTCATTGTTCATTGTCCTGGTCATGATAGAGTGGAAGAACAGCCCAAAGGGTCATAAGATAGTTCAGGAAAGAACTTTACAAGTCAAAGTGACAGATAGAGCAGCAGGTCCCCAACACTTTTGACAGCAGGGACCAGGTTTAGTGGAAGACAATTTTTCCACTGAGTGGAATCAGGCTGGGGGTGGTTTTGAGGTGATTCAAGCACATTACATTTATTGTGCATTTTATTTCTATTATTATTACATTGTAATATGTAATGAAATAGGCTGGGCGCGGTGGCTCAAGCCTGTAATCCCAGCACTTTGGGAGGCCGAGACGGGCGGATCACGAGGTCAGGAGATGGAGACTATCCTGGCTAACACAGTGAAACCCCGTCTCTACTAAAAAATACAAAAAAAAAACTAGCCGGGCGAGGTGGCAGGCGCCTGTAGTCCCAGCTACTCGGGAGGCTGAGGCAGGAGAATGGCGTAAATCCGGGCGGCGGAGCTTGTAGTGAGCCGAGATCCGAGATCCGGCCACTGCACTCCAGGCTGGGCGACAGAGCAAGACTCTGTCTCAAAAAAAAAAAAAATATATATATATATATATATATATAATGAAATATTATACAACTCACCGTAATGTAGATCAGTGGGAGCCCTGAGCTTGTTTTCCTGCAACTAGACCATCCCATCTGGGGGTGATGGAAGACAGTGACAGATCATCAGGCATTAGATTCTCATGAGGAGCATGCAGCCCACATCCCTCATGCACACAGTTCACAATAGGGTTCACGCTCCTATGAGAATCCAGTGTTGCTGATGATGTAATAGGAGGTGGAGCTTAGGCGGTAATGTGAGCAATGGGGAGCAGCTGTAAATACAGATGAGGCTTCACTCACTCACTCACCTGCCTGCTCTGTGAGGTTGAGGACCCCTCAGATACAGCATTTATGACCACCTGGTAGCCACTGCTGAACCCAGGTGGTGGGGTACACGGCTGCTTCACTGTACCAGTCTTGCAACTTTTTCATATATTTGAAATTTTTCTTTAGAAGAGGGTAAATTTTTTGGATTGCTAATGTATGTTGTAGATTCTTCTAAATAAAATGCCATTACATCATGTCCTGGTGAGAGTGAGCACCGGGTGCCTGTGAGTGCCTGCTCCGGGGGTGCCTGTGGGAGGGTGGTGTTTCAGTCCTCACCTAGGTTGCTACTTGAACCCTTCACAGACCTCACCCCTCCATGGGGAATGGGGTAACTACATCAGCTCCATGTTCTAGGCATCTGTCTTCTGATTTGCATCTGGCAGAGCTAGAGAGGCGGAGGTCATCATCTCTACTTCACAGAGAGAAACTGACGCCAAGGGGACAAGAACTTGTAGAGATCACAGAGCTGACTTGTGGCCAAGTGGGAATTTGAACAAATGGCATTCTGGTAAACAACTGTGAAAAATAAGAAAGAGGGGGAGGGGGAGGGAAGGGAGGCCTGACTTGTAGCGTGTGCCAATTTTCCGTGGTATAAATACTACCTTACTGCCGTGGCTGGTTTCAAAGTGCCAGTGTTTAACAACTGGCTTGCAGAATTTCTGAATATTGAATAATTGGCTTCAGCAAAGCATCGATTTGAACCCAGTCCGAGGCATCCGTCCCTTGAGCTCTTCTTCCGTTTTCTGTCCTTTGCACACCATTTCACCACATCTGTGTTCTACCTGTGGGTTATTCATTTTCTTTAAGACACCTCACTTTTTTTTTTTTTTTTTTTTTTTTTTTTGAGACGGAGTCTTGCTCTGCCGCCCAGGCTGGAGTGCAGTGGCCGGATCTCAGCTCACTGCAAGCTCCGCCTCCCGGGTTTACGCCATTCTCCTGCCTCAGCCTCCCAAGTAGCTGGGACTACAGGCACCCGCCACCTCGCCCGGCTAGTTTTTTGTATTTTTTAGTACAGACGGGGTTTCGCCGTGTTAGCTAGGTTGGTCACGATCTCCTGACCTCACGATCCACCCGTCTCGGCCTCCCAAAGTGCTGGGATTACAGGCTTGAGCCACCGCGCCCGGCCGACACCTCACTTTTTAAAAGCAGGTGACACGACTATCATTGAAAGCTAAATCACTTGCTATGAAGTAGAAGATTATATTAAAATGAACGTTTATTTTTTAAATAAAAAAATGTTCTTTGTACTTATTAAAGCTCCTAAGGAGAGTCCTAAAATACCCTTGCCATGTGCTTGCTCTGGCGACCCACTCTGGGGACCTGGAACCTGTCTCTTGGCCTTCTGTGAAGCCTATTAGATGGACACGGCTTCTCAGTGGATTCTTTGGTTTTGAGATGGAATCCTGCTCTGTTGCCCAGGCTGGAATGCAGTGGTGCAATCTTGTCTCCCTGCAGCCTCCACCTCCCAGGTTCAAGTGATTCTCCTGCCTCAGCCTCCAAAGTAGCTGAGATTACAGGAGCACGCCACCACACTCAGCTCATTTTTGTATTTTTAGTGGCGACGGAGTTTCACCATGTCGGCCAGGTTGGTCTCGAACTCCTGGCCTCAATTGATCCTCCCGCCTTGGCCTCCCAAAGTGCTGGGATTACAGGCATGAGTCACTGTACCTGGCCCTCACTGAATTCTTCACAAGGCAAATTCAGCAAATCTGATGTGAATGTGAAAAAGCTCAGCCAGTATCAGAAGCATCTCTTGTATGGTTGATGTCTCCATAAAGCCCTTCACCTACAGCATCTCTGAGGACTTTAGGTCTGTAAGGAACACAGCCTCTCCTGGACAGCCTGCTCCGGGGAGTTGGACTGGGTTTCTGCAATGGTTTTACCTGCAGCCACAGCTGGGATGGGGTTTCATAATTACCAACAGTGGAAGCAGCCAACATAGATGGAAACTCATGAGGGACAGGAGCAGGAGGCGGCTGTGGGGAGGGAAGACACAGATAAAAGAGACTCAGGTGGGGAGGAAGGGGGCAGCTTGAAAAGATGGCGCCAGTGCCTACCAACACTAAATACATGCCTGCCTGTGACGCATCATCCCACTCCAAAGGACACTCTCAGAGATGCAGACACATCCCCACCAAGAGGCATGCAGGCTTCATAATGGCTCGATCCATCACATTCCCAAACAAAAATCAATATGAATGCCCATCCACAGGAAATGGATAAATCAACAGTGGAATACTATACAGAGAATAAAAAGAGCAAACTATAACTACACACACAAAAACACAAAATCTCACAGACATAAGTTAAGAAAAAGAGGACGGGCGCGGTGGCTCAAGCCTGTAATCTCAGCACTTTGGGAGGCCGAGACGGGCGGATCACGAGGTCAGGAGATCGAGACCATCCTGGCTAACACTGTGAAACCCCGTCTCTACTAAAAAATACAAAAAAACTAGCCGGGCGAGGTGGTCGGCGCCTGTAGTCCCAGCTACTTGGGAGGCTGAGGCAGGAGAATGGCGTAAACCCGGGAGGCGGAGCTTGCAGTGAGCTGAGATCCGGCCACTGCACTCCAGCCCGGGTGACAGAGCGAGACTCCGTCTCAAAAAAAAAAAAAAAAAAAGAAACAGGACACCAAAGATTTCATGTTGTGTGATTCTATTTATATTGTATAAAGTTCAACAAAAGGCAAACTAATCAAAAGCAACAGAAATCAGAATAGTAGCTGGGCATAGTGGTGCACACTTGTAGTCCCAGCTACTCAGGAGGATGAGGTGGGAGCATTGCTGAGCCCAGGAGTTCAAGACTATGGGAAGCCATGATTGCACCACTGCACTCCCGCCTGGTTGACAGACTAAGACCCTGTCTCTAAAGAAAGATGAAAAGAAATCAGAATGGTGGGGTGCTCACGACTAAGAAGCTCAGGGAAACTTTCAGGAGTGCTAGTAATGTTCTCCATCTTGATCTAGATAATGGATAAAGGGTGTTTGCACCTCATAAAAAACGTGTTGAGTTGTACATATAAAATTTTTGCACTTTACTATATGTATGTTATATTGCAGTATAAAAAATTAATACATGTGCCCCGTCCCGTCCCGTCCGGCCCCGTCCTGCCGCCAGTCAGCCAGCCATGAGCTCCACGCAGTTCAACAAGGGCCCCTCGTACGGGCTGTCCGCCGAGGTCAAGAACCGGCTCCTGTCCAAATATGACCCTCAGAAGGAGGCAGAGCTCCGCACCTGGATCGAGGGACTCACTGGCCTCTCCATCGGCCCCGACTTCCAAAAGGGCTTGAAGGACGGAACTATCTTATGCACACTCATGAACAAGCTACAGCCGGGCTCCGTCCCCAAGATCAACCGCTCCATGCAGAACGGGCACCAGCTAGAAAACCTGTCCAACTTCATCAAGGCCATGGTCAGCTACGGCATGAACCCCCGTGGACCTGTTCGAGGCCCACGACCTGTTTGAGAGTGGGAACGTGACACAGGTGCAGGTATCTCTTCTCGCCCTGGCGGGGAAGGCCAAGACTAAGGGGCTGCAGAGCGGGGTGGACATCGGCGTCAAGTACTCGGAGAAGCAGGAGCGGAATTTCGACGACGCCACCACGAAGGCCGGCCAGTGTGTCATCGGGTTGCAGATGGGCACCAACAAATGCGCCAGCCAGTCGGGCATGACCGCGTACAGCACGAGAAGGCATCTCTATGACCCCAAGAACCATATCCTGCCCCCCATGGACCACTCGACCATCAGCCTCCAGATGGGCACAAACAAGTGTGCGAGCCAGGTGGGCATGACGGCTCCCGGGATGCGGCGGCACATCTATGACACCAAGCTGGAAACCGACAAGTGTGACAACTCCTCCATGTCCCTGCAGATGGGCTACACGCAGGGCGCCAACCAGAGCGGCCAGGTCTTTGGCCTGGGCCGACAGATATATGACCCCAAGTATTGCCTGCAAGGCACAGTGGCCGATGGGGCTCCCTCAGGTGCCGGCGACTGCCCGTACCCGGGGGAGGTCCCTGAATATCCCCCTTACTACCAGGAGGAGGCCAGCTACTGAGGCTCCCAGCACGCTCTCTTCCCACATCGTCTCCCCGTCTGGGTTTCTGGGTTTTTCTGTGTTTTCATCTTTGTTTTTTTTCTTAGCCGGTTCAGTGCTGCCAATCAACCAAGGGTCTGTGAGTGGCAGCGTGGGATCAGGCAGCAGAGCTTTTTTCCCCTTTGCCTTGGTCCTTCGCAGGGCTGAGCCACTGGACTGTGGGAGAGGGAGGTCAAGGCCATATCCCGATAAGTGTAGGGCGTGTAGGGCGAGGGTCGCCGCTGGCACGGTCAGGCTGTGCTGGGGAGAAGAGACTAACCGGTTCCCAAAGGTTTCTGGTTGCCTCGCCTCTTCCCCCTTTTGTCAGCTGAGCAGTTTGTGGTTTCTCTGCAAGTTTCAGGAAGTATTCACAAAAGAAAAATACATTTTGTTTTTTATTCCTGAGGAATGGGGTAGGGACAGTGGAGAAGGTGCTGGGAAATCAGTCACCTGGGAAAGGAGGCCTGGCCATGATGCTAAATATCTCCGGCTCCCGAGTGACTGGATTTCCCCAGGACCAATAGACCTCAGACCCTCAGACCTGCCCCCGGGGCCAGGTGGGGAAAGTGAAGGCCGTATAGGGAAGTGAAATTCTGAGTTGTTGGGGCTAAGCCTGATCCCCTCTCCATGCTACCCCCCCCAACCCACTCTGGCCTCAGTAGGTTTTGTTTTAGTTGTGGCTGTCACCCAGGCTAGAGTGCAGTAGCGCAATCTCGGCTCACTGCACCTCCACCTCCCGGGCTCAAGCGATTCTCCAGCCTCAGCCTCTCGAGTAGCTGGGACTGCAGGTGCTCCACCACGCCCGGCTAATTTTTGTATTTTTAGTGGAGACAGGGTTTCTTCATGTTGGCCAGGCTGGTCTCGAACTCCTGGCCTCAGATGTGATCCACCCGCCTCGGCCTCCTCAAGTGCTGAGATTATAGGTGTGAGTCACCATGCCCGGCCCCTCAGTAGGTTTTAAGGAGCCCCCAACCCTCCTCCTTTCTGGGCTCGACAAGCTATACTGCTCCATCTTCCCCTGGCCACACACCCCGCCAAGTACTGCACAGGGACCCCCACCCAGGGGCCCTGCTCCATGAGATAATGTGAAATACGATTGTGGACCAAACGCAATAAAACCTCTGTTTGTAAGAAGAAAAAAAAAATTAATACATGTATGAAAGAAGTAAAAAAAATATAGTGCTGGGTGAAGAGGATCAGAAACAGAATGACATCAATGACCCAATACAGTTTAATAATTAAAAAGCACATGCACATTAAGCAACAACATGCATTTTGCAAGAACACAAACAAAAGAGACACATGAAGCACACGAAAATGGTTTCCTATGGGTCAAGGAATGGAGTGAGAAATGGTGATAAAAGGGAACATGTCAGTAATGAAGTAAGAGCAGGGCCTTCCTAGGAACAGTGGGGATTATGTGCCATTCAAGAAAGAAAAGGAAGAGGAGGAGGAACAGGAGTTGGACTTTGGGAAATCTGGGCGACCCACGAGGGTATCTAGCACTGTCCAGGAGATGCTGCTTGGCCTCTGATTGCTGGAGTCCCAAACTCTGTGCAGCATGCTTTACACACACATTACCCCTTCTGCTGTCCCGGGAGGGCAGACATTGCTCACAGAGAAGACAGCTCTTCTTCTGAAGGACTGAAGCTCTTACGGGGCCTGGATGTGGGAGGCTGGCAGCTGGGGCCCCACTGGAGTTCTGGGGAGAAGGGGAATTTGAGCTGGGGCTTACAGGTGACCTAGGATTTATTGTGGGCTGAGAAATGGACACAGAGGCAGGGGAATGTGGTGCGTAGTGGAGTCAGGGAAATAACCCCATTAAGGAAAAAGGCTTGTGGGCAGCTCATTCACAGGCCAGCGTGGGCCAGAGTCAGACTGTGGCACACATCCTCCATGAGACCTGCCATGTCCAATAAAACCACTCGTGCTTTTATTTAACCAATACTTTTAATTAATTCACTTTTTTCTTAAATGTTTTAAAAGATAGCATCATGGAAAGATATACAAATGGCCAATAAGCACATGAAAAGATGTTCAACACCACTAATCATTAGGGAAATGCAAATCAAAACCATGATGAGATACCACCTAATACCCATTTGGATGGCTACTATTTTGAAAAACAAATAGAGAAGTGTTGGCAAGGATGTGAAGAAACTGGAACCCTTGGGCAGTTGGTGGAAATGTAAAATGGGACAGCCACTATATATAAAAAAAAAAGTAGGGCAGTTCCTGAAAAAAATTAAGCATAGAATTACCATTAGATCTGGTAATTCCACTTCTGAGTATATACACGAAAGAATTGAAAGCATTAAGAGATATTTATATGCCCCATGTTCATAGAGCATCATTATTCACAATAGCCAAACAGTAGAGGCAACCCAAGTGTCCTATGATGAATGGATAAACAAAATGTATTATATCCATACAGTGGAATGGATGAATGGCTAAAAAAAACTTGGTATATACATACAATGTGATACGATTCAGCCTTAGCAAAGGAGGAATCTGACATGTACTTCAACAGAGATGAACCTCAAGGACATCATGCAAAGCAAGATAACCTATTCACAAAAGGACAAATACTATATGATTCCACTGATGTGGGTAACTAGAATCATCAAAATCATAGAGACAGAAAGGAAGAATGGTGGTTGGGGGAGGAGGAAGGTTTAATGGGTGCAGAGTTTCAGTTTTACAAGATGGAAAGAGTTCTGGAGACAGATGATGAAGGTTACACAATGGTGTGAATGTACTTAAGGCCACTGATCCATATGCTTAAAAATGGTTAAGATGGACAATTTTATGTTACGCATATTGTACCACAATATTTTAAAAGGTAGCGTTGTATCATTATTATAAATGAAAAACTTCTTGTCTCTCTAAGGTCTCCTTAAAACCTTAAGATCTCCTTGGCCAGGTGCGGTGGCTCATGCCTGTAATCCTAACACCTTGGGAGGCCGAGGCGGGTGGATCATGAGGTCAGGAGATTGAGACCATCCTGGCTAACATGGTGAAACCCCGTCTCTACTAAAAATACAAAAAAAAAAAAAAAAAAATCCAGGCGTGGTGGCGGGCACCTGTAGTCCCAGCTACTCGGGAGGCTGAGGCAGGAGAATGGCGTGAACCCGGAAGGCGGCGCTTGCAGTGAGCCGAGACGACGCCACTGCACTCCAGCCTGGAAAAACAAAAAACAAACAAACAAACAAACAAACAAACCCCCTTAAGGTCTCCTTAAAAGACAACGCCACTTCCAAGTATAGGCTGATGTGAATGTCGCCATACATGCTGGTGCCTGATGAGGCTGTGCACTGAGACCTCATCTCGCTTTGTTTAAAGGGGAGATCGGCAAGTGCCAGGGAGGTGTTAAAGGTGCTCTGGAACCAACTTTCTCCCTGACAAATTCAGAAGGGTTGAGAAAGCCACTTCCTCCCCACCTGATTAACAAAGTGGTGCTTGTGAGCTTCTATAATTGTTTCTTGTGCCAGGGGTTGGGGGCATCTTACAGTTTGAAGACTCCTCCCTTATAAGGACAAAGGAGTAGAGGCCATGAGCCTCTCGGGCAGGGGTAGGCCAGGGCATGCTCAGCGAGAAGAGCAGGAGACCCTCACTGGGAAGAGCCCCACACAGGCCCTAGACGTGGCCCCGGGTTGTAGGGGCAAGGAATATTTGGGTCTTGGGTGCCAGAGCATGGATACCTTGGTGCTAAGGACTCCCTGCCCTATGAAGGGCCCAGCTAGAGGGGGACCAGATCAGAGCACTCTTTAAATGCCAGGCCCAGGGTGGGGATCCCGCTGCTTTGGTCTAGGGGCTGGGCTTGCTGAGGATAAGTAAGTAAGGAAAAGCCGTTATCCATAGGCCAGGGCATGGTCTATAAGGACTATGGTAGAGGGTGGAAGAGAGGGAAATGAGGAGAGAAATTGTGAAGGATGTCACCAAGTCATCAATAATGGACATCTGTCTTCTTCTTTTTTCTTTTTTTTGAGATGGAGTCTTGCTCTGTCGCCCAGGCTGGAGTGCAGTGGCTGGATCTCAGCTCACTGCAACCTCTGCCTCCCGGGTTCCAACGATTCGCCTGCCTCAGTCTCCCGAGTAGCTGGGATTACAGACTGGGATTACAGGCGCGTGCCACCATGACCCATTAATTTTTGTATTTTTAGTAGAGACGGGGTTTCACCATGTTGCCCATTCTGGTCTCGAACTCCTGACCTCGTGATCCTCCCACCTAGGACTCCTAAAGTGCTGGAATTACAGGCGTGAGCCACTGAGCCTGGCCAGTAGTGGACATCTTAAGTTTTAGCCTGCACTGCATCCGTACCCTTTCCTGGAAACAGTGCCTCAAATTTCTTTTTGAGGAGCTACCTCTTTTCCGGATTTTCAGGACATTTGGTTGCGCAAAGCTGACTCCACCCACTTCCCGCTATAGGAGGCAGGAGACCCAACCCTGGCTGGACAGAAGACGCCAAACTTTCCCCCTCCGCCTCCCCACAAAGATCCTGTAAGTTCCTGAAATCAGTTGCACGGCCCCATTCTTCCTTTCAGTTGATACTTTAGAGCGATGTACATCTTTTAAACGCCATGGAGAGAGAAAGTGAGAGTCGCGTGTGCGCGCGTTTGGGAAGGTGTGGGGGGGTTCTCATGGTCCGGGGACCCCAGGAGTATTTCACCCAGTCACTAGAGCAGGGGCTTCCCAACCGCCCGGCCGCGGACCCGTGCCCACGATCTGGGAGGAACCAGTGAGCGAGCAGGAGGTGAGCGAGCAGGAGGTGAGCGAGCATTACCGCCTGAGCTCTGCCCTGTCAGATCAGGGCGGCATTAGACTCTCATAGGCGCGCGAACCGGTTGTGAACTGCGCGTGCTTGGGATCTAGGTTGCGCGCTTCCTAGGAGAATCTAACGCCTGATGATCTGAGGTGAAGCAGCTTCATCCCAAACCACTTCTCTCCCTCAGTCCCTGCAAAAACTGTGTTCCAGGAAACCCGTCGCCCAGTGCCAAAAGGTTAGGGACTGCTGCCCTAGAGGCCTTTCCCAACCACTCGTGTCCCTGCAGGTTCGGGCCAGACATCCCCCATCCATGATGTCAACTGCATGACATGAATGTTAAGTCTCATGACATTTAATTTTAAACATTTATTTTAAAGTTAGAACTTTTTTTCTTTTGTAGTCTGTTCTCACACATTTCCACATGCCCTCGCAGATCTCCTGGGCTCCAGGCCCTGCAGCCATCACGCCCGACAGAGAAACTGCCAGCGCCAGTGGGTGACCCGGCTGTCCGCGCCCTCGTGCAGGCAGGCGGGAGCGGACAGGCCCTCGCACGCATGCGCGCGGGGCGGGGCTGCGCCTTAGGCCTGTGCGTTGCCGCTAGACCAGCCGGGGGGCGGGGCGGCGGCGGACGCGCGCCTCAGGCGGCAGCCGCGCGAGAGGGACTTTATGTTCCTCTGACCCTCCTGGGGGCGCTTCCTCCCGTGCCGCCCTTCGCCTCCCGCGCCGCGTCCTTGCGAGGCGCCTCCCATTCGGCGGGACCGACCGGGGGGATGGAGGGGGCACGCTCCTACAGCCCTCCCGGGACCCTGAAGAGACGCCCGCGTGCGACTTGAGACGCCGCCCTCGCCGAGGGCCCATGGGCGCGTCCCCACGGGCGGGCAGCGGACGTGAGGGCGGCGAGCGGCGGGGCCGTAGCGTCCAGGAGGGCCGCGCTCGGGCTCGGCCCCGCGCAGGCCGCGCGCGCGCGCTCCCGCCGCAGCCCGGGCCGCGCCCGCCCCGCCTCTCCGCGCCGGACCCGGAGCCCGGTCCGCTAGCTGCGGCGGCGGCGGCGGCCGGAGGGACGATGAGCTGCGCGAGGCGGGCGGGCCCTGCCCGGCTCGCCGCGCTCGCCCTGCTGACCTGCAGCCTGTGGCCGGCGCGGGCAGACAACGCGAGCCAGGAGTACTACACGGCGCTCATCAACGTGACGGTGCAGGAGCCCGGCCGCGGCGCCCCGCTCACGTTCCGTATCGACCGCGGGCGCTACGGGCTTGACTCCCCCAAGGCCGAGGTCCGCGGCCAGGTGCTGGCGCCGCTGCCACTCCACGGAGGTGAGTGCCGGCCCGGGGGCGGGGGCGGTGGTCACTGCATCCCGCGGAGGCGGCGGGGCTACGGTTCCCGGCCCCGGCTCTGGCCCTGGCTCTCCCAGTGCGCGCTGCCGGGCCGACGGCCCTAGCCAGGGTCGAGGCTTCCGTCGTGGACAGCCTGGCCTGCTTCCGTGGGAACCAGGCTTCAGGAGCGTGATTGGGTTTTCCCCTTCTTTGAAAAAAGACTTGGAACGGTCGTCTTTGCGTTCAGGCAGCTTGTTTGCTGGAGGGCATTGAGCTAGGAGTTTGCAGGGACGGCGTAGACAAAGGAGGTGGTGCAAGAGCGCAAAACTAATTCATGGGGAGGACATCTCAGCCTGTATTTTGGAAGCGGCAGGTTTGTTCCTGAAATCACGGACTTAACGCTGCGCTGGATCTCGAAGGATGCGGCCCTTTTCTAACATAAAAACGTGCCGTTAAGTGGTAGTTGTAAAGGGAAAATGGACATCTTCCCTGTTGCTTTTGGCTCTTGTTCTTGCCTTAGTAGTTTTACTGTAATTTGACGCCTAAAAATGTCACATTATGACGATTTGATACTAATCAGAACTACTAGCCAAGGTTTTTCAGGTCACGGGTGCCGACCAAAAGGGAAATAGGTAAAATTTTCAAGAATTGTCTTTGAAACCATTTGGCTTAATGTCATATTTTCCTATAAACATGGGCTTTGTTTAGTTAATTATTTGGTGTAAACGTGTATTTGTTTAAATTATTAGTCATGGTTTGAAGGAAACGTTTTGCACATCGCAGAGTATGATTTTTTGGGTTTTGGCCAACTTTGAACTTTTGGGAAATACCTGCTATTATCCCCACCCTCGTCACCCTGAGAATGCTGAGAGGGGATTTTTCTTTTCTAAACTGCTGTTCATGTTAGGATGACCTAAAGTAGGCAGCCTAAATCAAGTAATGGTTTGTTTTTGCACTCTTAAGATATTAATATATTATGCTCGTCTGAGGTCTATATTTGTATGCCAGAGTGCTAAGCTGTTTTCTTCTTTGAGACAGGCTGGCTGGGGAAAAATAATCACATAAGGCTTTTACTGTAGCCTGTCCTCAACTCAGACTGGGCTTTTAAAAGTCCGTTTTACACCAGTAATCAGGTGCTTCAGGTCTCCACTGTGTTAAAAAATGGCAGTTAGGGTCCCAGCTTGGCCACAGAAACAACTTTTTTTTTTTTTTTTTTGAGACGGAGTCTCGCTCTGTCACCCAAGCTGGAGTGCACTGGCCAGATCTCAGCTCACTGCAAGCTCCGCCTCCTGGGTTCACGCCATTCTCCTGCCTCAGCCTCCCGAGTAGCTGGGACTACAGGCGCCCGCCACCTCGCCCGGCTAGTTTTTTGTATTTTTTTTTTTTTTAGTAGAGACGGAGTTTCACCGTGTTAGCCAGGATGGTCTCGATCTCCTGACCTTGTGATCCGCCCGTCTCGGCCTCCCAAAGTGCTGGGATTACAGGCTTGAGCCACCGCGCCCGGCCCACAGAAACAACTTTTGTCTTGGGTTCATTCAGTAAATATTTGCGTTCTTGCTCTGTGCCAGTCACTGTGGTTGAGATGCACAGTGCGGCCAGACTCTGGCAACTGACAATGGTAGCCTCTTTTCTGGTGGGGAGAACCGTGAGGGTCACGTGGAAGGGTAGAACGAGGAAGAGGGAGGCAAACTGTTCTGGAGCAAGGGCTGGCCCTCTGCAGTGTTATGAAATTTGTGGTTTGTCTTTGAGGCTTGGTTCCCTCAAGCACCCCAAATCCATGGTCTGAACTTCATATCCTTGCCTCTACAGTGTTCATGTGCTTCAACTACTTGTTGCTTGCTGTCACCCCAGACCAAAGCCCTGTCTTTGAGAAAGCTTGCTTTAGGTGTTTCTGTAGAAGGGTGTTGGGAACCAGCTCATGTATTGAGGTGTGAATGAAGGTTAGTCCTGTTCCCCTCTCAGTGGGGAGGCAGCACTGTAGGATGAAAGGTTCTGAGTCAGGCCTGTGCTCTACGTATATACTGTGACACTGGAAAAGTAACTGCCATTTAGCCTCAGTTTCCTCATCTGTAAAATGGAATGATGAAACCTACGTCTCTTAAGGTTGTTGACAGGTTTAAATGGTTCCTTAATTCTGAAAAGAGGAGATTTGGTAACCTGAAGGAATCTCTCAGTTGGTGAGATTTTAGACACTGCAACAGAATGAACACATTTGGGCAGTGTGTGAAGACTGAGTGTGAAGTCAGTCCCCTTGAGGTTTAGTCTCCCTGTCCTTGATTCTCTAGGGGTCATTTTGTGTCCGTCCCACATGGTCCTGCTCCAGGTTTTCTCAGGGGGATGGGTTTGGGGGTGGGGGACCTACAGGTGGTCTGAGTCTGGCTTTGTAGCAAGGGTCTTCACACACATATGCCGTTTTTCAGTCCAGCAAATGTTAATTGAAATCCTGTGTGCCAAGGCATTGATGAAGGAGAGGCAACAGCAGTGAACAAAACAGATTTAAAAAAATCCGTCTCTATAAAGCGTAACTTCTACTGGGGATCTTTATAAGTTAGTCTGCCTGTCAATAATTTCTAAACCTATGGGTTTACATGAAATCTAAATCTTCTGCTGTTGCAGCAGGAACTTAGGAATTTATTTTAGAAACAGAAGTGGTGATATGTGTCTATTAAAATTATTCGTGTTTAAGAAAATGATTTAAAATTGGAATACTTGGGTATTTTACATTATAATCTTGATTTAATGAGTTTCACAGTTTTTTAGTTTTAGAAAAAATAGTGCATCCTTATGACCTTGATGCTCTTATAATTTTGAATTGAGGAGAATTCTTGACATGTTTATTGAGGACTTACTATGTGTTAACACTAAGCAAAGTAATGTTCAGCTTACACACAAAATTATGAGACAGGTCCTGGTCCAAAAACAGCTGTGGCCAATTTACGTGAAATTCATGAAAATTTGTTTTGAGGGTGTTTGGTAGAAGTGAACATAAAGACAAAATAACTTTATAGTTTTCCTAGAGTTTAACATAATGGCTCATTTTAAAGCTGTGGATTGATTTATGAAACTAGAAACCTTTCTGTTTGCTTTGCAGTGCTGCTATCAGTTTGGCATGTGTGAATTTCTGAATAAGATTTATTTGTCCTATCCCTTTAAAGAACAAATAGTCAATTTTTTTTTCTTAGGCACTTTGGTATTTTAAAAGTATATTTTGGCAAGTGCTATACTTTATGTAGTATACTTTATGAACAAGTATACTTTAAAGATATGTCTTTGCCATTAAGTGGAATGCATTGGTGGGTGTAGAATCATTTGCCTGGGGCTAACACATTTTATATTTTAATTGGTAAAGAATTTGTGTTTAGAAACGGAGTTTTGAAGGAACGTGTCGTGTATTTATGCACCGATCACTGTTGCTTTCTTATTACTTACTCAAATAGTAAGCTTAGAACTAGGAGCAAAATATTTAGTACCTCTGCAGAGCAGCCTAGCAGGGTCTGTTGTGGAGCAGACATTGTAAATGTGCTTTCTGTGTGTGCACACTAACTTTTTGTTTGAGCCTGGTGTGGGGGTTGGGAGAGGAGAAAGCCTGTGTTGGTGATGTGATTATGTATGCAGATGTGCTGCTGGGGAAGAATTTAGTATCGGCCACTTCTTGCTTTGCATAGAAATTTTCAGGATTGGATGTTACACCCTTAGAGAATAATTTTACCAAATAATAAACCTTTTTTTGTTAACTTGCTTAGGGATGCAATAAAACTCAAAAAAGTGAATCTTAGGTTTTTATGTTTAAAAATGTAATCCTATTAAAGGACGCCTTTGATGGTTCCTTTAACGAGTCTGAAATTGGTTTTTAGAAATTCTCATAAACAGTGGAGGAGATTGATGTGAAAACAAGATTTGGGTGAAAGGGTTCATGTAATGTTTGAATTCATAACAGCAAAGGCAGGGGCTATTGGACACAGATTTCAAAATATTCAGAGAAAAAGGAGATATGATCATGGGAGCAGGGTCTCTGAATGTTCAGAAAGAGAGTTCAGAAAGAGCTGGAGGCTCTAAAAATCAAATTTTAACATAAATAGCCTGGCAAGAGAAAAGTGGCTGTATATAATAAATTACATTTATGGTGAACTTTACAGCTTATGACATGTTTTTACATACTGTTTTTCCTTCACATTTGAATGATTATTTCCATTAGCCTATAAATGTTTGAATATTTTTTTAAAAAACCACTTGATCTCTCCACCAAATCCCTATCCTGCTACCACCCCATTTCTCTCTTACAGTGAACCCCTTAAACATTATCTACATTTACTGCCTCTGATTTTTCCTCCTGCTGCTCTACTCTTTGTGAAGGTCTTCTCTTGCCATGCCAGTGGTTTTGATAAAGATATGGCATGTATAACAGATATATTTGATAGCAGGGGCAGAATTGCAAAGATCTTAATGTGTAGAATGATGAGCTATATAGCTTTAAAAAATTAATAGGAATAAAGACATAGATTTGAGTTTTAAAAAGTCACCTTCATGGAGGGGAGCAGAAGGAGCTGAGGGTTAGCTACCTGTCAGATGACAAAGCTTGTGAGCTCTCACTGACTTCACCCCACCTTGCCCCGTCTAATCTTGCGCTGCATTTGGGCCTCAAGACTAGATAACCTCTAAGATCCCTCTCACCTTGAACAAGGTGTGACTGTAAATTAGTAAGACATGTCTTTTATTTTATTTTAAGGACAGGGTCTTGCTCTGTTGCCCAGGCTGGAATGCAGTGGTGTGATCATAGCTCACTGTAGCCTCGACCTTGGGGAGTCAAGTGATGAGTCCTCCTGCCTCAGTCTCCCAAGTAGCTGAGACTGCAGGTGCACACCATTATACCTGGCTTTTTTTTTTTTTTTTTTGAGACAGAATTTCGCTCTTGTTGCCCAGGCTGGAGTGCAATGGCGTGATCTCGGCTCACCACAACCTTCGCCTCCCGAGTTCAAGCGATTCTCCTGCCTTAGCCTCCCTAGTAGCTGGGATTACAGGCATGTGCCACCACGCCCGGCTAATTTTTTGTATTTTTAGTGGAGACGGAGTTTCTCCATGTTGGTCAGGCTGGTCTCGAACTCCTGACCTCAGGTGATCCGCCTGATACCTGGCTAGTTTTATAAATTTTTTGTAGAGACAGGGTCTCGCTGTATTGCCCAGGCTAAGACAAATCTTTTTAAACAAACTTGCTAGACTATGCCCATTAGGGAGAGTGTTGTTCTTGTTAAACCAATCATATTGGGAAGGTGTATTAGTCTGTTTTCATGCCGCTGATAAAGACATAGCTGAGACTGGACAGAAAAAGAGCTTTAATTGGACTTACAGTTTCGCATGGCTGGGGAGGCCTCAGAATCATGGTGGATAGCAGAAGGCACTTCTTATATGGCAGCAGCAAGAGAAAATTAGGAAGATACAGAAGTGGAGACCCCTGATAAAACCATCAGATCTAGTGAGACTTTTTCACCACCATGAGAATAGTATGGGGGAAACGCTCCCATGATTCCAGTTATCTCCCATCAGGTCCCTCCCACAACACTGGGATTTATGGGAGTACGGTTCAAAATGAGATTTGGGTGGGGACACAGAGCCAAACCTTATCAGAGGGTGTGCGTATGTGTACACATATATGCACATATTATGCAGCAGTGAAGACATTAAACGTTATTAGCATGACAGTGTTTAATGTTTGTGATATTACCTTTTCGATTGAACAATTTTATAAAGCCTGCAATATGTAACATTTTTATCGTTGACAAAAATTTAGATTTAAATTTGATAAAAATTTTAGATTTGAATTTGGACAATAACTGAAAGTTATTCAGAGGCAGTTGTGAATAAGATACCTGCTTAAGCAAGGCAATGAAAATTTTGTTAAAGAAAAGAGAGAGAAACTATAAAGCAAGGAAACTTATTTTTTTCTGTGTTTGTGAACTCTTTCTTTACATAGTTCTTTTTTTTTTTTGAGACGGAGTCTTACTCTGTCGCCCAGGCTGGAATGCGGTGGCTTGATCTCGGCTCACTGCAACCTCCGCCTCCCGGGTTCAAGCAGTTCTCCTGCCTCAGCCTCCCGAGTAGCTGGGATTACAGGCATGTGCCGACACACCTGGCTAATTTTTTGTATCTTTAGTAGAGATGGGGTTTCACCGTGTTTGCCAGGATGGTCTCGATCTCCTGACCTTGTGATCTGCCCGCCTTGGCCTCCCAAAGTGTTGGGATTACAGGCGTGAGCCACCGCGCCCGGCCTCGTGACTGTACTTTAACTACTACTTTGTATAGCTTCCCAAGTGGATTTAATAAATTATGATGTATCCACTCAGTGGAGTGTTGCACAGCCATAAAAGGGGATCGTTGTGAACTATGATTGTGTTAAATTTATTTACAGTGGATAAGGAGTCCAAGTAGTATGCAGACATAAAAGTAGTTGTGTTATATCAATTAGATAATGGGTGACATTTCTCTTAAAAATTGTTGTTAATTTTTACTATGAAAGGGGAAAATTTTATGAAAGGACGGGGAAAAGTCATACCTTCTGAAGGGGATAACCAGGAACAAGTAAGTCTTTGCAAGGTTTTTTTTTTGTGTGTTTTTTTAAATTCATTCTGTAGCTCCAAGAACAGAGTGAATTCCGTGCATTGGTTAGGATTATTAAGGAACTGGAAGGTACTAGGAAAATGTTGAAAAAGGCATGTTTTTCCTCTAGTAAGAAAAGAGGAACTCTAGGACTAAGACAACTTGGTCCCAATATGAAGCAAGCTAAAGTATGTCATGATTTTGAGCAGTTTGAATCCTAGACAAGTGGAATCCTAGTACAGGACTCGGCTTTTAGTGTAATATTTATATGCTGGTGACATTAACGCTCTTACTGGTTTTGTGGTTTTCACTGTTTAGAACTAATCTGTAGTTAAAGCATGGAAGACTTAATTCTAGTTACAGAGCAGAAACCTTGAGACTCTATAAACACAGATGACAAAGGTTGAGAAATGGAAGAGAGAAAAGTTAGGGAAGGTGAGGGAGTCAGTTTATTCATCTCACAGGATGGGGATTCAAGAGATAGTTTCTAGATGCAGAAGCTAGAAAGGTTCGAACACAGAGGAAAATAAAATAACAATAAAATCAGGAGGAAGGGGAGATGAAGAGTGAGTAAACACACAATCCTGATTTGTGACATCATATATCTGCACACGATGTCCAAAGTTGATAAACCGAGAAATGATGACTAGAGACCTGTTTGGAACGGTGGAGTAGGCCACCAGAAGAACTAAAAACTGTTGAAAGTGGTTGCCTCTGGGGACTAGGGACAGGTAGGGTGACTGGGGCAGGTGTGTGTAATTGCAAGCCATTGAATGAATTTGCTTTTTTCATAGATGAATACAGTAAGATTCCCACTCTTTTCCGTTTGCTCACTGCAAGTGAATCTGCTCCCCGGTTTTGTTTTTTCTCATTTGAGAAGCTTGTTATTTTCCCAGCATCTTCTCCAACTCTAGTGACATGCTGTGGAATTTGAGATTGTGCACAAACTAAACAATATTTCAGGAGACTGTGAAATCAGGGAAAGCTACTGTTAAATTGATTTTATTCCATAAATAGGCTTAAATCCATGGACATAAAATAATTTATTATAATAGGTCCCACATTGCCTGTCTCATAGTGTTTCCTTTATCTCTGGCAGTTCCCTCCGTCCCCAATCCGTTGTGACAAGCTCTCAGCAGTAATGGAAGTGAGCTCAGTGTGATCGTGTCCTTTGTCTCCATTGGATGGAGTGAGTTATCTTTCAGCCTCCTCCTGGCTTCTCTTCTTTTTTGATGTAATTCCATGAAATCCCCTCTTTTTCATCTGTCTTCCAAAAGTAATTTTGTATTTACAGAAACTTTTGTAAACACAAAATTTCCATTCTGGATGAACCATGTGCCGTTCGTCTTTCTCATGTACCGTTCGTCTTTCTCATGTACCGTTTGTCTTTCTCATGTGCCGTTGGTCTTTCTCATGCTTCCTGAAGCTCAACCAGCAGCTGAATGTTGCTGGGGAAAGTGTTAGGTCTGAGATCAGACATTTCAAGAAAAACCAAATGGGCACTTAACAGTGTCCAGTAATCCAAAAATATTTTCTTGTAATAAGACAACACTGAGATGGAATTGTTTTCTCTCCACGTGCCTCCTGTTACCTCCTCATATCTTTATTTTTAGCCTAGGCCTCTCTGGGTTCATGCAGTTGGCTGCCTATTGGTATCTTTACTTCAGTGTCACAAAGACATCTCCAAATTGACAAGCTCCACATGGAGCTTTGATTCATTTTTTCACCTCCCCTTCTGCTACCAGTGCTCTCCAGTCTTTCCTGTCTCAATAAATGACATCGCCGTCCACCCTTGTTGTTTACAGAAATTTAGGACTATCCTTGCTTCTTTGGCTCACATTCCACATCTAATCCATCTCCATGATTCACCTCTAGAATGGGTCATATGTATCTGTTGTTTGACATTTTCATGGCTGCTGCATTAGTTCAGGCAACTGTCATTTCCTACTGTCTTTTTCTTGGTCTCTCTGCCTTTTTGCATAACTTCTATCAATCTTTTCTTCTATGGTAGCCAAAATAATCTTAAAGGTTCACCTAGTCGTGTTACTCCTTGCTTAAACCCCTGCAGTGGCTCGTCGTCATCCTTAGAATGGACATCCGCAGTCTCTGTGCAGTATGAGGTGTTCACTACTTGGTCTAGCTCCGGCCCCTTCCTCCTCCCCACCTGCAGGTCGTTTCTCCCTTGCTCACCTGCTGAAACCATTCTGATATTCTTTCAGTTCCCAGGGCTTCTAAGTTTTCTTTACAGTGTGTACCCTCTGGCTGGCATCCTACAGTGTGTGCTATATTAGTGGAAATTTACAAAAATTCTTTGGTTCTGTAAAACGGCCAGTTAACGGGACAGATTGAGAATCTTAGAATGTAATGGCCATTAGTAATCAACAAGTCAAGTCCCCCTTCTGAGGCTTCAGCATCCCAGTCAGATACTTGTACAGCTTAAGATTGAACAAATGTGGTGACAGAAGTATGCCACGTTCATCTCTGGCAAACCGAGTGTTAGAAAGTCGTTTTCATCTGCAAAAAAATGGTTCAGATATTTATAGACAGTTTCCTTGTCTGACTCAAGTCCTCTAACCTTTAGGCTTCATATCCCTATTTATTTTGACCATTCTTGGGAATATGTTATCTTAAACCTCAGAGTGCATTTGTCTATTAATATTCCACTTAAAGGGTGTAGTGGGCGCTGTAGTCTGAATGTTGGTGTCCCCCCGAATTCATATGTTGAAGTTCCATTTCCAATGTGATAGTGTTAAGAGGTAGGCCCTTTGGGGGTGATTAGTCTGTGAGGGCAGAGCTCTCATGAATGGGATTAGTGCCCTTATAAAAGAGGCTCTTGGGGGCTGGGCGCGGTGGCTCACACCTGTGATCCTAGCACTTTGGGAGGCTGAGGCGGGTGGATCACGACGTAACGAGATTGAGACCATCCTGGCCAACATGGTGAAACCCCATCTCTACTAAAAAAAAAAAAGTACAAAAATTATCCAGGCATGGTGGCATGTGCCTGAAGTCCCAGCTACTCAGGAGGCTGAGGCAGGAGAATCACTTAAACCTGGGAGGCGGAAGTTGTAGTGAGCCGAGATTGCACCATTACACTCCATCCTGGGTGACAGAGTGAGACTCTGTCTAAAAAAAAAAAAAGAGAGACCGGGAGAGGGGAAAGCATGTTTGCCCTTTTCTGCCATGTGAGGACACAAAGAAGTCTCCATTGATGAAGCAAACAAAAGGCCCTGATGCCACATCAGCTGGTGCCTTGATCTTGGACTTCCCAGCCTACAGAACTATGTGAGACAAATTTATGGTGTTTATAAATTACCCAGTCTAAGGTATTTTGTTACAGCAGCCCGAAAGGACTAAGAGATGAGTTAAATAGTGTCCATAAAAATTCATGTCCCTCCAGAACCTCAGAATATGCCTTTATTTGGAAATAGGATCTTTGCAGGTGTAATTAGTTGAGGATTAGGATAAAATCATACTGGTTTAGTGTGGGCCCTAAATCCAAAGACTAGGTGTCCTTATAAGAAGAGGAAAAGATACAGAAAGACACACAGAGAAGGCAGCCATGGGAAGGAAGTTACAGAGATGGCATCATTTTGCCACAAACCAGCGGGTGCAAGGCATGGCTGGCAGCCATCAGACACTGGGAGAGGGGCTGGAGGCGGTTTTTCCCTTGAGCCTCCAGAAGGAGCCAGCCTTGCTAACACCAGACTTTGGGGCCCCAGAACTGTGAGACTGTGTTGTTTTAAGCCACCAGGTTTGTGATGTCTTGTGGCAGCCACAGGAAACTAATACAAAGAGAATCCCAGCGTTGAACACAGGCGTGCAGGGTTAGCTTTGCCAGCACAGGAGAGAGTAGAGCTACTTTCTTCATCCTCTGGACGTGCCTGAAGTCACGTCAGTTGTTTTGGTTTTCCTAATCATGGACTCATCCTGAGCTTACTGTTGATTAAACTTTCAGTGTTATTCACAGAGGCTGCTCCTGAGCCATCAGCCATTTCCTTCAGCCTTTCAGGATACTTTCTGAATCCTGATGTGTCACCCACAGTCTTCACTCTTTCTAGCAGCTTGTGTCACTCATGAATGCATGAACATAGCTTTCTGTATCTTCATGTGAGTTAGTGGTTCTTGGCCTTTTGCTTTGTAGATCCCCTTTAATAAGTGATGAACGCTGTGGACTTTTCTCCAGAAAACTATATATTTATGGAGATATACACAACACTCTTAGTAAAGTTTAGGAGGCCAGTTACCTCTTGAAGCCCCAAGTGAAGAATCCCTACTCTAAGTTATGGATGGAAGTACTGGCAAGCAAATGAACAGGCCTTGGTAGTGTGCTGCTAGAAATCTGGGATGGTTGGTGTTACTCCGTTCATCAGCACTCTTCAGGGATGGCCCCTTTCACAGAGCTTTCTAATTCACTTTACTGACTTTGCATTTAGCATGTGTTTCTTCAGCTTATGATATCATCAAAGACATGATCAGATGCTCTGGTGGAAAAAACAAAGATACTTTATGTACTTTGTCCCTGATTGGCTAGGCCGGGAGCCACTGCACGAAAGGAAAAGAAGTGAATCTTTCTGGCTTAGCCTTGGTGTGTTAGTTTCTTATTGCCACAGCAACAAACTACCATGAACTAGGTGGCTTACAACAACACAGATTTACTTATCTTTCAGTTCTGGAGGTCAGAATTCTGAAATGAGTTTCACTGACCTGAGTGAGACCAAGGTGTTGGCAAGACTGTATGGCTTTGGAGCTCCCCGGGGGAATCATTTCCTTGCCTTTTTCAGCTTGTAGAAGCTGCCTATGTTCCCTGGTCCATGGCCCCTTCCCCCATCTTCAAATCTCTGACTTTGACTTTCTCCTTCTGTCATCCACATTTAAAAGGTCCTTGTGATTACGTTGAGCCCACCCAGATAGTCCAGGAGAATCTCTTTATTGTAAAGTCAGCCGATTATCAACCTTGTTTCATCTGTAACCTAACTCCCCCTTGCCCTGTAGCGTGATGTATTCACTGACAGGTCCTGGGGATTGGGAGATGGTCATCTTTGAGGGAGCCGTCATTCTGCCTGCCTCACGTAGCAGGCCTGTGCTGGCAGCCCACCATTACAGCTTTCTCTTCACGCTGTCTGCAGATTGTTCCTTCAATAATCGTGTGTGAAACTTTGCTAAGGCTTAGTGGGACCCTAACGGGTCAGTTGTTTTCACGGCTCACCTTCACTGTTTCATATCAGAGTGCTCTGTACACCTGTACACAGGTTAGTTTTCCAACGTTTCTTTTCTATGACTCCTTAAAGGTCAATGGTGCAGCTTCTCATTTGCATGTTATCAGCAGACTAGTTCATCTGGATCAGAAAAATCCTAAATTCCTGTGGGACAATCTCCTCAAGTATTCATTCATCAAATAATTATTAAGCACCTACTGAGTACCAGGCAGGACAAGAAGTTCCTGCATGCTGTTGCTCTCTGGTGGGGGGAAGTAAAAGGAGTCCGCTCTTGTGTCCTAGCTAGGGAGAGCAGACCGTTACACAGGTCAACACAGAATTATGTAGTCATAGTCTTGGGAAAGCATTGGGATGCTGAGAGCAAAAATGGCAGAAGAGACTCAGTCTAGGGTGGACAAGGCATCCCTGAAGAAATGATGTTTAAGCTGAGACTGCAACATGAGCAGATATTACACTGAGAGGGGGCAGAAAGGAAGATGTTTCGGTCCAAGGAAGTACACACGAAGACTAAAAGGTGCAAAAACTGTGATGTACTTGTGGAATTTGAAAGGAGGTAGAGAGTAAGGGGGAGAGTGGGGCACAGTAGAGGTGAAAAAGTCAGTGTTTTCCAGGCCTTGCTAGGATTTTGGACTTTATATGAGAGGAATGGAAAACTATTGGAGATATTTTGTTGTTGTTTTAAAATTTTTTAATTGTGGTAAAATATGTATAAAATCGACCATCTAACTGTTAAGTAGTGTTAAGTACATTTACACTGTTGTGTGACCAATCTACAGGACTCTTTGTCTTGCAAAATGGAAACTCTATACCCATTATACCAGCCGGGTACAGTGGCTCACACCTGTAATCCCAGCACTTTGGGAGTCTGAGGTGGGCAGATCACTTGAGGTCATGAGTTCAAGAGTAGCCTGGCCAACATGGTGAAACCCCCATCTCCACTAAAAATATAAAAATTGGCCTTAGCCAGGCGTGGTGGTGTGCACCTGTAGTCTCAGCTACTCAGGAGGCTGAGGCAGGAGACTCGCTTGAACCCGGGAGGCAGAGGTTGCAGTGAACTGAGATCACGCTACTACACTCCAACTTGGGTGACAGAGCGAGACTCCATCTCAAAAACGAAAAATAAAAATATACCCATTAAACCACAAGACTCCATTACCCCCTCTGCCCGAGCCCCTGCCAACACCACTCTAGTTTCTGTCTCTATGAATTTGACTAGGTTAGGTTCCTCATAAAAGTGGAATCATCCAGTATTTGCCCATTTGTAACCGGATTATTTCACTTAGCATATGTCCTCAGGTTCATCTGTGTTGTAGCATGTGTTAGAATACTGTTGAAGGATTTTAACCTGGGGAATAAAGTGACCAGATTTTTAAAAATTAGCAAACATTTTTACTAGCTGTAACATACACTGAAAAATACACAACCGTAACTCTGCAGCCTGACCACTTCCCACAGAGTGAACACCCTGATGTAACCATGAACCTAGTGGAGAACTGGAGCGTGGCCAGCTTTGCAGACCCCCTCAGGTCCCTTCCAGTCACTGCTCCTTCCCTCCTCACTCCCCAGCAGTAACTACTGTCCTCACTTTGACACCGTAGTTTATACCTGTTTCTTAACTTATGTGTGAAGGACAACTTTTTACCTACAACACTCCTGACACCAAATGTGTGGGTTTTCAACATCAATTGGATGTCCTACAGTTTAACTCAATTCTGACACTAACTACCTGGTGAAGTTAGCACAGACCCCACAGGTAAAGGGCCAAAGGGCCTAGTCCCACAAAACTGCCGCCTACTTCAGACACCCGTTGTAGGTAGTGGGTCAGAGGGTCCCCACATGTCTCTCTGACTTGGCTGCAATTCAGGAGGTTCCCGTAACTCCCTACTTAGTTTGATAATTTGCTATATAATAGCTCATAGAACTCAGGAAAACACTTTACTTACTATCCCTCGTTATTATAAAGGGTGTTATGTAAGATACAAATTAAGAGCCAGATGGAGAGGTGCATAGGGTAAGGTCTGGAAGGGTCGCATGACCAGGAGCTTCGGTCGCTATATTGGGGTGGTGTAATAATCCTCTTGGCACATGCCCAGCCCAAAGCTACCTGAACCCTGTTGTTTAAAGTTTTTAGGGAGGCTCCATTACACAGGCATGATTTTTTTTGAGACTGAGTTTCGCTCTGTCACCCAGGCTGGAGCGCAGTGGTGTGGTCTTAGCTCACTGCAGCCTCCACCTCCCAGGTTCCAGCAGTTTTCTGCCTCAGCCTCCCTAGTAGCTGGAATTACAGGCATGCACCACCATGCCCAGATAGTTTTTGTATTTTTAGTAGAGATGGGGTTTCACCATGTTGTCCAGGCTGGTCTCAAACTCCTGAGGTCGGGTGATCCTCCCACCTCAGCCCCCCAAAGTGCTGGGATTACAGGCGTGAGCCGCTGTGCCACCCCTACACAGACGTGATTGATTAAGTCATTGGCCATTGGATTAGCTCAACCTTTAGCCCCTTGCCCCTCCCCAGAAGTTTGAGGGGCTGGGAGTTGGGCTGAAAGTTTCAGTCCTCCAGTCACACGACTGGTTCCTCTGGCAACCAGACCCCATCTTCCAAGAGCCACCTTATTAGCACGGTCTCTGGTATGGTTGAAAGGGGCTTATTATGAATAACAAAACATGCTCCTCTCACCCCTGTCGCTCAGGAAATTCCTAACGTGTTAGGAACTCTATGACAGAAACCAGGGATGAAGACTAAATATGTATTTCTTACGTATTTCACAATATACATGGAGTCATGGTATGCCTTCTTGTGACTCGTTTCTTTTGCTCACATCATGTTAGTGACATAAATTCATGTTATTGCATGTAGCAGTGGTTTTGTTGGTGATCTGCTTTATGAATATGTAATAGTTATGCATTCTGTTGTCCATGGGCCTGTGGGTTTCCTGCTTTTTGGTGGTTAAAAACAATGCAGTCCAGTCATGAGCATTGTATGTGTCTTTTGTACACATATATACACATTTTATTGGGAATATATTTGAGTGTCCGTAAGACACTCTTAAGAGAGGAAGAATTGTCCTCTTTCTCTGAGTTGTCTTTCAAGCCCAACATGTCCAACATAGTTCATATTTCCTAATCTGTTCCTCCTCTATTATTTGCTGTCTGTCAGTAATACCACCTCTACCCAGTGTGTTTTGCCAGAAACCGAGGAATCTCCCTCTTTAGACCCCCTACTCCCATATCTGAATAATTACTGGGTTCTATTGATCCAGACTCCTAAATATCTCTAAAATGTGGTCTGTTTCTCTCCACACCTGTTGCAGCCTCCTTTGGTCTCATCTGGACTGTGGCTCCCTTCTAGCCCATTCTCTGTAGTAATAGGACACAGATTTTTCTCTGTTGCCCATGTATATATAGCCTCAGAGTATGCATTAAACTCATAAATGTCATACATACACTATTAATTTTTTTTTTTAACACAGCTACTATCTTAAGACTCAATACTTAGGCTAATAGTAACAGCTGGAATAAATCTATATTTCTAATAGTCTTTATGTTATTTTCTAGTTTTTTGACTTTCTTTTCCAAATCTGATTGGTGGTGATGGTTTGTTTTTTTGTTTTGTTTTGTTTTGTTTTAAGACCCAGTTTCGCTCTGTTGCCCAGGCCAGAGTATGGTGGCACCATCTCAGTTTACTGCAACCTCTGCCTCCCGGGTTCAAGCAATTCTCCTGCCTCACTCTCCTGAGTAGCTGGGATTAAAGGTGCACACCACCACACTTGGCTAATTTTTGTATTTTTAGTAGAGATGGGGTTTCACCATGTTGGCCAGGCTGGTCTTGAACTCCTGACCTCGTGATCCACCCACCTCAGCCTCCCAAAGTGCTGGGATTACAGCCATGAGCACCACGCCAGTGATGGTTTTAACCCTTTATAGTAGCTAAAAAGAGAGAAGTATCTGCTCTGCCAGTTTCTTTTTGCTGGGGTTTTTAAAAAAGGCATTTGTCCATTTGATGAGGGACAATTTAGTAAAAAGTGGATCATTTCGTCTGTAAATCCTGTAACTGAGTAGTATATGGCTAGTATACTGTTGGCAGTATTATCTGAAAACAAATGGATGAATGAGAGAGTCACTACCATCCCTTTTGCATTTCAGAAATCTCTCTCTTTATTCAGGACAACTGGTATACCACATGAGTCAGACAGACAGACACACACACACACACACACACACACACACACACACACGTCATCTGACATTCAGGTTGAGAAAAGCAGCCAGTGTTAATCCTTAATTAAATGCCAGTAAAACTTAACTTACTTCTGGCCAGGCATGGTGGCTCAGAGTGAGACTCCTTCTCAAAGAAAAAAAAACACTTCTTTTCTGGTTGTTTGCTTTTTTTTTTTTTTTTTGAGACAGAACCTCACTCTGTTGCCCAGGCTGGAGTGCAGTGGCTCGATCTCGGGGCCTGGCTAATTTTTGTGTTTTTAGTAGAGGGGTTTTCACCATGTTGGCCAGGTTGGTCTCAAACTCCTGGCCTCATGAGATCTGCCCACCTCGGCCACCCAAAGTGCTGGAATTACAGGTGTGAGCCACTGCTCCTGACCAAAATTTATTTCTTATTACCAGTAACCAGCAGAGTAATTTTTGTAAAGCTCAAGTACATTTAGAAACGCCCATAGAGAAAAGATCAATAAAACAAAAATTTAAAAAGTCAAGTGTAGTTCTATATGCCAGTAACAAACAATTAGAAAATAAAAATTTCACAATACCATTTAAAGTAGTGTTGGCACTGAAAACTGCAAAGCAGTGTTGCAAGATACTAAAGATGTACATAAACAGACTTTTCATGTTCATAGGTCCAAAGACTTGTTTTGTTAAGATACCTTTGCCCTTCCAAACTGACCTACACATTTAGACCATCCTATGAAAATACTAGAAATTCGTATGGAAGTAAAAGGGACTCACAGTAGTCAAAACAGTCTTGAAAATAAATAATGAAGAAAATTCGCACTTTTCAGTTTGAAAACTTACCACAAGGCAGTGTGGTACTGGTAGAGACATGGTAGATGGGTGAAGTAGAACTGAGAACCAGAAATAAACGCTTTTGTCACTTGAGTTTTGACAAGGGCGCCCAGACAATTCAACAGAGGGAAAGAGTAGTCTTTTCAGTAGAGGGTGCGGAGACCGCTGGGTATCGGAGAGGTTAGAGGGGCAGGGAGGATGCCAAAGGAATGTGCATTGTCTGAAAAGTTAAGTGGCCATCTGCATCTGTCCCTGGCGAGGAGGGTGACATGCAAAATTCTTTGCATTTGTTGATATAATGCAAAGTGACTAGAAATTTGGAAGAAAGCAATTGTGTCATTTTTTAAGTTTGCAAATCCTAGGACAAAGAAAGCTGGGTCATTACAAATCATCTCAAGAAAGAATATGAGTGATTAATTGAAGAAACCAGCATGGATGTGTAAGATACAAACAGCTGTTCTACTGAGATGAAGTAAAAATAGGTAGCAGAAAAACCTATTCTAAGAATGTATTTGCTGGCGGGGCGTGGTAACTCACCCCTGTAATCCCAACACTTTGGGAGGCCAAGGCGGGCGGATCACGAGGTCAAGATGAAACCCCATCTTTACTAAAAATACAAAAATTAGCTGGACGTGGTGTTGTGCGCCTGTAGTCCCAGCTACTTGGGAGGCTGAGGCAGGAGAATCGCTTAAACCCAGGAGGCAGAGATTGCAGTGAGCCGAGATCATGCCACAGCACTCCAGCCTAGCGACAGAGTGAGACTCCATCTCAAAAAAAAAAAAAAAAAAAAGACTGTATTTGCTTTTTTACAATCTCTGCACTCATTTTCAGTGTCATGTAGCCGTGCTTGTTGCAGTTCTCAGGTTATTCTCCGTGGTAGAGAAAGCAAAAACAAAAAGAGTCTTGAGAAATGTTTCCATCCGTCATTTCTTTGGCTCTGGGCAGTAGACCTATTTCTTTTCAACTTTTCTTGCTCTGAATATACTTTAAAAATAAATAAATAAAATTTTTGTGAGAAGCAGCTTTGCTTGTTCCTGTCATTACTGGCAACCTTCAACTTTCTGGGCTTTTTAAAGAAAAGTTGTGTAAGCCTGTAGCATCATCTTGTGTTTGCCTTTTCAGATTTTGTTGAGTCCTCCTCAAAGCTTAATTTGTCTTGTGTGTTCTTGCTGCTTTCTTTGTGTAACGTGTCATTTTCTTTCTAATCAAGATGATTTGTTACTCAGCTTTGTTTGCCCGGGATTTTGTAAACTCTGAAATGATACGTTGCTTTCTTCCACGTGACTTGTCACTTCTGTTCGGGGCCTGCGTTGGGCTCGGGCAGCTGTTCACGGGGTCATACCTGGCCACTGTCCTGTGGGAGGTGAAGTGAATGGAAGCTGAGGGGTGAGATCTCTTCCGCAGCTCTGTAGGTGGTTGGAATACCTGTCGGTGCCGTATCCTGTCTGCCAGTCTTGTGATCTGTTAAAAACTTTTATCTTTACTCCATTTGGCCAGTTGATCTCGGCATACTCCTGCATTGAAGTCTTATTTTCCTTGCTGCCTCTCAGAGGTGTTCTTGAGTGCTTCTGTTTACTTGGGATTCCTTGAAGGACATACGTCATCTTGACATAAAATACTTTTTTTCCCTCTGAATAATAGTAGCTTTCCATCATTATAGGCCAATCTTGAGACCTGCCTCAACAAGTCTCACTGATTATTTTCTATATTTAAAGTAAACGTTAAGATTTTTTCTTATTACTCATATTTATTGGTTTATGGATGTCTCAGATTATGAACACTTTAAACCTCATTTTCTCATGTGAGTAATCTCTTTCAGTCTTTTTTTTTTTTTTTCTATAATCCTCCATAGGGACTGATTTTATGATTTCCCTCATGTTCCCTTCCTCCTGCCCTCCTCACCAATTTAGCTTAAAGTCCTTTGGTCGCTGGTTAGTCAACCTCTGGACAGATGGCTTCTTCCCTGTTAGTGTGAGCTGCATGACTCCTGACCTGTCATTACATTTTAAATTATGGTCCACATAGCCCAGTCTTTGTCATTACTGTCATTGCGTCAGAGTCATTAGTACTGGAAATACTAGAAGAAAGAAGTGAGGAGATAAAACAGGCTTGCTCCCACATTCTTTTCTGCCCAAGAGTTAATAATGCCTTCAGGCGCTGCTCTGGATCAAGGGTGGTGTCCTTGTGTCCCTGTGTGTGGCAGTAGCAGTGGGAAGTTGAGTCTCCATATGGCCACTTGGCTTCCAACAGGAATTTTAGTCCTTTGTGTTTCAGTAGATGATGCTGTTAGCCAGAACTCTACACTGGAAAGGGATCACATGTGAGAGGAAGCTAATAAGTTTGGAGTGCTCAGTATTCATGGAGAAATGTCTAGCAGGCAGGTGAATATTAAACAGAAAAGCTCAGGAGAGAGATTCAGATTTCGATTATGATGTACACATAGTTGGTAGTTGAAGGCAGGGGAGTGGAGGATACTGCCCACTGAGAAAAGAGGGCCTAGGACAGACCCCAGCGAGGGTCTAGCAGTGGAAAATGATGAAGAATAGTTAGAGAGGTGGGAGGAAGACATGATGGATAGGAGCCAAGACAACAGAGAGCCTCCGGAAGAGTTGTACTCAGTACTGTAATTCCTTTGTGGAGCGAAGAGTGATGTGGATAAATAATTAACACTTATATTGCACTGTGACTCCAACTTTGTATGAGGACTGAACTCTAATTTTCAGTTATATAGATCTGTAGCGTCTCTCTTGCATCAAGTATCTATTGCATCATTCGTAATAGAAATTATTATTATTATTGAAGTTGACTTTTCATGCGAAGTGATTTGTATTAGCCGTCATTTAAACTTATCCTTAAGATGCTTTTTATTATGTCATGGAGAACATCCAGCAGATGTATTTGCATTCTAAGGATGTAAAAAATAATGAAAATCCATTTGAGATGTACAGTAAGTTCAGCAGACAAACGATGACGGACGGCTGCTGACAAGTGCGTTTACTGGCAGTTCCACTGTTGGAACATTCCTGCCACGTTGACAGCGGCATCCAGCATTTAGGTGTCCAGAAGACATTTTGCTGTCACCTTCTTAAAAATCCTATACAAAAAGGTGATAATTTGTTGTGAGAATTTGTTTCTTTAGGATATAACTGAAGAATTACAAATTGTCATTTAGGAGAAAAACAAGAAACACATTTAGTTTACTTTTTAAAAGTACTAGAATTGGCCAGGTTTGGTGGCTCACGCCTGTAATCCCGGCACTTTGGGAGGTCGAGGTGGGCAGATTGTTTGAGTTCAGGAGTTTGAGACCAACTTGGGCAACAATAGTGAGACCCCATGTTGGGGTAAATGCAAAAATTAGCCAGGCATGGTCGTGCATGCCTGTAGTCCCAGCTACTCAGGATCCTGAGGTGGGAGGATTACTTGAGCCCGGGAAGTTGAGCAGTGAGCTCTGATTGTGCCACTGCACTCCACCCTGGGCGACAGAGTGAGACCCTATCTCAAAAAAAAAAAAAAAAAAAGACAGTGGAATAACAGCCCTGAAGTGCAGAGAGAAAATTAACAGTCTAGAATTTTTTACTTAATTAACCTGTCACTCAAGAATGAGAACAAAAGAAAGATGTTTTCAGATGTAAAAATACAAGTTTACCTAACAGATGCTCATTGAAAGAATTTCTAAAGGATGTAGAATAAGGAGGAGGGAAATGGAACACAGAAGGAAAAAGTGAGCTGTGAGGAGGACTGTGATGGTGAATTCTGTGTGTCACCTTGACTGGGCCGCAGGTGCCCACATACTTGGTCAGACAGTATCCTGAGAGAATTCTTAGGTTTTGGTCAGGTTTACCGTTTGAATGCGTAGACTGAATAAAGCAGATTGCTCTCCGGAATGTGGGTGGGCCTTATCCATGCCATTGATGGCCTGAGTAGAACAAAAAAGTGACTTTCCCTGGAGTAAAAGAGGATTCCTCCTGCCTGACTGCCTGACTGAAACCTTTGGCTCTTCTGGGTGCTGAGCCTGCTGGTCTTTGGCCTGGAACTCCATCCGCTCTGCTCAGCCTCCAGCCTGCCAGCTCACCCTGCAGACCCTGGGATTTGTCTGTCTCCGTAACTGCCTGAGCCAGTTCCTTAGAATAAATTCTTTTGTATCTACATATCTATATAAAGAAATAACTAGATGAAGCTAGAGATAGGGACAGTGGCCCTGCCCACGACTTCATTTTGGACTTCTGGCTTTCAGAATTGTGGGAGAATACATTTCTGTTGTTTAAGCCACCATGTTTGTAGTACTTCGTTCTGGCAGCCCTAGGAAACTAATATTTAAGAGCCTTGAGATATTCAGGAGAATAGAGGTACTGATTAATTGTAGACCTTTTATCAGGTATGCGTGTTAACATTTTAAGGGTAGCCACTAAAAAAATAGAACTTGAATATATAGATGAGGAAAAGGGGGAAGTGAAATGTGGTCTATATATTCAAAGGCAGAAAGGAGAGGAAAAAAGTATAAAGAAGCTTAGAAAAAGAGAATAAATAAGAACACAATAAAATAATAGAGATGAATCCAAATATATCATATACATATGCAAATAGACTAAGCCTGGCAGTTGAGACTCCTTTTGCAGTCTGATTTAACCTGTGGGCTGCTTCTCAGAATAGTGTTAAGTGCAGGAGTAAATAGGATTAAAGAAAATCAAGTATACTGAAACACTGTATCAAAGTATTTAAAATACTTAACATATTTGTGACATGGTAATACTTGTGTAGTTAACATTAGAAGCAGGATTCAGTGGTGGGCCTAATCCTTTATCAGTATTTTGCAGTATTTGCAATAACTGTAATGTGGTTGCCGCTGGTTACAGAGTTACAGATGGTTTGTTATCTATGTTTATAAATAAAGAAAATGGTAGCTTTCAGTTAGATTTTAGCAGAAATAAAGATGATTTCCCCTCATCCGAATGTCGCTCACTCCTGAATTCTGTCCCCAGAGCCTTGTCAAGAACGCTTGCTCTAGCTGCTGCTCTTCAAATGGGCTTCCTCTCCCAAAAGCTCGCATTTCCCTCGAGCGAGGGAAGGAGGCAGAGGGCTGGAACCTTAGCTGCCTCCCTGTGTCAAAGCACTTGGAAACCAAAGAAGCTTTCTTCTTAGGTTTTGGCCTTTTTGGTGGGTTTGAATAGCCAAGTATGGATTCTGATGAATTGAGAGCCACTCTATAGGGTCACGTTGGGGTTTGAAGTAAGCTGTTAATTGTCTGCCAGCCTCTGCTTATTTAAAACAGAAAACAGAAAACAGAAACCTTATGTAATTCAGGCATCTGCCATCACTTCTATGCAGCCACATGCTTTAAGTGACACCTGTTTGAGCCCGAGAAGGGGGTGTGGGGCACAGAGGGATAAATGACCTAGGGTGAGCTGCGCAGAAGTAGAGCTTAAATTACATACCTGGAGGGTTGGCTTTTTCTGTCTCCCACTGGATATGAACAGGGAGCTGTGTGACTCCAGTTGCTGCTGGCAGTCATCTTATAGTAAAAAGGGGACTCTTAGGATGAAACCGAAGCTACAGATGACAAAGGGAAGAGATGAAAAGGAACCAGATCCTGGAGACACTGCCGAGGTGCTGAATTCTTCAACCCAAAATATGGCCCTGTTCTGAAACAGGATAAATTCCCTCTTCCCCGCATTTTTGAGATAGCATCTCTGTCTCTCTGCTTCCCAGGGTGGAGTGCAGTGGTGCCATCACAGCTCACTGCAGCTTTCAACTCCAGGGCTCAAGTGATTCTCCCACCTCAGCCTCCCAAAGTGCTGGGATTACAGGCATGAGCCACCGCACCTGGCCTCATTGTTTTTAATCAATCAAAGTCATTGATTTTTGTTACATGGAACACTGGTTCTTCCTATGTGAGTCAAGCAGAAATTGCCTAGATTCGGAGGTTAATCCTGTAGCCTTTGATATAATATAATCCTATCACCTAGAAGCAGGGCAGAGCAACCAGGAAACAGATAAATTAGATAGAGTGATTTGCCCTAAACTGGACTACAAACAAAGACTCCCTTCTACACCCCTTCCATGTAAACCAGTTGAAACCTTGAAGAACTCCTTTTAACTCATCAAGTCAAGGCCAGAGTTTTTGCTTGGAATGGAAGGGAAAGAAGTCCCTTGTGTGTGTGTAATTTTCCACTTTCCTCTCCCAATTCTTAGCATACTGTCGACTTGATTTAGCTGTGTCTATTAGAAACTGGGTTCATATAAGTAAAAATGAAAAATGATTTCTTGAAAGAGGGCTGCTCAGCATAAGATGTTAGTAAACATCGTTGTTCCAATAAAAATTTAAAAAGTGTGCTGTTGACATGGTGAAAAGAAGCCCTGGAGAGTCCTGGGCCCACATCAGGGGAGGCAGAATACTCGGGACCATCAATATTGAAGGTTCGAGTGGAGGAAGAACAGGCAGTAAAGACCCAAAGGATGACTGTGGTAGTGGAGGAGGAAAGCCTGGAGGAAGTGGGACCTGGGAGTGGAGAGAGGAGAGTGCTCGGCTGGGGCAGGCCAGTTTGGAGGACAAAGAGTGGCCTGAGAGTTATTTTATTTTATTTATGTATTTTTTGAGACAGTCTCACTCTGTCGCCCAGGCTGGAGTGCAGTGGTGCAATCTTGGCTTACTGCAACCTCTGCCGCCCAGGTTCAAGTAATTCTCCTGCCTCAGCCACCCAAGTAGTTGTGATTACAGGCCCACACACCATGCCAGGCTAAATTTTGTATTTTTAATGGAGACGGGGTTTCACCATGTTTGTCAGGCTGATCTTGAACTCCCGACCTCAGGTGATCTACCTGCCTTGGCCTCCCAAAGTGCTGGGATTACAGGCGTGAGCCACCGCACTCGGCCAGAGGAAAACATTTTCAGTAAGACTAAACACCCAATGAAGCTGAGTAATAAAAAGAAATGTTAGGTTTAAGTGAAGGTGTAGAAACAGTAAGATAATAAGTTATATCCATGGAAGTGGAAGAGAATGAAAGCTCGACCCAAGTCCAGTAGCTGCCATTAAAAATAAAATTAAGAAATTGATAACAGAAATTATGAATTGTATTTTTTTCTTTGAAACATAAAATCAGAATTTGACAGAAGGAAAATAAGGAAAGATAGGGTAGAAGCAGGAAATTTAAAGAATAAAGAAGTTATGGCCGGGCGCGGTGGCTCAAGCCTGTAATCCCAGCACTTTGGGAGGCCGAGACGGGCGGATCACGAGGTCAGGAGATCGAGACCCTCCTGGCTAATATGGTGAAACCCCGTCTCTACTTAAAAAAAAAAGTACAAAAAACTAGCCGGGCGACGAGGCGGGCGCCTGTAGTCCCAGCTACTCGGGAGGCTGAGGCAGGAGAATGGCGTAAACCCGGGAGGCGGAGCTTGCAGTGAGCTGAGATCCGGCCACTGCACTCCAGCCTGGGTGGCAGAGCAAGACTCCGTCAAAAAAAAAAAAAAAAAAAGAATAAAGAAGTTATAATCTAATTCAGGAGCAGGAAAGCAACCAGACCATAGCTGACAATGGGGAAATCTAAATCCGGGGTAACTAATTAGTCTCATTTTTATTTTTACCTCTTTTGTAGGAAGCAACTGATAGAACATTACCATAGGTCAGGATATTACCACATGAAACAGCTCTTTGCCGCAAACTTTTTTTAAATGTCAGTTTTGGCTTAATTTCCCTGTCATTTTTCCCCTTTTCCTTCATCAAGCGTGTTAAACATCTATGTGCCAGACATGTTCACAGGAGACGCTAGACCTCACATTCTGGAAGGAAAGCCTCAGAAGTAAACAGCCAGTTACTAATACAGTTGATAAATGCCAAGATGGATGTAACCTGAGGGTGCCATGGCAACTTGAAAAAAGCACCCAACTCAGTCTTAGGAGGCTGGGAAGGCGTTCTGGAGAAGACGTTTTGACAGAATCCTGAGGCTCAGAAGGTGGTGGGCAAGAGTGGTGGGACTGGCGTTTCAGGAGGATAAAGCGACACACACAGGCTCTGAGAGGGAGAGGCACATCTTTGCCACTGTGCTGTGCGGCCACCTGTTTTGACCATCACTGCAGAAAAAGACTGTCCTAGGCTCTCACTTCTGCCCCTGCAGCAGACTGACAATTTCAGGGGTAGGAAGGAAACCATTAGCCTACACCATAGCATGGTGAGTGCTTCTTATGTGGCATGTTTACATTTCTAAGAAATGAGATTTTACTAAATCAAATGAATCAAAGTGGAGGAGAGTTTCAGACTGGTGGAATGTGGAAGAGATGTTTCATTCCTACAGCCCTTTAAATATTTACATGTTATTCCTACCTGAATATTCTTCCCCTTCTCTCATTACAAATGGGATATTTTCCGAACTTGATCTTCTTGAATTTGTATAGTGTTCTAGGTTCTGTTACATATCGTCTTACTTAGTTTTACAAGAGTTCAAGAGAAGAGTTTAGTCTTTGTTCTGTGTTTTTATGCTGGCAACTTATGTACCCGCCTCCTTCCTGCCTGGGCAAGTGTCAGGGGTTCCATGTGAGCTCCAGCTCACACTGAATCTTGACCATCGTCCTGCCCTCCTCCCTCCTTCAGTCTCTAAATACATTTCGTGTTGGCACCCTCTAATGTCAGCTTCTGTGCTGGTGCCAATTATGATGCCTCAGTAAATGTGGACCCCCCCCCCTTTTTTTTTTGGAAACAGAGTCTAGCGCTGTCACCCAGGCTGGAGTGCAGTGGCACAATCTTGGCTCATTGCAACCTCTGCCTCCCGGGTTCAAGCGATTCTCCTGCCTCAACCTCCCAAGTAGCTGGGATTACAGGCGCACGCCACCATGCCTGGCTAATTTTTATATTTTTAGTAGAGATGGGGTTTCACTGTGTTGGCCAGGCTGGTCTTGAACTCCTGACCCCATGATCCGCCCACCTTGGCCTCCCAAAGTACTGGGATTACAGGCGTGAGCCACTGTGCCCGGCCATGTGGAGGTGCTTTAAGAGTCAAGAGCAAGGCATTTGCCCCATTTTCTCTCTCTTTGGTACTTAGCATGTTGCTAAGCATAGAAGTTACTATTCATTTAGGTGAAGAGCCCATAATTGTTTGGTTCCTGTCAAGAGGTAAATAAGTCTCATTACTTTTAATATTTTTGGACTCAGCAGGAAAAGCCCTAGAGGAAAAAAAATTTAAGTTCTATAGTAAAATATTTTGTAATATCTTGAAATTTTTATCAAAACCTCTAATAAGTTTTTCCTGGCTATATAATTAATAAATGCAAATAATTCAGAGATAGTATCCTCTTATAAAATGTGGCAGGTAAGAAAATTAGAAGTACAGTAATTCTGAATTGGAACAGAATTGCTATTGACAAATTTTAAAGGCTCATAGTTATATAGATATTTTACACCATAGTATGTCTTCACTTAATAAATTTCTCAAGTGTAAACAACTGGTATTAAATTTTGGAGTAATACTACTTAATCATAGTCATCAGTCTTCTTGGAAAGTTGTTATAGAGTTGTTGTTTTCATTATTTATAGTTTCTTAATTACAGGAGGGAATAACTGGGTAGAATGAGTATACTACAGTATTAAGTTCCTGTTTATGAAAACCTCTTACTTTCTTCTGAATAATAAATACCACTTTTTTGAACAGAAACCTCCTATCTTATTCTTGCTTATTTTGTATTGTACTACCAATATAAATGTTTTCAGAGACCTTTTATGGATGATGATTAAATGAATTTTGGGAAACAGGAAGTTTATTTTGCTTATACAGGCCATTGTTGGATTTTTTGATCATGCAGTTGTTCATAGAATGTGGTCTCAGTGGGCAGGATTCCTTTAGGAGAGTTTTAAAGTCCTCCTGCAGTACGTTTGATAACTTTTGCTCTATGGTTGCACCCCTTGCTGTGTCTTTTCTTGCTTAGAAGAGTATGAATATTACTGAACTGCTGTCTTCTGAGTGGACTGTGACACTGTCAAAAGGAAAGGTAAAGAAGATGAGGCTTGGGATCTGTGAGTGGTGGTTACTAAGAGCGGAGGAGTGTGGGGTGCTGCTGAGCTTGGGGAAGCCCACATATTTCGGCACGGAAACTCCCAAGGGCACCAGACTGGATCACCAAGACAACATAGGATGAATGTCAGTGAAACAAACAGAAGGAAAGAGGTTTTTTTTTAAGCATTCAAGAATGAAGGAATTATTACTGTTTTTAGAGATAGAGTCTTGTTCTGTCACCCAGGCTGGAGTGCAGCGGCATGATGATAGTTCACTGTAATCTTGAACTCCTGGGCTCAAGCGATCCTCCCATCTCAGCCTCCTGAGTAGCTGGAACTACCATGCCTGGCTAATTTTTTTTATTTTTTATTTTGTGTAGGGATGAAGGTCTTACTATGTGCCCAGGCTAGTTTTGAACTGCTGGCCTTGAGTGATCTTCCCACCTTGGCCTCCCAAAGTGTTGGGATCACAAGCGTGAGCCACCACGCCTGGCCAGAGAGAATTACTGTTGGCTTTTTCACATGTAAAACTCTGTGAGATAATATCTCAATCTTTATAAGTAAGTAAAAATTAAAGATGGGAGAATTTCAGTAACCTGTGATGGTTACACAGCTAGTAAGCAGTTGATCTAGAACTTGGAGCACAGGTCTTGCTGATTCCATAACTATGTTGTTTCCTCTTTACTACATTGTACATGTATGCGAGACCACAGGGAAGAAGAGATTAGTCACAGACAGATGATTAAATATTACACAGAAGGCAAGGAAACACGTCACTTTAGATATTCTTGATTTTGCGTTTTCTTCCAGGGTTTGTGCAGCAGTATGTTTTGAAAAATAACAAACAAAACACCTAAAACCAGTTCTTTGGTTATTCCCTGTCTGGATACAGTATTAGACATTTTTCTAAGACAGGAGATTATCGTAACAGGTCGCTGAGCTGCTTTTATTTTAAACAGCATAATTATCGATGAAACAGGGAAAGTAAACAATCTGTTTCAGGATTTTAAAGTTTTACAGTACATCGACTGTGTCTTTCAATTGCTCCTAAAGTTGTGACATAGGCTTCTATCCTCCTATTTAATTTGGTTGAGGAAGGGTTAAAGTTCCAGCGTGCAGAAACCTTTTAAGGAACAGGGTAGGTAATGTTTGTATACAATACCAATCATGAAAAATTGTGAAAACATTCATCTTCCATTTCATGTAATGGGAGACCTCTGGTAGCAAATATGCTCTTGTTGCATTCTCTCACCACAATTAATTATAAGAAAATCTGGAGAAAGATATTTAAGTGGGAATGATAGATGTAATAGTTCTCTGCAGTTAGTGACATCTTTACATTTTACAATTTAAGTAGTATAAGCATTTAGTTTCTTTTGCTAAGCTTGTGCTTCCAGGTGTGTGGAAAGCCAACATTTTCCCTCTGGCATCATCTCTTTACTACAATTAATGCTTAATGTTTCTATGATTTTTTTTGAGACAGGGTCTTATTCTGTCAGCCAGGCTGGAGTTCAGTGGTGCGATCATGGCTCAAGCAATCTTCACCACTCAGCTTCCCCAGTAGCTGCGAATTCAGATGTGTCCCACCACACCTAGCTGATTTTTTGTATTTTTTGTTTCACTTTGTTGCCCAGGCTGGTCTCAAACTCCTGGGCTCAAGCGATCTACCTGCCTCAGCCTCCCAAAGTGCTGGGATTAACACGCGTGAGCCACCACATCTTGCCATGTTTTTATGATTTATTTACTTCTGATGCCACCCTTTTAGATCTATGTGTTGTGTTCCCTTTCCTCGCTTCCTTCCCGGCACACAGAGGACCGACAGGGCTGACTCAGGGCACAGGGCTGGCACCCTACGTCACTGTGTACCAGCAGTCTTCAGACTACCTTTGGTGACTTCTCTCCCCTCCTGGACTACCCTTCTGTCTCATTTGAACCTGTTATAAATGTGAAAGTGGGAGTGGGAAGAGCAGCCGGGGGCTTCTTAAGATTTGCAGAGGATGTCAGAACCATGATGGCCATATGTGCAGAGTGAAAAATTGAGGAGCTTACTCTGACAGATTTAAATGTACTTATGAGTATTTTAAATAAACTGTCCCAACAAATCCAGAACAGTGGCCATGTAATTTGTAGTACCAACATTCTTAGTGTCTTCTTGTAACCTGTTAAACAGATGGATACAGTAAGTGTATCTTGATGGAGAGTTGTGGGGTGACTTTTGCTAATATAAATTAGAGGAATAATACATTTATTCTACTTAGATGTTATTTTAACTACTTCAGCTTTCAAATATAAGCCAAAACCAAACTTGTAAATTTTCCTTAGACACTGATGAAGAACTTTGCTCAAACATGGTTGAATTTCAACAGGATCTCTTAGTAACTGAACCAAGAATTACATTGGCTTCCTCATCGGCCCCCAGTCCAGTCTCCTGCTTTCTCACAGCGGGGGTAGTGGTGGTGGGGTGTGTGTGGGGTGGTGGGGTGTGTGTGGAGTGGTGGGGTGTGTGTGGAGAGGGCTAGCACCTGAACACGAATGAGTAAAAGTCGGGGTTACATCAGTCACCTGGGTTTCTCATCTGTGTTGGCCTTTTCTTCCTCCTCCCTTTACCGCCCTGTACTGGATATTATCAGTCTTTTTATTTTTTAACAGTCTGTAAAGTTAAGACATTTTCATTGTTTTAATGTGCATTATATTACAGTTCATTGGAGTGTCTCTCCCTGTAGAGACTGATTCATTGCATTGTTTGTGGATGTGTTCATAGCTCTGCTGGCTACGAGCTGCTTGACGTGCTTTAGCTCTGTGTGGTATTCGGAAAGCAGCTGACGCTTTGATAAAGACTTGGGTCAGTTTTATTTATCTTTCATGTGTATATTTCTTTTTCTTTTCAGTTGCTGATCATCTGGGCTGTGATCCACAAACCCGGTTCTTTGTCCCTCCTAATATCAAACAGTGGATTGCCTTGCTGCAGAGGGGAAACTGCACATTTAAAGAGAAAATATCACGGGCTGCTTTCCACAATGCAGTTGCTGTAGTCATCTACAATAATAAATCCAAAGAGGAGCCGGTTACCATGACTCACCCAGGTAAACAAAACATGGGGGCTGTTGATGTTTTTCTTCTTAGAAATCATTGCTTTATAGGTAAGCATTCTGCCTCTGCTGAAGCCATGTAATTTCCAACATAATCCTATTAGTATTGCCATTTGTTTGTTGGGATACATGTTTTTTCCCCATCCTTGAATTTCTTCTTTTTCACAAGTAATGATGACAGCAGTCCGTACAACTTGGACTTACTAAATCACTGGCTGTGATTAAATCCTTAGTTGTTTTGCGTTTCTACATTTTGCTTACTAACTTTGACAAATAATGTATTTGATTTGGAATCATTCACCCAGGTTATGTCATGGATTCTCAAGGATTACCTGTCTGGGAAGGATTCTGTTTTCATCAGGATGAATGTTGAAACTGACTTAGTAATTCATATAATTTCAGTAGTAACAATGCTTCTTTATTTCTTCTGGAAGCAGTCAGGGTATTTCTAATTGTTTAATAACAATAGTTGCAGTTTATTGAGCACTAATTATATAAATGCCAGGCGCTGTGTGATGAGTTTTTTAAATATGTTTTTTAGACAGTTCTTACAATAACCATGCGTGTGATGTAGGTTCTTTCTCATCTTACAGACTAGGAAGGGCCGACAGAAGAGGGCTCACACCCCAGTGTTGTTGATGTTCCGTTAGTTTCACCACTCTGTCTCCTTCAGTTGAAATCTAGATAAAATTTAGTTTTGCATTCATGAGAATTTTAGAGTTTGACTTATTTAAAGAACTAACTTTTCATCGTGTAATTTTCACGTAATGACTTTTAGCAAGTTTCTTGCAAAGACTTGCCCACCTTAGCTGAGAGTCACAGGCGCTTCCCTGCACATCTTGATAGAATGGTGCAGGCAGATTTGAACTTCAGTGCCCGCTGACTTGTCTTCCTTTCAAACTCAGCCTTTTAGAAATAGCATTACTTTGGGAGGCTAAGGTGGGCGGAGCACTTGAGGTCAGGAGTTTGAGACCACCCTGGTCAACGTGCTGAAACCCCTGTCTTTACTAAAAATTAAAAATTAGCTGGGCATGGTGGAGGGCACCTGTAATCCCAGCTGCTGAGGCTGAGACAGGAGAATTGCTTGAGCCTGGGAAGTGGAGGTTGCAGTGAGCCGAGATCACGCCGCGGCACTTCAGCCTGCGTGACAGAGCAAGACTCCATCTCAAAAAAAGAAAGAAAAGAAGATAAGTAAGGTGTGTTTTTTCCAATTGCAAAAGTAACACATGCTTATTGTACAAAAACTGAAACTAAAGAAAAACACAAAGAATAAAATAAAATTTGTGATTTTTCACTCTCCAGAGATCACTGGGGTCGTGTAACTTTTAATTTATTCAGGGAAACCAAAAGAAAATTAAGGAGCAGTTTAATTTAGCTGGACATCTGTGTGGAAACACGGGACTCAGGAGGATAGTTTTTCTGCTAGGTTTCAGAGCAGGTGCCAGTTTGGTTTCCTCAGTTGTCTCAGAGGGAAGAAAAACTGTTTAAAAATTTGGGCCTAATGTAACTTATCTTCATTCCATGCTGATTTCTTCTTTATTTAAAACACGAAGAAAAATGAATAGGGAGAAATTCAGCTGAGCAAAATGAATTTTTCTTTCTTATTAATGTTGTTTTACTTACACAAAACCACAGAGAAGTAGCTAAAATGAGAGTCTTTTAATAAAAGTATGAGAAGATCTGGGAATTATAAGAGGGAATTGAAATCTTAAAATAAATTTAAATTACTTGTATTTAAAAAGGACGAGAATCCTGTATCAATGCAGCATTTCCCATTGGTGTTCCTTGAAATGTTAGTTTGTTTAGATATGTTCCTAGAGGACTCATGGAGACACAAAGTTTCAGAAAATCCTTGAAACGTAGTCCACATCTAGGGGCTCCTAGTACTTATTAACATTTCTGGGTCTCTGAGAAGTCTTAAAAAACCTGTTTTGGCTGGTCGTGGTGGCTCACACCTATAATCCAAGAACTTTGGGAAATACTAGGTTAATCAAAGTAAAACATAAAACAGGCTTTTTTTTTTGGAGTCAAGGTCTAACTTTGTTGCCTAGGATGCAGTGCAGTGGTACGATCACTGCTCCCTGAGCCTGGGGAAGACAAGCTAGGAGGAGGGTTGCTTGAGCCCAGGAGTTCAAGACCAGCCTGGGCAACATAGGGAGACCCCATCTCTACAAAAAATACAAAAATTAGCCAGGTGTGATGGTGCATGCCTGTAGTCCCAGCTACTTGGGAGGCTTAGGTGAGAGGATTTCCTGAACCTGGGGAAGTTGAGACTGCAGTGAGCCATGATCACACCACTGCACTGCATCCTGGCAACAGAGTTAGAACCTGTCTCAAAAACAAACACAAAACTAAACAAAAAGCCTATTTTATTTTGATTAATCTAGTGTTTCCCAAACCTATTTGACCATGTAACTCTTTTTATCACAGACGAGTGTTTAATAGTACCAATTAAAGAAATGCAGGGGTATAGTTTGAGGATATATTCTTAGGAAATGGAAGCTTTGTAAGGCAAACAGTGGAGGTGTACATAAGAGCAATAGGAAATGGCCTTAGGTTGTGATTAGGTTCATAGACAGTTAGAAAAAATAATGTGGGAGGCCGGGCGCAGTGGCTCAAGCCTGTAATCTCAGCACTTTGGGAGGCCCAGACGGGCGGATCACGCGGTCAGGAGATCGAGACCATCCTGGCTAATGTGGTGAAACTCCGTCTCTACTAAAAAAAAAAATACGAAAAACTAGCCGGGCGAGGTGGCAGGCGCCTGTAGTTCCAGTTACTCGGGAGGCTGAGGCAGGAGAATGGCGTGGGCCCGGGAGGTGGAGCTTGCAGTGAGCTGAGATCCAGCCACTGCACTCTAGCCTGGGTGACAGAGCAAGACTCTGTCTCAAAAAAAAAAAAAGAAAAAAAAATGTGGGAAACTAAACTGGGTAAATTGGTACGACACTTTGGAGAGAAATTTGGCATTGTCCAGTGTAGTTAAAAGAATCTGTACACTGTGATCGGTAATTTCACCCCTAGAGGCACACTCTACTTTTCAAGCTTTAAAACTTTAATGTGCATCTCGGAATCTTGTTAAAATGCAAATTCTGATTCAATAAGTCTGGAATATGGCCCAGCAGCCTGTATTATTAACAAGTTTCTAGGTGACACTAACGTTGCTGGTCTACAGATCTTGCTTTGAGAAAGAAGGCGGTAAAGAAAAGAAACTAGATTTTAGTCCCAAATTTTCCACTGACATGCTCTGTGACACAGGCCACGTTGCCTTCCAGGTGGGGGTTGGAGTATAGAGGCCTTCTGTAAGGCCCCTTGTGACTCTCAATCTAGACTCTGTGGAAGGCCATGGATCCCTGTGGTGGACACAACCACCGTTTCCCCGTCTCTCACATTTCACCTCCAACCACGTGGGAGCCAAGGGGTAGATGTCATATATTTACACAAGCACCGATAGCCTCTCTATCCTTCTTTACACCCTGTTGCTCTTGCACTTGTGCATGGACAACGTGTATGAGAGTATTACAGCAGTGTAACAGCAGATTATTGAAAACACCTGTGTCTGTCGTAGGAGACTGGGTTAATTGTGGCATGTTGATGCAGCAGTTAAGTGTCAGTGAATTAAAGCTACATGTATTACATAAGTCTCCCAAACACAGTAAGTTATAGAAGAATATTTAGAGTGAGATATCATTTGAATAAAATTAAAATGCAAAACATTTTAATTAAGTAATTTAAGAGCATGTATATAGGTATAAACTAAGAAAAACATACATAAGATTAATAAATACAAAATTTAGGATAATGGTTGTCTCTGGAGAGGGAAGAAAGGAAATAGGATCAGAGAGAAGTAAATGTATCTATAATGTTTTATTTATTAAGCTGAGTGTGTGGGTAGACAGATATTTATTATATTCTTTGTAATTTTGGCTTATTTGAAATATTTCAAAATAATCATTAGAGAAAAACCTTGTAAAATATTTATAAGGTAGAATTAAAAATAATAGAGAAGTAGGGGTAGCACTCCTGGTAAAGACCAAGTGAAGAGATCAGCAAATCCTCTTCCAAAAAAGCAACTAAAAAACTGGACAGAATTGACAAAACAGCCATTTCAGTGTTTTGGATGTCAGTGAAGGGACATCTAAATCTGAGACACATTTATGCTTTGGAAAACTTCTAGACTTCAGGTAAGAGCAATGGAAATTTGTGGTTTAGCAGGGTGCTGCTTCCCAAACTCCCCAAGCTGTGTTGTATGGAGTTTCTGCCAGTGTGGAGCAGGCTGCAAGGACTGGCAGTTTCTGTCTGCAGTGGTGGGTGACACCAGTGTCCAGTGTCACTGTCTGTGGAAGTGACTTCACAGAGGCAGGCTACCACAGGAGAGCCAGTGACTGGGCAGTTCCTAGGAAACCAGTCTTATTAAAAAGAAGGACGAAAAAGAACATAGAACAAGAAGAAACTGAGTGGACATGTCGTGGTTGCACATCACAGTGAAAATAGATTTCGTGTGTTTAACCCAGCCTATTACTAAACAAAAGTGAACAAGCAGACAAGGCAACACCACCAACTTTAAGGGGGAAAATATCAGAATCCAGAGTTGCTACAATATATTGTCTAAAATGTTCACTTTTCAACAGTTTATAAGACATGCAAAATATAGAGAGGTCTGATTCATATTCAGGAAAACAAAAGTCTATAGAAACTGCCTGTGAGTGTTCCCAGATAGTGGATTTAGCAGAGAAAAACTTCAAAGCAATTAATTTAAATATGTTCAAAGACTAAAGGAAACTGTATTTAAAGAAATAAAGTATGACAATAATGAATGGCAGCAATGAGACAACAAATAGAGATTCTCAGTAAAGAATATAAAAATTACATAAAAGAGCTGAACCAGACAGACATTCTGGAATTGGAGAGTACAATTTTGGAAATGGAGAATTCACTAGAGGCCTTCAACAGCAGATTCAAAATAGCAGAGGGAAGAATCCATTGAAGGAAAATGAACAGAGCCTCAGATGCCTGTGGGACACTATCAGGCACACCAACATATATCAGAGACCCAGGATATACAAAGCAAAAACTGACAGAATGGGAAGGAAAAACAAACATTTCAACCATTATAGTTGGAGATTTTAATACCCTACTCTTAGTAATTGATAGAATAGCTAGATAGAAAATTAGTAGGCATATAGAAAACTTGACCAACACTATTAACCAACTTGACCTAGCCAACATATGTAGTACATTCTGTGTACTGACTAGAATACACATTGATTTCAAGCACACATGGAACATTCTCTAGGAGAGACCATATGGTTGGCTATAAAACAAGTCTGAATATATTTTCAAAGACTGAAACTGTACAAAGTACATTCTTCAACCACAACTAAAGAAGAAAATCTGGGAAATTCCCAAGTATTTGAAATTAAGCAACACACATCTAAATAACACATGGGTCCAATAAAAATATCAAAAAGAAAATTTAAAAACATTTGGAACCAAATGAAAATGAAAACACATCAGCATTTGTAGGATGCTAGGAAAGCAGTTCTTAGATGAAAGTTAATAGCTTTAAATACCTAGGTCAGTAAACAAAGATCTAGAATCATTAAACTAAGTTTTGCCTTCAGAAACTATAAAAAGAGGAACAAACAAAACCCCAAACCAGTAGAACAAAGGAGTTAATAAAGATTAGAGGAGAAATAAGTGAGACAGAAAAGTCATAGAGAAAGTCAATGAAACCTAAAAGTTGGTTCTTTGGAACTATCAATAAAATTGACAAACCTTTAGATAGACTGACAATAAAAAAGAAGGCAGTTTACCAAAACCACAATTAAAAAAGGACATCACTTTTGACTCTACAGAAACTTAAAGGATTATAAACGAATATTGTGAACAACTTTATGGTAACTATAACTATGTCTGGGGTCCCCATGACCATCCACAGGTTCAGTGACTCACTAGGACTCACAGGACTCACCACATAGTCACACTCACAGTGAGTCACTTTTATTAGGTAATGGTGGAAATCCTCCCCAAATCCATGTTCCTAGATGCCACCCAAGGGCCAACATTGTTAGCAGGCCTTTTGGAGGATAGTGGTTCAAACCTGCTATGTTTACTTTTTTCTCTATACTGACAAATTAGACACCTTGAATGAAATGAACAAATTCCTAAAAATATACACATTGTCAAAATTGACTCAAGAAAAAATAGCAAATCTGAGTAGACCTATAATAGGTAAGAAATCTTGGCCGGGCGCAGCGGCTCACGCCTGGAATCCCAGCACCGTGGGAGGCCGAGGCGGGCCGATCACGAGGTCAGGAGATCGAGACCATCCTGGCTAACACAGTGAAATCCCGTCTCTACTAAAAATACAAAAAGTTAGCTGGATGTGGTGGCAGGTGCCTGTAGTCCCAGCTACTCAGGAGGCTAAGGGAGGAGAATGGCGTGAACCTGGGAGGTGGAGCTTGCGGTGAGCCGAGATCGCACCACCACTGTACTCCAGCCTGAGTGACAGAGCAAGACTCTGTCTCAAAAAAAAAAAAAAAAAATTGATTTGGGGATTAAATCTCTTCCCATGATATTCACTGGTGTAGTCTGTCAAATATTTAAAGAAAAAATAATTCTAATCCATCACAAACTTTCAGAAAATAGAGAACATTTCTCAACTTAGTCTGTGGAGCCAGTTTTTACCTTCATATCAAAGCCAAACAAAGATATCCATGAAAACTATATACCAATATCCCTTATGAATGTAGGTACAAAAATTCTTTTAAGATTATTAACAAATAGAATCTAGTAACATATAAAATGGATTAGATTCATTACCCCAGGAGTGGGATATATAGTTTTGTTTTGTTTTGTTTTTTTACGTCTGAAAAATCAATAGACTAAATGAAAAAGCCAACTAACCATTTTCAGTAGGTGCAGAAAAAGCATTTGACAAAATCTCAGTACCTATCATTATTTAAAAAACAAAAGCTTTCAACACATTAGGAAACATCCTCAGCCTGATAAAGGGCGTCTATGAAAAAGTCACAGTTAACAGCATATTTGATGGTGAATGACTAACTGCTTTCTCCCTAAAATCAGGAACAAGCCAAGAGTGTCCACTCTCATTCCTTGATTTCGACATTATACTTACTCAACATTTTTCTTGTGGTTTTAGCCATTGTAAACAGGGAAGAAAAAACTAAAAGGCATCCAGTTTGGAAAGGCAGAAATAAAATTCATTATTCACAGGTTATGTATGTAGAAAATCAAATAGAATTTATTAAAAAGCCACTAGATCTAATAAACAAGTCTAGAAAGAATGTAGAATACAAAGTCATTATACAAAAACCAATTGTATTTCTGTCTCTCTCTTTTTTTTTTTGAAGGCAGAGTCTCACTCTGTCACCCAGGCTGGAGTGCAGTGGCGCGACCTTGGCTCACGGCAGCCTCTGCCTCCTCGGTTCAAGTGAAAGTGATTCTCCTGCCTCAGCCTCCTAAGTAGCTGGGATTATAGGCGCGCACCACTGTGGATTTCACCATGTTGGTTGGGCTGCTCTCGAACTCCTGACCTCAAGTGACCTGCCCACCTCAGCCTTCCAAAGTGTTGGGATTACAGGTGTGAGCCACTGGGTCTGCCCAAAAGCCACAGTATTTGTATATGCTAGCTATGAACATTCCAAAAGTGAAATTAAGAAGAGTTCATTCTCGATAGCCTAAGAACAAAAACTTGTTAAAAAGAAATATAAGAATTGCACATTGAACCTACAAACATTACTGAGAGAGATTCAAGAAAATCTCAGCCAACTGTGGTAGCACATACCTGTAATCCCAACACTTTGGGAGGCCAAGGCGGGAGGATTTCTTGAGCCCAGGAGTTTAAAACCAGCCTGGGCAACATAGGGGAACCCTGTCTCTACAAAAAAATAAAAAATAAATAGTGGTATGCACCTGTGGTCCCAGCTACTTGGGAGGCTGAGGTGGGAGGATCATTTGAGCCCAGAAGGCAGAGGTTGTGGTGAGCCCAGATGATGCCGCTGCACTCTCGCCTGGGTGACAGAGCGAGACCCTGTCTCAAAAAAAAAAAAGAAAAAAATCTGGATAAATGGAGAGCCCTTTCCTATCCTTTGATTCCATTGTTGAATATTGTCAAGGTGGCAGTTATCTTAAAATTGATACATAAATTCCTTGTGGTACGTACCTATGCAAATCATAGCATGTATTTTGTAGGAATTGATAAGCGGATCCTAAAATTTTATGGAAATGCAAAGTACCTAGAATAGCCAAAGCATTTTGGAAAAAGAACAGCATTAGAGGACTTACACTACTCCATTTCACAACTTTAGTAACCAAGGCATTGTGGTAATGGTAGAAGGATACGCATATAGATCAATGGATCCCAATTGAGAATCTAGAAATAAATATCTTCATGGTCAATTCATTTTCAAACAAAGTGCCATGATCATTCAGTGAGGGAAGGACAGTCTTTCAAGCACTAGTGCTGAAACAATCGTTATCCATGTGCAAATTTAAAAAAAGAAGCCAGGCCTGGTGGCTTGTGCCTATAATGACAGCACTTTGGGAGGCTAAAGTGGGAGAATCGCTTGAGCCCAGGAGATTGAGGCTGCAGTGAGCCAGGATCTCACCACTGCACTGTAATCTGGGCCACAGAGCAAGGTCGTTTCAAGGATGGAAGGAAGGGAGGGAGGGAGGAAGGGAGGAAGGGAGGGAGGGAGGGATTTGGACTACATGAAAATGACTTCACTTGGATATTAGACAAAATGTAGGAGGTAAAACTAAACTTTTAGAAGATAGTCTGTGATTTTGAACAAGAAGTTCTTGCCTATGACTACAAAAACACTGTGTATAAAAAATTAGATTTTATCAAAATTTAAAACCTTTGTCATTCCAAAGAAACCATTAAAACAATGAAAAGATAAGCCACAAAATATTTTTGAATCATACATCTGATATAGGACTTGCATCCAGACTATGTAAAGAACTCTTATAAATAAAGATAAACAACCTAGTTTTACAGTGGGCAAAGGGTTTAATAATTAGACATTGTATTGATCATTAGACAAATGCGGTCAAAACAACAGTGCAACCAAAACAATACTGTTTCACATCCTCTAGAATAATTATAATTAAAAAGTCATACAGTACCAAATTTTGTTGAGGACGTGGATAAACTAGAATCCTTACGTGTTGCAAGCAGAAATGTGAAATGGTACAACCAGTTTGGAAAATAGTTTGGCAATTTATTTAAAAGTTAAACATAAAAATACCAAACAACCTAGCAGCCCGCTCCCAGATATCTGAGAGAAATGAAGACAATGACATGTCCACACAGAGACTTAGTCCACGCAGAGACTTACACACAAATGCTCGTAGCAGCATTGCTTATTATGGCCACAAAAGTAGAGACAATGCAGGTGTTCATCAACTGGTGAATAAATGAACAAGTTATATGTCCATAAAATTGAATATAGTTCAGCAACTGCAGTTGGCCCTTGATCAATGAGAAGGTTAGGGAGGAATACTGACCCACACACAGTCAAAAAGCTGCGTGTAACTTCTGCCTCCCGCAAAATTAACCTTTTTTTTTGAAATGGAGCCTCAGCTCTATCGCCCAGGCTGGTGTGCCATGGCGCAACCTTGACTCACTGCAACTTCCATCTCCTGGGTTCAAGCGATTCTCCTGCCCCAGCTTCCCGAGTAGCTGGGATTATGGGCCTGTGCCACCATGCCCAGCTAATTTTTGTATTTTCAGTAGAGATGGAGTTTTGCCATATTGGCCAGGCTGGTCTCAAACTCCTGACCTCAGGTGATCCGCCCGTCTCGGCCTCCCAAAGTGCTAGGAGTATAGGTGTGCGCCACCGTGCCCAACCCCAAATTTAATTACTAATAGCCTGCTGTTGACTGGAAACCTCACTGATAACATAGGCGATTAACACATCCTTTGTTTGTTACATATGTTGTGTGCTGTTATTTAAGAATGTTTTTAAGGAAATCCTAAGGAAGAGAAAATATATTTACTCCTTATTAAGTGGAAGTTGGTCACATCCCCATAGTGGTTTTCATCCTTATCTTCTTCCCATTGAGTAGGCTTGGGGGATAGGAGGAAGAGGATGGTGGTCTTGTTATTTCAGGGATGGCCAAGAAGGAAGACAATTTGCCCGTAAGTGGAGCTGCACAGTTCACACTGGTGATGTTCTCAGCTGTAAATAGAATTAACTCCTGACACATGGATAAAGCTGAAAAGCATTAGCTAAATGAAAGAAGCCAGACACAAAACGCTACTATTATATGATTCCATGTATATGAAATGTCTAAGAAAGTCAAACAAACATACAGAGACAGAAATCACATTAGTGGCTGTGTAGGGTAGAGGTGGGCATGAAGATTAATTGCAGTGAGCGTGAGGGAGCTGGCATGTTGGCAGACATCAGTAATCCCAGCTACGTCGGAGACTGAGGCAGGAGGCTCCCTTGACCCCACGAGTTCAGTGGGCAACTACAGCAAAACCCCCATCTTTAAAAAACAAAAATAAAACACCAAAAAGGGAACATGTATTTTTAAAAAGGGCAGGAGTGAATTTCCTGGGGGGTGATGGAAATGACCCAACACTGGATGTGGTGATGGTTGCACATCCCTATCATTTTACTCATTGCACACTTACAAAGATGAGTCTTATAGGGTGTAAATTATACCTCACAAAAGCTGGTTTTTAAAAGTATAATGCAAACTAAAGTTCAAAAGCAACACACATATAAGATCTCAAACTGAAACAGGTTTCAGTTGCATGTCCTCAAGTATTCTGACTTGGAGGGACAAAGCAAGTATACGTGAGGTGATCTTTTCTTTTATTCATATTTTAAGTATTCAAGATAGAAATTAAAAGACTATATAATGATAGAATGGTATAAAAAGTGGACAGTGGCTGGGTGTGGTGGCTCACACCTGTAGTCCCAATACTTCAGGAGGCCGAGGCAGGCGGATCACTTGAGGTCAGGAGTTCAAGACCAGCCTGGCCAACGTGATGAAACCCCATCTCTACCAAAAATACAAAAATTAGCTGGGCATGGTGGTACATGCCTATAGTCCCAGCTACTTGGGAGGCTGAGGCAGGAGAATCCTTGAACCCAGGAGGCGGAGATTTCTGTGAGCTGAGATTGTGCTGCTGCACTCTAACCTGGGCAACAAAGCAAGACCTTGTCTCAAAAAAAAAAAAAAAAGGGCGGTGGATAGTGGCCAGGCATGGTGGCTCACACCTGTAATCTCAGCACTTTAGGAGGCTTAAGCGGGGTATAGCTTGTGTCCAGGAGTTCTAGATCAGCCTGTTCTAGACATTACAAAACCCTGTCTTTACTAAAAATACAAAAATGAACCAGGTGTGCTAGCGCTCACCTGTAGTCCCAGCTACATTGGAGGCTGAGGTGGGAGGATTGCTTGAGAACCTGGGAGGCGGAGGCTGCAGTGAGCCAAGACCATACCACTGCTCTCCAGTCTGGGCAAGAGAGCAAACTCTGTCTCAAAAAGAAAAAAAAAAAAAGGACAAGAGGCTAGGTGCAGTGTCTTATACCTGTAATCCTAGCACTTTAGGAGGCCAGGGTGGGAGGATCACTTGAGACCCAGAGTTCAAGACCAGCTTGGGCAACATAGTGAAATCCCATCTCTATTAAAAAAAAGTGGACAAGAAAAATGTAAAAGTAAAGACATTTGCTTTGCTTTATAATTAGTAGAAACATGCTGAGTATAAGACTGAAAGATTAACTGTGAAGACGTGCCATAGACACACACATTATATATTTTAGAGTTAGAAATGTAAGCCAAGCTACTCCAGTTTAATGAGTCTTATTTAATCCAAAAAGTTACACAGTCATTTAAATGGAAAACATGGATGTATTGTTCACAAAAGCAATGGAAGTAAACCCTTTTGTTTAAAAAAAATCTGCAATATAATATTGCTTTTATTTTTAAGATTAGTAAAAATGCCGTTTTGTTTGGAAATTTGTGAACTATCTGCAAACTAACTCATCTTAGAGTGTGAAAGGATTCTTGGTTCTTGGTTAGAGCTTTTGTCCTTTTTCTTTGAGCCCTTTCTGTTTTCCCTGTGAACTTCTAGGCTGTTGTCCGTTGTCTCCTGTTTTCCAGACAGAATAAATGCTTGGTTTCATTCTGTTCTCAGTGGAGATGCTGTCTGTTACATATTCATCACCTTAGAAAAACATTATTGAAATATTTCATCCGATTTATAGATCACTATCTGTTTCCATAGCTGTCTCAGTTTCTTCTGGTTGTTCATCTTCCAAAATCATATTTAATAATTTATCACAGATTTTAATTTTTTATGACATACTCAATCATTTTTAGTTATAGAAGAAAAAATCAGTTTTAGTTGGATGATATAGTACCTCTAAAATAGAGAAAAGAATTTGGCATAAATATCAAACAGTCACAAGATTGGGATTTGAATCTTAGACCAAGTTGATTATCAGCCTTGTGAGTTCGGGTAACTGAGTCCTTAAACTAGCATCCTCATCTACCTAAAAGAGGGCGATTGCAAAATTTATTGAGCTAACAAACGTTTAATGTGTAACAGTTGTACAATTTTTCTTATGCCTGGAATAAGCAGTAGCTTTTATAAAATTATGAAATCAATTATTTCTTTCATTTTGAGACTGGCAGTTTTTAAAACATTTCTAAGTATACTTTTCCTTCATTCTCCTGGTGTTTTTTCCGTATAACTTTCAATTGTTTAAAATATATCTAGTACAAAAAATAGTTAATTGACAGGTATTGATTTATACCTGCTATATGCCAGGCATCCTGTGATGGACACTCTAGGGATTTTTAGAAGGATGTACAAGTGAGTGTCTGCCAGGAATACTTCCTCCCTTAGGGAGACACACATGCATGAAATAATTGGGGAGCCACTCAGTGCTTAGCTTTGCATACCTACGTGGCGGGATCAGCATAGTATTATTATGAAAGGGGTTCTGACTCAGGTCTGGAAGACTTCATATAGGAGGCATTCATTGTGCTAGGCCCTAAATAATTAGGATTACTTAGGATTTGACCAGAAAGAGAAAATACCCTCAGTAGGGGAACCACATGAATCAGGAATCTGGTTGGAGTAGAGGGAGTCTGAAGTAAAGGTAGAAAGTTAGGTAACTGCAGGTAGAGGGATTTGGATTCTGTATACTGATTGTTGTTTGAACTCTCGTTAGTGCTCCAAACATGAACAGGACACACATGGTACCTCTTTCCATGGAGTTATAATCAAGCAGAGAAGATAAACACTGAGTATGATGTCATGACTGTGGGCAGTGACTGAGGTCCAAGGGGTCAGAGAGGACTGCGTCTGAATAGGAGTTGAAGAGTGGAGAAGAGTATTCTAGGCACAAGGCCCCTCAGGAGTGAAGGGTCTGAGGTGGGGAAAAGCTAAACAAAAGTAATTGTAAGTACAGGAACGAGACAGCATGGCTCAACATGGTAGATAGGGTAATAGTAAGTTCCGTTCCGAGCAGAAGTGTGCCTAAAGCAAGGGCTGTCAGTCACCAGAGGATTTGAAAGAAGGGAGATGTGGCGTCGATGCTGCCTAAGCTGTGCTTTCCAATGCCGCACTAGGGTGTACCATCTCACACGTGCAGCAGCCACGGAACCGGGCAGCCAGAGCCCTGCTGAAGAATGGCAGCTGTCTCAAGCAGCTAGCAGGGTTCTTAGCTTCTTCTCTGCCGTCTAATTGGGACCTGGAGAACCAGCAGGAAGCATTGGGTGGGAGTGTGGAGGGAACCAGTGGTGGCAACAGAAGCCCTACAAGGCACAGTTCCCACAGGTGAAGTGTGGAGAGGAAGAGTGGGCCAGAAAGGCGTGCGTCCTGGCTGATAGGGTTCTTAATGGAGCCCATGCTCGGGGTGGGAGGGGCAGTGGTTGTGGAAAGGTCCCATTTCAGTCTGGCGAGCTGCACTAGCTGAAAACCTGTCCTGAGAATGGGGTGAGAAGTTCACGTTAAGTAGCACAGAGAACACACACTCCATCAGAAGCTTCTCTGGGTCTCGTCTTTTCAGCCAGGCATTCACGATAAATCTCCAGAATTATGATCCTCTTCTGACTTTTGTATGCCATAGCTCTCTGCCTTTCTGTTTCTGCTTATACTCAGAGAAAGTCATTATACAGTGGCAACTCCTTGCTTTCCAGGCTCCTCCCTCCACAGATAACCCTTCTCACCCTGTAGGATGGTGCTGTCTACAGAAATTGAAGAACCCTTGTGTCAGAATCACATAAGGTAATTGGAAAGACACTGATTCCAGGATCCTCCCCCTACCCCCCCCAGACAGTCTCAAGGGATGGACCCGGAGACCCATGCTTTCACCATGTGCCAGTTTTGCCCCTCCCTTCATTGTAGGGCAGAAGCAGTAGGTTTGGCAGCTCTCTGTGCTGTGCATTTCAATGTGAACTAGTAAGAACTGGTAAAAGTCAAAAGGAGAGACACCCAGATCACTGCCCTTACTGAGTTTGTAGTCCAAGGCTCCTGTAGTCCTCAGAGCCCTCTCTATACCTCCATGACAGTATTGTCCTTTTCCTTTCGTATTTTCATTCTTTGCATACTTGACTGGCAGTAAGGAAAAGCCCAGAGTTTCATGAAGTTAAAGTTTGTGTCATGTCTTTCGGTTCTCTGCAGTGGTCAGCAAAATGCACTGAACAAAATAAATATGGGTTGCACTGAAATGATTTTATTAAGATATTTAGTTTGGTTGTTAAGCTTTCTTTTCATTTAAGGCTATGTTTTATACCTAATTTTAAAATTCCACATTGGAATATAAGTATTCCATATATACTGTATGTACCAATGTAAGTGTAAGCATTTTGTTTTCTTGCCTTGTCAAGCAAGAGCTTGGTCCTGTTTATTCTAAAACATGCCCTTTACCTGATGACTGAAGGACGTCTGTGCCAGTGCCCTGTCCATGACGTCATTGACAGGAAAGGCCACTCAGTGTGTGGTTTCACTTGTTACCTGTGGTTAGCAGAGTGAGTTCTTTGTCATGTAGGTAGCGGATCTGTGGTAGTGTGAAGGGGAAGTTATGGGTTCTTGGATAGTTTACAGTAATGCATACTTGTCTGAAAATTATGGATCTGTTTTCCTGGTTTTTAAAGATTTATATAGACTTTACTGTTACTGTTTAATCATCTTAAGTTGTGTTAAATCACTGTCTGATTAAATAGCTGTAGTTTTATCTGTATGTCTGTAAGAATTTTGTGGACATTCTTTCCATTGTTGAAAGGAAGATGAGGTAATTTAGATAAACGTGTAACCAAATAATAATGTTGCTTTTTAATCTTTTTATCAGTCAGCAATATCAGATGCTTCTTACTGGGTATTTTTTTTGGATGGTTGAACAAAATTAGTTGGATGGCTCTTCACCTTTTTTCCATCATATTCTCTTAAAAACTTATTTAGTTCTATATTATCTAGCATTGAATAGAAAAATGTCACACTTTGTAAAATATAGAAAATTCACTGTGAATACAAAAAATGCTTTATGAAAACGAGTAAAAAGAAATCACAAACACACTGTAGAATACCTTTAAATATCAGTAATTTGGGCCACTTAATGTAAATCTGTGTTCTTTATTCTAAATGCCTATCGAGGAAATGAGGACTATAAGTATACTGTTGTTTTACCATTTAAAGTTTTTTAGCTTCTAATCGAATGTGGATTTGACTACCTTAGAAAAGATGGAGCTTGAAGTTGAAGTGTACTGCTGTGGCAGGAAGTCAGGGTTTAAATTGCATTTATATTTTTGCCTGAGTTTGCACATACTTCTACTGTATCTTCCATCTGGTTCATACATTTTTAAAAAAAATTCATAATTATCAAAATCTAAAACTGAAACACTTAAGCAGTAGCTTTTAAAAAATAAAAATAGCCTTTAAAAAAATAAATGCAATGGTTCCATTTTAAAACTTCCATAAGCTCTTAATTTTCGTTTTTTCTTTACATCTGAAGTAGAACTGGAGAGTGCTTCCACCAGCAGATACATGAGACTGTCCACTAGCCTTCCTTGGCAGGCTCTGTGTCCCAGGCGGGTTGTTTGAAGTCATCACTTGATTTACTTTTTTGTCTTTTCTGTGCTTCTCTTTTCTCACTGGCAGCAGAAGAGGAGGAAGGTAAAATCATATAAAGGATCTACATGGGTTTGAAATGCTGTTTTAGAAATCAGTTTCCTAGGTTCCAGGATGGAAGACATTCTTAACTGATAGCAAGTTCATATGGTGATGGACCTGAGCTTGGAGGTGGGATCTCAAGTCTTAACTGATAGCAGTTCATATGGTGACGGACCTGAGCTTGGAGGTAGGATCTCCAGAGTTGGTCTCATTGGCACAGCTGCTAAGCAGAATCATGTAGCCTTAAGCTGTGGATGTTAGAGGTCTGGGTGGGGATCTCTTACCCCTGCAGTGATGCTTACAGTGCTTCTCGCTTCAGGATGGAAGTGGAGGACAAGGCAAGCGGTATTTTGGGACAGTCCTTTTGCTCTGCAGGTCTGTCTTTTGCATTACAGAGTGTTTCACCTCCCAGGCATGGGCCTGCTAAATGCTGGTGGCACACCTCCATGCCTGTGACAGCATAGAGTTCCCTCCCACAGGGTTTCCAGACACCCCCAGGAGAGCTTTACTGCCCCTGTTGAGACCCACTGTCCGATGAGACCCACTGTCGGATGCTTAAGTTTGAGGAGCATTTAGAGGAAGAAGGAAAAGGTGCCCCTCACTGGTGAAGGGAGCGGGAATGGCAAAACTCAGGAACAAATGGTAGGCTGTTATATTTGCCTACATACCAACAGTTCTGCTGTTCTTTATTTCTTTCTGAATTTCCAAGTTTCCATTTGGTGTCATTTCCCTTTTTTAAAATCATTTCATGCAGCATAGATCTCCCAGTGATGAATTCTCTCAACATTTATTTATCTGAAAGTGTCTTTTTTTGCCATCATTTTTCAAAGACAGGTGGAAATTTTTGTGTGACAGAATTTTCCTTTCAGCACTTTAAAGACGTTGTTTTGTTGTTTTCTGGCTTACGTTTTTTCTGATGAGAAGTTGTTCCCTTTTATATAATGAGTCTTTAAAAAAAAAAACTTTACTTTTTAGAACAGTTTTACATTTATGGAAAAATTGTGAGGATAGTACAAAGAATGCCTGCAAACCCCGCACCCAGTTTCCCCTGTTAGGTACCATGTGAGATGTTGATTTGTTGTACCACAGTGAACTAATGTTGATACATAATTATTAACCAAAGTCTATTACTTTATTCATATTTCCTTAGTTTTCACCTAGTTTTTTTTCTGTTTTAGGATCCCACCCAGGACACCACATTACATTTAGTCATCATGATCCATTAGTTTCCTCTTGGCTGTGATACTTTTTCAGACTTTGCTTGTTTTTGATGACCTCAACAGCTTTGAGGACTGCTGTTCCAGCATGTTGTAGAATGTCCTTCAAGTGGGACATGTTGGATAGTTTTCTCATACTTAGGCTAGGGATATGGGTTTTTGGGAGGAAGACCACAGGGATTTATAAAGTACCATTAGCATGCATCCTATCGTATCGAGTTTACGTGCTGTCAGTGTGAAGGACCACCGGTAATGCTGACTTTGGTCACCTGGCTGAGGAGGGATTTATAAAGTACCATTAGCATGCATCCTATCGTATCAAGTTTACGTGCTGTCAGTGTGAAGGACCACCAGTGATGCTGACTTCGGTCACCTGGCTGAGGTAGTGTCTGTCTGCTTCTCCACTGTGAAGTTAACTCCTTTTTTCCCCTTCCATACAATAACTTTTGACATCACTGAGTACAGCCCACACTTGGTAAGTGGGGGTTTATGCTCCATCTCCCTTAGGGTGGAGTATCTACAGAATTATTTGGAATTTTTCTGCATGGGTGATTTGCCTCTGCTCCATTTGTTAATTTGTTCAGTCATTTATTTGTATCAGTATGGACCCATGAGTATTTATTTTATACTTAGGATTATAATACAGTATAACTTTGTTACTCAAATTATCCCATCTTTGGCCTCTGGGAATTCTTTGTGTTGGCTCCTGTGTCCTTTGACATGCCTCCATTGTTGTGGGTGTTGGTTTTTTGTTTTTTTGTTTTGTTTTGGTTTAGTTTTTGAGCACTTTCTTACTTTCTGGTGCTGTAAGATGTGCCAGGCTCCTTTTGCATATATTTTCTGCCCCTTGAACATTATTGAACTTCATCAGTAATGACACATCAATCCTAGAATCAGCCATTTTTCCAAGGAACCCTGGTTCTGTTTATTGGCAGAGTAGTAGTAAAAACCAAGATCCGGGCATTAGATGTGATGTTACTACCGAGATGCCTGTTGCTTCTGGGCCTTCTCAGCTGACAGAACAAGGAAATACATGCATGTATCCTAACTCCTGCATATATACATATCTATAAATATTTCTTTTTTTGTTTGTTTGTTTGAGACAGAGTCTCTCTCTGTCGCCCAGGCTGGAGTGCAGTGGCACAATCTCCACTCACTGCAAGCTCTGCCTCCCGGGTTCACGCCATTCTCTGCCTCAGCCTCCTGTGTAGCTGGGACTATAGGTGCCCACCACCGCGCCCAGCTAATTTTTGTATTTTTAGTAGAGACGGGGTTTCACCGTGTTAGCCAGGATGGTCTCGATCTCCTGACCTGGTAATCCACCCGTCTCGGCCTCCCAAAGTGCTGGGATTACAGTCGTGAGCCACCACGCCCGGCCTCTATAAATATTTCTATCTGTAATCATCTGCGTTGATGTTAAGCTAACAATGAGTTCATACTTAGGTCTCCAACTCTAATACATTGCCACATGGATCACTGTAGCTCTTTCTCCTTTCTTATCACTGAACTCTCACTCCTAAATGAAAAACCTGGCTCTTGCCATCCTACATCTGTTTACTTAATTATTCAGTTCAGTGAACTCTCAGATTTATAAATTCTTTAATGTAAATAACAGATTTGGAGGCCTTTTAGAGTTCTAGTGCCTGGTGTGAAAGCTTCTGTAGCCCACTTTCCTCCCAACCTAAATCTCCCTTGGTTAGAATGCCTAACTCTGTACTTAACATTTCTTTTCCCACCCATTTAAAATTCTTTTATCAAAAACTTGTAAGAAAGCATAAATGTAAGCATCTTACTTGAAAGGGGCACAAAACTAGGGAGGTGAAATCTTGAAACATAGATAAGAGGAAGTATTCATTAAGTAAACCTGCAAATGGGTTAAAACGAGTATAACAAAGGTTTGTGGAGACATGGCTTAAGTGACAGTTCAAGTGGAGAAGGAGAATGCTTGGGAACCTTCAGTCACGTGAACTCAGTGTATGCTGATGTGTGCCGTGGCTTCAAAAAATTCTATTGAAATCTTACGCTGTATCCCTGTGGACACAATCAGATGTAGGGAGATGTTAGTGTCATGCTACTCTTGATACTGAAAGTATTGTATTTGTAGTTAACATTTACGTAAGTGAAGACACTGGAAAACCAATGTCCAGAAAAGAATAGGATAGGAAATCTCTGTACACAGGGTCTTATGAAGCATAATTTAGAATGTCAGCATCATAATGAATAATGTTAGTAGCTGTTTTAACCGATTGAATGAAATAGGAACCATGAATCTATACTGATCTAAAAAGTAAAAGTAAACTGAAGGTTTCATGAGGATGGAATATTTACCTAGCCTCAAAGCACCTCCCCACAGAATACATACTAATTACAAAGGGGAAAAGAGGAACTTCACGGTGCAGATGCCTGGAGGAATCACCTTTACCGAATTATCAAACTGGACTTTATCAGTAATGGCAAATAAAAAAAGCTGTAGGCCGCCTGATGGTGTACACTGCGAAGAGCACGGCCTCACCTCTCTATCATTACTGCCAGCAGCACCCGGCCTGAATCTGGCACAGGAAAATACCTTCTACAGATCAACTGGGCTGTGTGTAGTCTTCAAAAGTGCCAAGGTCACAAACACCAACAAAGACTGAGGGACAGTTTCAGACAGACGGAGATGACTGTGACGTGACGACTGAGTGCAGCGTATGACTCTGATCTGGGCTGCTGTGAAGGACCTTATTGGGAAAGTCGCAGAAGCTTGGATGGACTTCGGGATTAGATGGTAGTGACACATCAGTGTTAAGCTCCTTATTTGGGGGTTGTATTATGTTTATAAATTTTGTTTGTAGGAAAATACCAAATATTCGGGAGTGATGAGGCATCATGCTAGCAACGTACTCTTGAATGGTTCTGGGTTTTTTAAAAAGAGTTTTTATATGATATTTCCAATTTTTCGGTAAGTTTTAGATTCTTTAAAAAAAGATTTTTTTTTTTTAAATGAATGCTTTAGAACTCTAGAATTAGTATGGAAAAAAGACTGAAGTGGGGTCCCAGGGAGGCTGTCTTTGAACATTTTAAGAATTGTTATGTCAAGGAAGAATTCTCATTGATTCCAGGATGTGCAATTTAAAGTGGGAATGTTTCTTATATCCGATGACATCTTAGAATTTCTTGACAGATTTTTTTCTTCATGATACATAATGATGTACCTTGTGGTTGATGGTATTTTATATATCAATAAATGAAAAACAGGTTTTATTCAGTGGTATTTTTCCAGACGGGAGAACCAAGAGCCACAAACAGACATTTAGAAATTTAGATTTTGGCTGGGCGCGGTGGCTCACACCTGTAAGCCCTGCACTTTGGGAGGCTGAGGTGGGCGGATCACAAGGTCAGGTGATCAAGACCATCCTGGCCAACATGGTGAAACCCTGTCTCTACTAAAAATACAAAAAAATTAGCTGGGTATGGTGGTGTGCGCCTGTCATCCCAGCTGCTCGGGAGGCTGAGGCAGGAGAATCGCTTGAACCTGGGAGGCAGAGATTGCAGTGAGTTGAGATTGCGCCACTGCACTCCAGCCTGGTGACAGAGTGAGACTCCATCTCAAAAAAAGAAATTTAGATTTTAAGGAAAGAAGACTTGTCTGACACTTAAATCCAGGTGACCTGTGGCTAGAACCGCTCGGCTGAGAGGGATCAGTAATTTATAGGGGTTCCTGTATTGTGTCGAAAGTTGGCAGCCCTGGGAGCTCTTCACTGAGAGTCTGTGGCTCTCTACTGATGGGTGGCTTGTCTTCAGTGTCCACCCCCGTTCTGCCTCTGTGTGAAGGAAGAAAGCTTTCTGTTCTGGGCAGGTCCTTGCTCCTGCCCACTTTTGTTTCTCTTGACATACAGTCAAGAGATAGCATAAGAAGAAAAGCTGACATCCGGGTGCTATACAGTGGCCCCTTGGCCCTACTTGTATGTGATTGAAGAACTTCCTGCTCAAGGAAGAAAGAAAAGAAGACCCTTGGCTTTTGGCAACAGACTGTAGCCCAGTGTCCTCAGAAATTATCAGTGAGTGACTACCACTCAGTGGCTTACACATTCGGCTTCCCAGCAGCCGCATGGCAGGAGGTTCAGGTTCAAGCATTAGCAAAATTACAAGTTGGTCATTGCTGTGCATCTGTGGGCGCTGAGGGCTACTGTGGTGGTGGTGTACAGCACGTCCAAACCAGTCACTTCCACATGGGGAGACTCCAGTTTCAGTTTTGTGCAGCAGACCGTGTTCCTCCTCTCCATAGTCCCGTACTTCCCCTCCTGTCACTGCTCCCTGTTCATCAGAGGTCCTGCCACCATCCTGGGCAACTTCAGAATCCACCTGGAAAGTGAACAGCGAACAGAAATTCCTTCCACAGACCCTTCAGCCATTTTACTTTTCCAGGAGCCTGGCCCCATAGCTGCTCCCTGGGCCTCATCATCTCCCAGGATTGTTACAGCTCGAGTTGCAAACTCCTGTGTCCTATGCCCTGACCAGTGCCTCTTTCCTTTCTCCCCCTCTCTTCCTGTCATTTAGTTTTATTGAAGCTTCCAGTTCCCTGGACCCTTTCTTCCTTTTCTCCCAGTTTCCCTCCTGGCTTCACCTCTCCATCCTGCCTAGACTGCATGAACCACTATTCCAGTCACTTTGCCCAACAGTTTCACTGGGTCAGAGAGTGTTCACTGTCCCGTGTCTCACTTACCCTCAGGGCCATTTGGCTCCCCAATGCTTGAGTGTCCAGTGAAAGAGTTTGGACTTTATTTGTTTGACAGAAGGGATACATCAAAGGCTTTTCAAAGCAGAGTGACAGGGCAAATCTATATTTTAGGAAAACTGACAAGTCTCAGCAGGAAATCTATAATTGATGTAACCTCCATCTGTCAGAATTATTGCTATATTCATTTCATAAAAGAATGTAGAATGTGTCTGTTTTTCCACCTTGAGTTCTTGAAGGGATCAGTGAAGAGAAAAATGAGGACTGGGTTTGAAGCACTGAAAGTATTGTGGATAAACGTTTGAGAAGGACTTTGATTAAGTCAGTGGAGTGAGATGAAAACTTCTGGGAGCAGGAGTCAGCAGGACCCACGGAGACACAGGCAGCCAGAGCTCTGCCCCATGCGCAGCTTGACCCTGAATACACCTAACACTTCCCTCAGCAGCAGTCCTTCTGGACCCTCAAAGATTTTTTTTTTTTTTTTTAAACGAAGTCTCACTCTGTCACCCAGGCTGGAATGCAGTGGCGCAATCTTGGCTCACTGCAAGCTCCGCCTCCCGGGTTCATGCCATTCTCCTGCCTTAGCCTCCCGATTAGCTGGGACCACAGGCACCCACCACCATGCCCGGCTAATTTTTTTCTATTTTTAGTAGAGACGGGGTTTCACCGTGTTAGCCAGGATGGTCTTGATCTCCTGACTTTGTGATCCGCCGCCTGGGCCTCCCAAAGTGCTGGGATTACAGGCGTGAGCCACTGCGCTCAGCAGTGTTTGCCCAGGGCTTGGGACATGGGAGTGATGGGGCATGTCCCAAATATGCTTTGATACTTACAGTGTTACAGTCTAATTATTTTTATTTTTTATTTTTTATTTTTTTTAAGATGGAATCTCGCTCTGTCACCCAGGCTGGAGTGCAGTGGCACGATCTCAGCTCACTGCAAGCTCCGCCTCTCAGGTTCACGCCATTCTCCTGCCTCAGCCTCCCGAGTAGCTAGGACTACGGGCAGGCGCCACCACGCCCCACTAATTTTTTGTGTTTTTAGTAGAGAAGGGGTTTCGCTGTGTTAGCCAGGATGGTCTTGATCTCCTGACCTCGTGATCTGCCCGCCTCGGCCTCCCAAGGTGCTGGGATTACAGGCGTGGGCCACAGCGCTACGGTCTAATTATTCTTAACTCTTATCAGTCACTGCCTGCTCTGACCGGGCCTTTATTCTGATACCTACATTTCCTTTGGTGTGTGTATCCCTCTGAAGCTGGGCCAGAGCTCCTCAGATCTTTGAAAGTCAAGTGTCTGAGGCAGCTTTAGGTCAGGGTCTTTGAACCCTATCAGGCTTTAGGGGTGGAGTTTGGGGAGAAGGCCCTTTCTCCTAGGAGGGGACTCCTGTATAACTTTCCCCAGATTCTGTAAGACGTTTAAGACCTAAGGTGGCTAACACTCCAGTCCTTTGCAAGTGTTGGTGGTGGACTTTCGTTCTGCTGGCCTCTCTGCTGTCCTCCTGCCTGGTCGGCAGGGTCGGGCTCCTCTGCCCGGCCCTTGTCTGTGCTGTTGTAAGGACGCCACTGCGAGCGGCTTCTCTCCCTAGTCCGAAAGGTTTCCCTTTGCTCCTGAAGGCACGTGGATTTTTGCATCAAGAGCAGGTAATTTTCTACTCTCTTTAAGAGGTGAAAGGAGCCTTATCATAGTATGTATTCAATAAATATTGTTGAATGGATAGTTGAAATAATTACACACTTCTTTTCCCAAACAGCTTCCCCATTGAAATTAGTTGGTGTTCTTATTTAGTGTTCTTTGAATAGAATTACATGGATTGGTTTCCTTGGCTACCTGTTCAGCTTTCCCTACTCCTTTTCCAGCTTGAGTCTTCAAGAGGGAGCCTCAACTGATTTCTAAAACCATTTGTACCTGGTGTGATTATAAAGCAATGAGACTGATTGTCATATGTTGTTTGTGGGATCCGTCTCAGTTACTTTATAGCCATACCTGGTATCTTATACCACAGATCATGGCCTGTTGAACAACATTTTAAAAGAGATTTCTAAAGGGAAATTTAAAGTGGCTTAGCATTATTTTATGATTGTCTCTAACTTACTGATGAAAACTCTTATTTCAGAAAGGTAATTAGACGTTAATTAGATGTTTATTGCTTGCTTTAATTTTATAGTTTTTTTGTGGATTTTTAATCAGTATTCTGATAAACTGCTCTTCTAATAAAGTGGCTGTAAGAATTTTGAGTAAGGTAGTAAAAAGATATATGTTCCATTGGGTTACATTTCCTGTAAAACTCCTTTTACTGTTATATTTCTCTTCCTTTTTTTTGAGGGTCTCACTCTGTCACCCAGGTTGGCATGCAGTGATGTGATCTCAGCTCACTGCAGCCTCAACTTCCTGGACTCCAGTGATCCTCCCACCTCAGGCTTTAGGGGTGGAGTATGAGGAGTACTCCTGAGTATCTGGGAACACAGACATGTGCCACCATGCCTGGCTAATTTTCCTGTTTTTGTGAGAGACAGGGTTTCGCCATGTTGCCCAGGCTGGTCTTGGACTCCTGAGCTCAAGCAGTCCACCTGCCCCAGCCTCCCAAAGTGCTGGGATTACAGGCATGAACCACTGCACGCAGCCTTGTTGAATTTCTTTTTCACTTGCATGTAGTCTTCTGTGACTGCATGTAACACAGTGGTTCTTTTAACTAAATATAATAAATGAAACATGTAAAACCAAAATATTTCAGCGTGTTATTCATTGAAGAAGCATTGAAAAGGACAAGTTTTGGGGACTTTTGCTTGTTTGTTTTGTTGGTTTACATTTGTATGTACAAACCTTATTCAGATTCAAATAAGTGGTTATAATTTTATCTTTCCCAAAATAAAATATTTATTTCCCTTCTAATGACCCTAGTCCCTCTCAGGGGCTCTCTGGAGAAGGCACATGTAGAAGTTACATGTTGCCACCGGCAGCTTCAGCTTGTGAAAGGACAATTGCTGATAGATTGAAGTTTCTCTGTTTTCTTTTTTTTTTTTTTTTGAGACGGAGTCTCGCTCTGTGGCCCCGGCTGGAGTGCAGTGACCGGATCTCAGCTCACTGCAAGCTCCGCCTCCTGGGTTTACGCCATTCTCCTGCCTCAGCCTCCCGAGTAGCTGGGACTACAGGCGCCCGCCACCTCGCCCGGCTAGTTTTTTTTAATTTATTTTTTTTAGTAGAGACGGGGTTTCACCGTGTTAGCCAGGATGGTCTTGATCTCCTGACCTCGTGATCCGCCCATCTCGGCCTCCCAAAGTGCTGGGATTACAGGCTTGAGCCACCGCGCCCGGCCTGAAGTTTCTCTGTTTTCTTAAAAGACACTGGGAAGTTATTTCCCTTGTGGAGGAGGAAAGGGATAGCAGTTTCTTGCTGTCCATAGGAATAGATATTCAATTCCTCTAATGTTACTACTTCTGGAAATTATATAGGGGAAAGGTCTAGGTAACTATAAAGCAACTTAAGACCATCGTCGTAATTAACTTACATAGCCTGTGACTGTGGGCAGACTTCTGGACAACTATTAGAGGCTGGAGGTATTTTGATGCCAAACTAGTCCAGAGTGTTGAAGCCTGGACCTGTCTCTGGAACGTTTGATTTCCAGAAGAGTTCTGGGGTAAACTAGCAAGCAGCCTCACTCCACTCAAGTCTGGACGTAATACCCAAGTTAATTTCAGATGTCACTAATAAAAGGTACCACCATTTGGCACTTTGTAGCTCTGTTACCAGCTGTGTGTCCTGTGTCTCAGTGAGATTAGAAAGCGTGGTATCCTGTAGTTGTTTTTGTTCCTTGCACTAGTTCTACAGTCAGTGGGTGCTCCATGAATGTTCCTAGATTAGTGCAAGAAGTACCAATTTATGCTATAAAAACAGCACTTTACTCCATTTCTTAAGGAATTAAGACTTTCTGAAGATCATTTTAAAATAGAAAAGGTTTTACAGTGTAAATCTACCATGATGTTGATACACTTCTGTTGCTGTATAATGTTATATTGCTGTCTGTTGTCACATTTGGTTGGTTTAGTAATCTTTTTTAAATGTAGTTGTCAGACAAGTTAATATGGTTCTTAACACTGCAGAACAGAAATTCCTTCCACAGACCCTTCAGCCATTATGATGTTCTATGCCTTATGTCTGTTTAAGTCTTAAGTACCACACAACAAATTACATGTTCCCACTTGGTGCCAGCATACCCAGCTGCAGCTTCATTTCAGTTGAGAAGTGGAGTTCGCATGTCCTTTGCATTACCATATATGGTAGTTACCTAAGTAGTGTGTTTATATATTTGATGTTTCTATACATTTTAAATGTCACTTGAGTTATATATTTATTTTATATTACAGGCACTGGAGATATTATTGCTGTCATGATAACAGAATTGAGGGGTAAGGATATTTTGAGTTATCTGGAGAAAAACATCTCTGTACAAATGACAATAGCTGTTGGAACTCGAATGCCACCGAAGAACTTCAGCCGTGGCTCTCTAGTCTTCGTGTCAATATCCTTTATTGTTTTGATGATTATTTCTTCAGCATGGCTCATATTCTACTTCATTCAGAAGATCAGGTACACAAATGCACGCGACAGGAACCAGGTGAGCTCAGTACTCAACAGTGATTGGTTCTTACCAGCCAGAGTTCACAGACATCTGTCGTGTCCATGCATCTTACTAACATGTTTTTTCTTTTAAAAAATGTTGTTACCTTACTCAGTCATTTTAATATGTTGAAAATATCTACATAAGTATTTAAGGGATATTTAAAATAACCTAAAGGGTACTACATTTGTTGTGATCACCTAGAACAGTCTATTCAGGTAGATAGCTTGATATCATAGTATTATCTAGATAATTCTATTAATTTGGAGAAATATCACATAGTTGCATTTTTAAACTAGTAACTTTGGATGTTTCTGGAAATGGGAACTAGGAGGGGGGTTAGGGAGACTTCACACTACCCCTTCCTGTGTGAAATTCTTTCCCATGTGAATTTTGAACTGGGAAAGTATTATCTATTTAGAAAACGAAATCAATGAAAAACCTCTGTCATCTAAGCTCAGACATGGTTGGTAAGGGTGAGGTGGGGAGGAGCAACAGAACACATTTCTCTAGATAGTCATCCTAGAAGTTCCGTTGACAGCACATCTGAGGTGCTCAGGGAATTTGAGTTGAGTGAATAAACCTAGGACAAGCAGTGTGCTTCCCTGGTATGAGGGCCTGGAGACGGTGGCTGTCAGTTGGCAACTTAAGTTTGTTTGATGTGCTGTGGACAGGATACCCACCCTAGGAGCCAGGTTCGGGCTGTTAGGTCCCTATCCTAGACTTTGCATGTGGAAAACTACGAAGTGACTTGCTTGGAGAGTGGTTTGAAGTCAATTTTTTTATAACACTGTCTTCTCCTGACACAGTACATTCAAATCCCTGTGGGGACAGGGACATTGGGATTTTTATCCTTCCTCTTTCTAGTGGAAGCAGCATAGACTTTGACATGGAACCGGTCTCAGCTCATATCCCTCCTGTACCGCCGGTTTCCCATGATCCCTCATCCCTGACGGACAGTTTTTTTAGCATCTCAACTTCTTTCTTCATCTGAAAGTAGATATAAAATACCCAAACACTGTAGTTTTTTGAAGCTTTATGTGCCAGGCTCTGCCTGTGCACTTTTAATTTTTTTTATTTTGATAATTTTTATATTTGTAATTTTAGACTTAACAAAAATGTGCAAGATAAGTGTCAAGTATTCCCTTCACTCAGCTGTTTCTACAGCTGTTAATGTTTTACTATATTTCCTTTTCTATGTATCTATACTTTTTTAATTAAAAAAAATTTTTTTAAGAGACAGGGCCTTGCCCTGTCGCTCAGGCTGGAGTGTGGTGGCAGTCATGGCTCACTGCAGCCCCAACTCCTGGGCTCAAGCAATCCTCCAGCCTCAACCTTCTGAGTAGCTAGTACTAAAGGTATGCATCACCATGCCTGGCTAATGTTTTAATTTTTTGCACAGACCAGGTCTTGCAGTGTTTCCCAGGCTGGTCTCAAACTTGGGCTCAGACGATCCTCCCACCTTGGCCTCCCTAAATGTTGGGATTATGGGTATAAACACCACCCTCAGCCTTTGTATATCTACCTTAACAAAACTATTTGAGAGTAAGTTTGAGATATGATGCCATGTTACCCTTAAATACTTCGTTATATATTTTAAAAACAAGAACATTCTCTTACATGACCATAGTGTGGTTATCAAAAGCAGTAAATTAGCACTGATATAATACATTATCTGATTGATAGACCTTTCTTGGGTTTTGTAAAACTGGCTCAATAATGACCTTTATAGCAGAGAAAATCCTGGATTGATTGGAGCTCATTGGATTTTGCATTCAGTTGTCTCTTCTTACTTGGTTTTATGACATTGACGTTTCTGAAGAGTACAGATCGATTATTTTCTATTTGAGTTTATCTGATGTCTTATGTTCCTTCATGACTAGTTTCAGGTTATATGCATTTCGGGAAAATGTAGATTTGCTTGCATTTGTAAGAGATAATACAAATACAAAGAGGTCTCTTATCCCCTTCACTCATTTTCTCCCTGAGTAACAACATCTTGTATAACTGTGGTCAGTATCATAACCTGGAAATTGGCATGGATACAATCCACTGATCTTCCTGAATACACTGAAATCTCCCCACCTCTCCAGTTTAATTTGTACTTATTTGTGTGTGTGTGTGTCTGTCTTTAGTCTGTGCAGTTTTGTGGCATGTGTAGATTGACGTGACCAACATCACGGTCAGGATACAGACCAGTTCCGTCACAAGGGTCCCTTGTGCTGTTTGTCGCGGTCAGGATACAGACCAGTTCCGTCACAAGGGTCCCTTGTGCTGCTCTTTTATAACCAAACCCCTTCCCTAATCTGCCGCTCATCGGTTTCTCATCTCTATAGTTTTATCATTTCAAGAATGTTAAATAGGTGGAATCACGGGCCGGGCGCAGTGGCTCACATCTGTAATACCGGCACTTTGGGAAGCCAAGGTGGGTGGATCACTTGAGGTCAGGAGTTCAAGACCAGCCTGGCCAACATGGCAAACCACATCTCTACTAAAAACACAAAAACTTAGCTGGGCAAGGTTCCATGCGCCTGTAGCCCCATCCATTCAGGAGGCTGAAGCACGAGAATTGCTTGAACCTGGGAAGCAGAGGCTGCAGTGAGCCGTGATCGTGGCACTGCACTCCAGCCTGGGTGACAGAGTAAGACCCTCTCTCAAAAGGAGAAGAAAAAAGTAAAATCTCTAAACTACTGGAAATTCAGCAATATACTTCTCAATGATGTATAGATAAAAGAAGTCTCAAAAGAAAAAAATACATAGGACTGAATGAAAATGAAAATATAGCATATCAAAATATGTGAGGCACAACCTTAAAGAAGTGTTGAGAGAGAAATTTATAGCACTTAATTCTTACTTTAGAAAACAGCAAAGGCTTCAAATAAACTAATCACAGACTTAAATGTAAAACATAATATAAAACTTTCAGGAAAAATAGTAGAAAATCTTTGGGATATCTAGGGATAAGTAAAGAGTTTTTAGACTTGACACCAAAAGCACAATTCATAAAAGAAAAAAGTAATAAACTTCATAAAAAGTAGAAATTTTTGCTTTTCGAAGACCTTGTTAAGAGGTTGAACAAAACAAAATATAGACTGCAAGCCACAAGGTCAGGAGATCGAGACCATCCTGGCTAACACGGTGAAACCCCCGTCTCTACTAAAAATAAATACTAGGAAACAAGCTCGCTGTTTGTGGCCTGCATCCGATGGCGATTACGTTTACTCCTTCATTATGTTTACTCCTTTCCTGAGTGCACTGGTATGATCTCAGCTCTGTGCAACCTCCACCTCCCGGGTTCAAGTGATTCTCTTACCTCTGCCTCCCGAGTAGCTGGGATTATGGACGTATGCCACCGTGTCTGGCTAACTTGTATTTTTTGGTAGAGATGAGGTTTCACTGTGTTTCCCAGGCTGGTCTTGAACTCCTGACCTCAAGCGATCCTCCTACCTCGGCCTCCCAAAGTGCTGGGATTACAGGTGTGAGCCACCGTGCCCTGCCAAGATTTTACTATTATCTTAGTGTTACTGATTTCTAGTGTGATTCCATTATGCTCAGAGAAATACTCTATGATTTCAGTCCCCTTCTGTTTCTTGAGGTTTTATGATCTAAGATGTGGTTTGTCTTAGTCAGTGTTTCTTTGGTGCTTGGAAAAAATATTCTGCTATTGGGTGGCGTGTTCTCTGGATGTTAATTAGACCAGTGTGCAGTTTTCCTTCCTGAGGAGCCGGGCTGGGAGAGCCTATTCCCACTGGGCTCTGTGAGACCAGGGTGGGAGGGGGATTGTGATTTTTCCCTTGGCGCCTGGCTGGAGTAGAATGAGTATTACCGCAGGTGTTTTCTGATGTTAGGCCGTTCTTCTCCTGGTACTTTGGCTAGAGGAGTTGGGCTTTTCTTGGCTTTTTGTGGGGCGGGGTGGTGGGGGTGCTCTGGTCCTGTTGGCAGTTCCAGGTTGGAGGCTTCTGCAGCACATTGTCAGGGATCTATGGGGGAAGTAAGGAAGCTTGGAACCCACCACCGGTTTCTCATGTCTTGAGGACCCCAGACAGCCCACCTCCTTTTCCCTCCTATAGCATGTAATAGTTTAGTTTAAAAAAAAAAAAAACACTAAAGATTTGTTTTTAAAATATGTTGACATATGAAGCACTGAAAGTAAAATGATAAGGAGCTGCTCTGAAGTGGTGTTCTTGACAGGCAGGCCTGTAGTAGTGGACTGCATGCAACACACTCCGAGGACGTTGGAACAAAGGCTCACAGTTGTCCCAGGAGCCTGCTATTGGAAGATAGTGCTTTAATTAGCACCCAGTGTGGGGCCTGCGGGTGATGAGGGAGTAAACGTAATCGCCATCTGGTGCAGGCCACAAACAGCGAGCTTGTTTCCTAGCATTTATTTTGCGGCTGACTGCATGCAGGATCCTTCCAAAGCGTCTCTCTCCAGATGCTACTGTGGTGGAAAGTGATGTTCTGACTTTTTTTCCTCCTTCCGTTTTCCCTAAGGATGACAAATGCTTGATGAAATTTTTATGTGGCTTAAAAAGCTTAGCTTATTAAAGTTTAATAAGAAGGTGGCAGCAGCTAGACTGGTTGAAACCTTTGGCTATTTTAAAAGAGAAGCCAGAATATTAGCAAAGGAAAACCAGTGAGTTTAAGGACAGACTCTGATTTTCTCCCACAAACTGTTTTTGTTTTTGTTTTTTGAGACTGGGTCTCGCTCTGTCACCCAGGCTGGAGTGCACTGACGCGATCTTGGCTCACTGCAACCTCTGCTTCCTGGTCTCAAGCAATTCTCCTGCCTCAGTCTCCCGAGTAGCTGGGACTACAGGTGCCCGTCACCATGCCTGGCTAATTTTTGTGTTTTTAGGAGAGATGGGATTTTACCATGTTGGCCAGGCTGGTCTCAGACTCCCAACCTCATGTGATACTCCTGCCTTAGCCTCCCAAAGTGCTGGAATTAAGGCATGAACCTCCACACCCGGCCCCCACAAACTGTTATCATGAAGCAATTCTTCCTGTAGAACATGTTGCCAAAGAGGTCCATGCGTTGTAAATAACTTTCTAAGCATAGTAAAATGCTCACAATTGAGAACATTTTGCGTGTGATATAAGAATCTAATGCTTTGGCTTTTCAGTTCATGGCTGAGTGTCTGTGGTTTGCTCTTCCTGGAAAACTGTCAGAATGCATCTAATTACTATCTATAGGTCTGGATAGTTCAGATTCCCACTGATGGTAAACTTAAATGTCACTGTCGAATTAAGTCAGTGATAGTTATTTTACACATAAGGGTAGATGTTTGTTACCTTTATTTTGAATGAATGTTTAAGGATTTTCTGAAACATGTAAAATGTTTAACAGTTACATGGTTAATATTGCACCTTTAATTTCAAAGTGGTCAAATTTGGTTTCTAAAGCAGAACGATGAAGTTTTCATTTTACTGTTTAGGAATGGGGCAGATGTAAAATATTCTACAACTTAATGGACTCCTGAATTTAGAATGTATTCTTAAAACTTCCCAGTGAAAATGAATATGCTTTTTAAAGTATTTAAAAGTTGTAAAAGCTTCCTGCCATAACATGTGTATATAATATTGTTTGACTTTATAAATATCTCAGGGTTGCTGAAATGAAGTACACTCTTATTGCCTATTTTCATCATGAAAGGTCAGTGAGTAGCTAATTGGAGAATGCATTTGCCTGTCAGGGGGTGTGGAAATACATGGAACATTCCTGTGTCAGAGAAAAGCTAAAACTTCGCATGAGTACAGTTAATCTTTGAAAAATGGTGGGTTCAAAAGGTTTTTTTTTCTTCCAAATTGGGAGAGAGGAAGTATTGTGTATACTGCCAAGATTTGTCCTACAGAAAAGGATTATATTGCCCCAAAACAGACTTCTTTTGTCATTTTGGATGGCAGAGTGAATTTTGTTCATTATGTTTCTTAAGGATTAACAATTCCAAAAGAACTGGAAAGGGGAAATAGATGTTTGAGCTGAGAAGTTATTATCTTACCAGTTTATAAAAGATACTGCAGATACTCTGATACCTTCTTTTTTATTTTTATTTTTATTTTTAATTTTTGAGACGGAGTCTCGCTCTGCCGCCCAGGCTGGAGTGCAGTGGCCGGATCTCAGCTCACTGCAAGCTCCGCCTCCTGGGTCTCCGCCATTCTCCCGCCTCAGCCTCCCGAGTAGCTGGGACTACAGGCGCCCGCCACGTCGCCCAGCTAGTTTTTTGTATTTTTTAGTAGAGACGGGGTTTCACCGTGTTAGCCAGGATGGTCTCGATCTCTTGACCTCGTGATCCGCCCGTCTCGGCCTCCCAAAGTGCTGGGATTACAGGCTTGAGCCACCGCGCCCAGCCGATACCTTCTTTTTAATGTCCTGCTATTTTGTAAGTAAATAACACTTTTCATATACAGAGACTGTATTATATGCCTTCTAAATATTACATGTCAGAGGCTTAAGATCTGATTTTTTTTTGAAGCACAAAATATGCTCTTAAGATCATAGTCTTTGGAAGATAATTCATTTCTATATCCTTTGGGGTTTAGCATGGGGCCTGGCACATCACACTGCCTCAGTAAATACTTAAATGAATTCAAGAATGAGCTTACCTTCTGTTCGAATGACAAATGCAGTCAAAATACTGTGTGGTATAAGAGTTATTCTTTGGGGGCAGAATGATGTTACTCTCAGTGAGTCAAGGACACTTCACAGAGAAGGTAGGTAGTGACCTTGGAGCTGAATTTTAAAGGATGAATAAGACTTCATCAGATGAAGATGAAGGAGAGTCAGGCAAACGGATCATTTTCCACAGAGAGATGAAAGAGTTGAATGACTGGAACATCAGGAAGAGTGGGCAGGAGACTTGTGACTGTTGAACTGATATTAGATGAATAAATTGTCACTAGACTATGAAGGGCATGAATCACATAAGAAAGTTAGACTTTATTCTATAATCAGTACTTTTTTTTTTTTTTTTTTTTTTGAGACAGAGTCTTGTTCTGTTGCCCAGGCTGGAGTACAATGGCTCGATAACAGCTGACTACAACCTCTGCCTCCCAGGTTCAGGCCATTTTCCTGCCTCAGCCTCCCGAGTAGCTGGAATTACAGGCACCCACCACCACACCCGACTAATTTTTGTATTTTTAGTAGAGACGGGGTTTTGCCATGTTGGCCAGGCTGGTTTCGACCTCCTGACCACAGGTGATCCACCTGCCTTGGCCTCCCAAAGTGCTGGGATTACAGGCGTTAGCCACCATGCCAGGCCATCAGTACAGTTTTTTAGCAGTGGAGTGATATACGATTCTTTTCTGATGCGAGAGACTTAGGGAGAAGGAGCTATGAAAGGAGGAAATATTGAAGAACAAAGGAAGATGGTGTTAATAAAATAAGGTTATGTAGAGAGGAGAGGAGTGATCCGGGCACAGGCAGATGGTTTCTTGGAAAAGAGTTAACAGATGCTTCTTTTGAGGAAAAAAATGGAAAAAAGTGGTGGTGAATGAATGAAGGAGGGTGAAGACTACAAGGCACTTTGCATTGGGGAACGATCCTATACCTAGATTTCCCTAGTGTTTACAAGAAGAAAACCCTACTCTGTGCAGATAACAGACTTACTCTAATTCTATGGGAGAGTTCTGATTACTGAATGGTGAAACCTGAGATGAATTTCATCCAAGTGACCTATCCTTAATATACTCTGAACCATCTGGCTTTGAACAAACTATTCCTGTTAGGTTAAGTCGTATGAATTGTTGTAATTTGTTTTCTACCAATTCAAACATTTTGCCACTTTGATTTCAAATATGGAATAGTGTTTACTGTTGCAGCTTTGACCAGATGAGATAAGATAATCTGGCCCCTAACGAACCCCTCAAGCTGTGTGCTATACGAAGTCTTTTCAGCATTTTACAGTGGAGGAAGAACTGGAGTAGAAAGAAGATCTGTGGTCCTAGTCTGAATACTTTTAGTAACTTCAGACAGATCACCTCACCTCTTTCTGGGGCTTGGTTTTTCTCCTTTTTAAAATGATGCCTTTCTGTGGTTTTGTCATTTCTAACACTCTGTGTGTGATGAGATGTAAATTTGAGGAGTTTTATTATTAAAGGATTAGGGCACAGTGTGAAGTATGGAGAATATCAGTAAGTGGGTAGCATGTGTGTGGGAAAATGCTTTGAAACTAGGGTTTGTACTTAGTTTAGTGAGTCTCAACTTTAGTATACAAAAGAATCATGTGAGAGCTCCTTTTAGTGGCAGGAGCACTTTTTAAAATTGCAAATTTCCAAGATCTTTCCTCCCCTTAATTCAGCAAGTCTGGATAGGGCCTACTTACTAGCTTTTGATGTGGGCAAATTATTTAATCTCTGCGTCAATCTCCTCTTCTGTAAAATGGGATAATATAGTTCTTTTCCCATAAAATGATTGTGACGATAATATGAGTCAGTACTTGTGAAGGGCTTAGAACAGTACCTAGCACATGGTATATACTGAATAAACCTTAGTTAGTATCAATTTTGTTATTATACATTATTAAGCATTCAAGGTAGATTTAATGCATCTGTCCCATATACCACACCTTGAAAAACAGTGGCTTAATGGCATGGAATTTAGGTGAAGGTAAGAGACCTTAATAAAAAGCAATCTTCATGAAAGAATTTTGTACCTCATCTTAGGTACTTGAGAGTTAGCAGGATGCAGATAGACTCAGAATGAAAAATTATTTTTAAAAAATAGTGGCTTTTAGACAGATTCCAGTAAGAGATCAGATTATACACACATACATAGACACTTACACCTGTCGCAGGTTTACCCATCACAAAGTGATGGGAAATGTTGAAGGACTGATTAAAAACTCAAAGGATAATTCAGAAGAAGGTAGTAATACTGAAGCTAAGTCCAAAGAAAAATTACAGTGAAGGTATTGACATTAATACCTAACACAGAGAAGAGATATTTTGTCCTTTTGCTGTAAGAGGTGTTCAAAGTTCAGAGGTGGAAAATATGATGTATCTAAATATTTGTAGGTCTCTGATTAGATACCCTACATGCATTCACATCAGCTTGCTAAAGACTGAACTGCCGCCACCAGCACCTGCTCTCTGCTTTTGGCTATTCCATAATGCAGTGTGATGGCAGGCACTCTCACACGCTTGTCACCAAGCCAGAAGTCTGGAGGCACCTCTCCTCAAACCCCCCACTTCGTGCGTGCCTCCGTGTCAGTCATGAGGTTCTGTTGGTTTTGCCTGCTGAATTTTTCTTGACTTTGTGCTCTTCTTTATTTCCCTACTGCTACTTGCCTAATTCAGGCTCTTCTTGTCTCTGAACTATTAGAGACCCTACCTGGGCCTCCTGTGGAGGCAAGATTTTCGTTCTCCAAGCCTCAGATAGCATCAGGAACTTTTCTGTTCAAAACTCTTCGGTAGAATTCTGATCTGAACAACATGGAAGCAGTGAGATTCTTGTAAAATCTCCTCAAATTCCTTAATAATAATAATAATAATAATAACCCAGATCTGAGTTACCTTAGGAAAACGACCCATTAGAAATCCTTAGAACTTGTCCTCCTCACAAGAAAAGCCTGAACAATAAATAAACAACTTAATGAAAATAACAGAGGGAGAGTACAGAAGTGCATCCGAGGAATGACAGAAGCTCTGAGAGCGCAGACGTCTCAGATAGCCACAGAGATAGCCACAGAGAGATGGGAAGGAAACGCTGGGCCTCTACTGTCCCATCCTCTAACCAGGATCAGCTGGGAACCAGGAAGAACTCACTGTGGTGAGGAGGTAAGTGAGAGGATCCCAGCAGCCCCTTCAACACTGTGGGTACCTGCAGACCTCACTACTGGGGTTCCCACCAGTCCTCACAGGCACTAAGCCCAGCTGAGTCCACCTGGCTGTGTACCCCACAGAGAAGGAACTGGCACCGTGCCCCAACCCCGGCGGCCCACACAGCTGCTGTGCTATACCATCTTGTAATTGGAGCTGTGACTGAAGTATGTCTTGCTCCAGGGGCGAGTAGTCATGGCTTCCCTTTGTTCCTGAGGCTAAGCTGCCACCAAACAACCCCAGCACAGTGGCCCCACGTCTGTAAGCTGAGCTGGGTGCAACCGTTGGCTCTGTTCTTGAGGAGCCAAGCAGAGATGGAGCCACTCCACCTATCCTTTCCCCCACAGATTTGGATGGGAGCTGAAGCAGTATCCTGCATTTTGGGAAAATAGTACCTTGAACACTCAGAGCAATCATGCCTCCCCAGTGCCTCAGTTGAAGCAGCGCCATGCATCCCAGGAAGTGGTGCATTGGCCCTCCAGAGTGATCACACATCCCAGTACTTAAGCTGAAGCAGCTCCCAGCATCCCAGGGAAATGGTGCCTGGCCCACCCAAAAGAGTATGCCCCCTGGGCCTGAGCTGAAGCAGCACGTATCCTTTGAGAAATTGATGCCTTGGCCAAACTGAGCTGTTGTGCATGCCAGGAATGAGTTGATGTAGTACACCATGTCCCAGAGAAATAGAGCAGTGACTGAGCTGAGACACGTTGCCCTTACAGGCCACAGAACTCTAGTACCCTGCTTGCTTGAACCTGTGCTAGTCTTCAAGAAGCTCAGCTGCTTAGATAACCTTCCTCTTGGAGAGTGGAATTATCACTGTGCTATCCTCCCCTCCCATGCTGGGTCCACACAACAGCTGGGATACTTGCTGTCATTGCACTGGACTTCCCAGATCTAAGATACTGCTGGGCCCTACCATCCGAGGGTCTATAGTCAATAGCGTATGGTGCTTCATTCCATGGGACCCTAGTTGCCACTGAGCCCTGCTGTCTCGTGTTCCTGAATTGCAGCCAGACCCTTGACCCAAACTTCCAGAACGCCCCTTCTACCTAGTCAGGCCAGTGTTACGCCCTAACTCCCAGGGATAGAATCACGGCCACAATGTAGACCCTTAGGTCCAAGCTACTAGTGAGTACCTCACAGTCACAGATCCTGACCGTGTGGGTAACATATATCCTACTTTGCCACAGGTGCCACAAATAGATTTGTGAGACTGAGCCTAGGACATGGTCCCATAGTCATTCTGAGCACGTGCTCCTGGAATCCAGTGCTGCTGCAGCTGCTTGTAGGTAACATCAGACTTCACACCAACAGGGATCACTTTGGCCAAGTCTCCTCATTGTGGGGAAAGCAAGAATAGTAGGTCCCCAAAGGCCTTTGAAAGGATAACAACTTACACCACTGCCACAGACATCCACAGCCTATACCACTGAGGCACCCATGGTTACTGCTGATGTTGAGTTCAGCTGAAACTGCACAAACACTGTACCACTTCACCTATCCAGAAACATAGTCACCACACCCTTCCCAACTGGCACACTAAGACTAAACTGTAGGTGAAAATCTTTCTTCATGAGAACCACTCTAGAAAATTTGAAAGAAGTGTTTGCTCCACCAGATGCACAGACATCAACACAGGGACAGAAGAAACATGAAATAAGGAAATATGATGCCATCAAAGGAACCTAATTCCCTGGTAACACACTACAATGGGAAAAACCTCAATGAATTGCCAGAAAAGGAATTCAAAATTATGATCATATGGAAACTCAGAGAGATAGAAGAAAACATGTATAGACATCAACAGAGTTGGGGAAACAGTTCACAATATGAACAGGAAATCGAACAAAAGAGAAGTAAGAATCAAATCCTGCAGCTAAAGAATTCAGTGAATGAAAATATACAATGAAGAATTTCAACAGCAAACTCGATCATACGTAAGAATCTCTCAACTTGAAGATAGGTTATTTGAAATTAACAAGTCAGAGACAAGAAATAAGAATGAAAAATAATGAAGCACGCTTACAAAACTTATGGAACATTAGACAAGCAGATATTTGTATTATGGGTGTTCCAGAAGGAGAGAAGGGGAAAGGCATTAAAAGTCTATTTGATAAAATCTGAAAACTTCCTAAGTCTATGGAGATATATGGACATCAGATCCAGGTAACCCAGTGGTTCCCAAAGAGTAAATCTGAAAACATCCTCCCTGTGTCACATTATTGTCAAATTGTCAAGAGTGGGAGAGTTCACAAAACAGCAAGAGAACAGCATTAAGTCACATAAGGGAATCCCTATTAGACTAAAAACAGATTTTTCTACAGAAATCTTACAGCCCAGGAGAGAATGGAATGATAGAATTAAAGTGCTTAAAGCAGAAAATTGCTAGCCAAGAAAGAATATTGTGTCCATCAAAGCCATCCTTCAGAAATGGGGGTGAAATAGACAAAAATTGAGAAAGTTATACATCTTGAGAGAGTTTTACATCTGGGAAAGATAGTATTCGCTACCAGGAAGACATGCAAGAGTATGAAACTCACTGGTAGAGAGCAGATACACAAAGGAGAAAGAGAAAGGAATCAAATCTTAGCACTACAGTAAACCACCAAACCTTGATGATAAACAGTAGCAGAGAACAAAAGTAACAAAGGATATATGAAACAACCAGAAGGCAATTAAAAATTGACAGGAATAAGTCCTCACCTACCAGTAATAACCTTGGATGTAAGCAGATTAAATTTCACCACTTAAAAGACATAAACTGGTGAAATGAAATCTTTGAAAAACATGACACAATCATATGCTACCTACAAGAAACTCACTTCACTTCTTTTTTTTTTTTTTTTTTTTTTTGAGACGAAGTCTTGCTTTGTCTCCCCGGCTGGAGTGCAGTGGTGCGATCTCGGCTCACTGCAACCTCTGCCTCCCGGGTTCAAACAATTCTCCTGCCTCAGCCTCCTGAATAAATTACAGGTGCCCACCACGATCCCTGGCTAATTTTTGTATTTCTGGAGAGATGAGGCTTCACCGTGTTGGCCAGGCTGGTCTTGAACTCCTGACCTCACGTGATCCGCCTGCCTCAGTTTCCCAAAGTGCTGGGGAGCCACCATGCCCAGCCAACTCACTTCACTTCTAAAGGCACATATAGGCTAAAAATGAAGGGGTGCAAAAGAGATATTCCACGCAAAGGGAAATAAAAACTCAACAGGAGTGGCTGTATTTGTATCAGATAAAAACAGGCAGGGCACTGTGGCTCACACCTGTAATCCCAGCACTTTTGGAGGCCAAGGCAGGCAGATCACTTGAGGCCAGGAATTTGAGACCAGCCTGGCCAACACGGCACAACCCTGTCTCTACTAAAAATACAAAAGTCAGCCAGACATGGTGATGCACACCTGTAATCCCAGCTACTCGGGAGGCTGAGGCAGCAAATCACTTGAACCTGGGAGGCAGAGGCTGCAGTGAGCCGAAATCACACCACTGCACTCCAGCCTGGGCGACAAAGCGATACTCCATCTCAAAAAAATAAACGTTGGATTTAAACTGCACTTTAGACCAAATGGAAGTAACACATTTACAATATATTTCATACAACAGCTGCAAAATACACATTGTTTTCATCACCAGTAGAGTATTCTGCAAGATTGGCCACATGTTAAGCCACAAAACAAGTCTCAACAAAATGAAAAGATTTGAGATCAGCCGGACTCAGTTTTGCTTGCATGTAGTCCCAGCTACTCGGGCAGGTAAGGCAGAAAGGATCTCATGAGTCCAAGAGTTTGAGACCAGCCTGGGCAATATAGTCAGATGCTGTTTCTTAGTTTTAAAAACTTTTTAAAAATTAAAATCATACGAAGGATCTTTTCTGACCACAAATGGAATAAAGGTAGAAATCAGTAACAATAGAAACTATTGGAATTGTACAAATACATGGAAATTTACAAACATGCTCCTAAACAACCAGTGGATCAATGAGTAAATTAGGAAGGAAACTTTAAAATTTCTTCAATAAAATGAAAAGAACATACCAAAACCTATGGGATATAGCAAAAGCAGTTTGAAGAGGGAAGTTCATAGCAATTGACACCTACATCAAAACAATAGAAAGTTTTGCAATAAACAATCTAATGATGTATCTCAAGAATTATAAAAGCAAAAACAGGCTGAGCAGAGTGATTCATGCCTGTAATCCCAGCTCTTTGAGAGGCCAAAGTGGGCGGATCATGAGGTCAAGAGATTGAGACCATCCTGGCCAACATGGTGAAACCCCGTCTCTACTAAAAATACAAAAAGTAGCTGGGCATGGTGGCGCACACCTGTAGTCTCAGCTACTTGGGAGGCTGAGGCAGGAGAATTGCTTGAACCCAGGAGGCAGAGGTTGCAGTGAGCCGAGATCATGCCACTGCACTCCAGCCTGGTAACAGAGCAAGACTCTGTCTCAAAGAAAAAAGTGAAAACAAAGCAAACCCAAAATCAGAAGAAGCAAAAATAATAATAATAATAATAGTAATGAAATTCAAATCAAGAATAAGCGAAATCAAGACGAAAGGGTCAGACATGGTGGCTCATGCCTGTAATCCCAGCACTTTTGGGAGGCCAAGGCAGTCTGATTGCTTGAGTCCAGGAGTTCAAGACCAACCTGGGCAACATGGCAAAATGTCATCTCTAGAAATAAAAATACAAACAAGCCAGGCGTGTTGGTGTGTGCCTGTAATCCCAGCTACTCAGGAGGCTGGATGGAAGAATCACTTGAGCCCAGAAGGCAGAGGTTACAGTGAGCCATTCTGCACTCCAGCCTGGGCAACAGAGCAAGACCCTGTCTCCAAAAGAAATAAAATTTTAAAAAAGACTAAAACAATACAGATGATCAGTGAAATAAAAATATTTGAAAAAATAAAACTGACAAACCACTAGTAAATTTTCCCATACACATATACCAACATAGAATCAAAAGGAAATAGAAAACCTGATCAAACAGACCAGTTTAAGAGTAATGAGAGTGAATCTGTAATTAAAAGTCTCCCATTAAAGTCCAGCACTTCATTTGCCTTTATTGCAGAATTCTACCAAACATTTAAAGAAGAGCTAATTCCAGTTCTTCTCATACTCTTCCAGAAAATTGAAGAGGCTGGGCACAGTGCCTCGCGCCTGTAATCCCAGCACTTTGGGAGGCCAAGGCAGGCGGATCATGAGGTCAGGAGATCAAGACCATCCTAGCTAACACAGTGAAACCCTGTCTCTACTAAAAATACAAAAAATTAGCTGGGCGTGGTGGCGGGCGCCTGTAGTCCCAGCTACTCGGGAGGCTGAGGCAGGAGAACGACGTGAACCTGGAAGGTGGAGGTTGCAGTGAGCGGAGATTGTGCCGCTGCACTCTAGCCTGGGCGACAGAGCAAGACTCCATCTCAAAATAAGTAAATTAATTAATTAATTAATTTAAAAAAACAAAATTGAAGAGAAGGGAACTCTTCTGAACTCAGTCCACAAGGCTGGCATTATCCTAATAACAATACCATATGAGGATGCAACAAAATAAAAATATAGACAAGTATCCTTGATGAGCATAAATTTTTAAACCCCCAACGAAATACCAGCAAACTGAATCCAGCAGCACGTTGAAAAGAGCATTTATGATGAACAAGTGGGATTTATCCCAGGGAATACAAGGATGGTTCAACATATGCAAATCCATAAATGTGATGCATCACATCAACAGAATGAAGAATAAAAAAATGTGGTAATGCCAGTAGATGCAGAAAAAGCATTTGATAAGTGGCTTCATGATGTAAACTCTTAACAAGTTAGGTATAGAAAGAACATACTTCAACACAATAAAGGCTGTATATGACTTACACACAACCAACATCATACTGAATGTGGAAAAGCAGAAAATGTTTCCACTAGGATGTGGAAAAACACAGGATGCCCACTTTCACCACTTCTATTTAACATGTTATTACTGGAAGTTCTTTTAGGACTAATAAATAAAGTTGCAGAATACAAAATTAACATACAGAAATCAGTTCCATGTATATACACCAACAATTAAGTCACTGAAAAATAAATCAAGAAGTTCATCTTATTTACAATAGCCACCAAAAAATAATAAAATACCCAGGAATAAATTTAATCAAAGAGAAGAAAAATGTCTGCAAGGAAAACTGTAAAACACTGATAACAGAAATTGAAGAGAGAACAAAAAATAGACATCCCTTGTTCATGGAGAGGAATAACTAATATTGTGAAAATAACAATAACTATCAGAAGTGACCTGCAGATTGAATGTAATCCCTATCAAAATACCAGTGATATTATTCACAGAAATAGAAAACACAGTCTTTGTATGGGTTTTTCCCCCAGAGCCAGCAGATTAGAGGCTTTTCCAGCATGCCTAACCCACTTGGAAAAAGCAAAATAGTGTGCACATAGTCACATCATTAACTTTTATCCAAGAAGGAACACAGGAATTAAACAGAACGTTTCAGACACTGAGAAAGAGAAAATTCGGAGACAGTTCTCCTGGCAGAGTCTGGCTAAAAACTGAGAAAATCCCCAATACAGGAGATGGGGAGTGAGTGTCCTCTGCAGTTCATCTTCCCATTGGGGAGTTGTACAATCCAGGCCACAGGAGAGCACCTTGAGCCTCCCAAGCCCTCGATCTTACTTAGGGAGTAGCTGAGAGACATTGAGAAGGAACAACCTGGGATGCATCTCATGCATTTTCCCAAACCTGGTGGCGATAAGAGGACTACATTCTCAATCCTAGCTCATGGCAGGCTGTGTGGGAATCCTATGACCTAGCAGCAGCAGCATCTGTTAGCATTATAAAGTCTCATGCCACGATTGGAACACTGGGTCTTTGATAGGAAAGGGGCCCACACAGCCAGAAATGATAAATGAGTACAGCTTGGGCCTCCAGCTTCGGGCACCAGAATTGGACCCCTGCCCCCCCATCATGGGACTGGAGCAGGAGATTTGCCTGAGAGGTATGGTTTTGGCTCCAGTAGCAAGTTTTACTGCATAAGGCAGCTTTGCTGACTGAAGGCTTTGTATGCTCTGTCTGATTCCTGTGGTTGGGATGAGGAAATGAGTCATCCTGGAGAGTGAGAGAGAGGCAGGTCCCATACTGTTTGCCTGGTTTTAACAGCCGGTTTGCCTTTGCCTTCCTGTGTAGGGACACTGGTGCAATATCAGTTGCTCTAATCTTTGCCTAGGCATTTCTGCAGGGTCTGGCAACTGTCCCTAGATCCCTGTCAGAGCCAGTGGTTGTGCCTGCTGTTGGGAGACCAAATGGCTGTCTTGCCCAGTCCAGCTCTACCCAGCTTCACGTCTCCCCACCAGTCCCCTCCTCTTCCCCAAGGCTGAGTGTAAGACCCAAACCACTGAGCTTTCCCTGGTCCATCCCATTGCATGGGACACTTAAGTACTTCTCCTGGTTAACAAAGATAAGTCATAAACCTTACTGTTAGAACTGCAACCAGCTCTGACCTGCAACTACCACCTGCTGACCTGAGGTTGACCTACACAGCCCATTACAACATCTGCTTACACAAGTACACAGCACTTGGGAACAAGAAAAGCTTCTCATGACTTCTGTTACCACCATTGCTCATGCCACCCCAGCTTCTCAGGAGGTTATGAGCCAGCTCACCCACCCAGTACACCACTGTTATAACCAGCATGTGAGAAATCCACCACACTAAGATTGTTTATATCCAAGGAAATCATAGAGTATTTGCTACTGAACACACCCAGAAGCAAAATCAAACAGTCCTACTCAAATTACATCATAGTAACATCCTCAGGATTAAAAAATGTGCAGTCCAACAACAAATTCAAAAATAAGGACAAGCAATTATTTGTGCAGATGTGAAGAAATCGATATAATACTATAGGAAGTATGAAAAAGATAGTATGACACACCCCCTAAAAAAATACAGTAATTCTCCAACAATGGATCCTTAAATCCTCAAAATGTCAAATAATATGTTTTTTATTTTTTTATTTTTTATTTTATTTTATTTTATTTATTTATTTTTTTGAGACGGAGTCTCACTGCGTCGCCCAGGCTGGAGTGCGGTGGCCGGATCTCAGCTCACTGCAAGCTCCGCCACCGGGGTTTATGCCATTCTCCTGCCTCAGCCTCCCGAGTAGCTGGGACTACAGGCACCTGCCACCTCGCCTGGCTAGTTTTTTGTACTTTTCAGTAGAGACGGGGTTTCACCGTATTAGCCAGGATGGTCTCGATCTCCTGACCTCATGATCCGCCCGTCTCGGCCTCCCAAAGTGCTGGGATTACAGGCTTGAGCCACCGCGCCCAGCCTAAGTTTTTTATTTTAAAAACAGCTCCTGGAAATGAAATATTCATCGAAGGAATTACAAAATACATTCGAAAGCTTTAACCATGATTTAGACCAGCAGTTCCCAACAGTTATCTAGACCATGAGTACTGGTCTATGGCCTGTTAGGAACCAGGACACACAGCAGGAGCTGAGCATCAGGTGAGTGACTGAAGCTTCATCTGTATTTACAGTCACTCCCCATTGCTAGCATTACTGCCTGAGCTCCGCCTCCTCTCAGATCAGGGGTGGCATTAGATTCTCATAGGAGTGTGAAGCCTATTGTGAACTGTACGTGCAAGGCATCTAAGTTGAGTGTTCCTCATGAGAATCTAATGCCTAATGATCTGTCACCGTCTCCCATCTCTCCCAGATGGGACCATCTACTTGTGGGAGAACAAGCTCAGGGCTCCCACTGATTCTACATTATGATGAGTTGTATAATTATTTCATTATATATTACAATTTAATAATAATAGAAATAAAGTGCACAATAAATGTAATGCATTTGAATCATCCTGAAACCATCCCCTACCCTCCAGTCTGTGGAAAAATTGTCTTCCACAAAACCTGTCCCTGGTGCCAGAAAGGTTGGGGGGTCACTGAACTAGATCAGGTAGAAGAAAAGCATCTCACAACTTGAGGACAAGTGTTTTGGATGAATCTGGTCGCACAAAAATACAGAAAAGAGAGACTTTAAAAGAATAAATAAAGCCTCCAAGAAGCATGGACTATATAAAGCAACTAAACTTTGAGTCATTGGTGTTTCAGAGGAAGAAGAAAAAAGCAAGGAGTTTAGAAAACTTATTTAAGGAAATCATTGATGAAAACGACTTCCTTAGTTTAGCAAGACATGTAGTCATTCAGATACAAGAGGCACAAAGATTAACAACAGGCAAATACATTGCAAAAGGACTTCACCATGACCATATAGTCATCAGATTGCTTAAAGTCAGTGTGAAGGAAAAAATTCTAAAATCAACAAGAGAAAAACACCTAGTCACCTATAAAGGAAGCTCCATCAGACAAACAACAGACATTCTCAGCAGATAGGGAAAGATATGCTACACAAGCCAGAAGAGAATGGAATGCTATTTTCAAAGTGCTACAAGGAGAAAAATTTTCATCCAGCTAGAATAAACTTTGTAAATGAAGGAGAAATCGGGTCTTTCTCAGACAAGCAAACATTAAGAGAATTCATCACCACTGGACTAATACTATAGGAAATGCTCAAAGGAGTCTCAAACATGGAAACAAAAGGTTAATATTCGCCATCATAAAAACACATGAAAGTATAAAATTCACAAGTCTCATAAAACAATTACACGGAGAAAGGAGTCAACTGGCACCATGACAGAACTCCATGAAACTACAAAGAGAAGAAAAAATAAAGAATTTAGAAAACAGCTGGATAACAATCTATTTCAGGAACAAAATGTCATATATCATTGTTAACTTTGAACCTAAATGGATTAAATGCTCCACTTAAAAGATACAGCCTGGCTGAATGGATTTTTTTAAATGACACAACTGTGTGATACGTAGACGCACAGATAGACTGAAAGTGCAGGGATAGAGAAGGATATGCTACACAAACAGAAAGCAAAAGCAAGTAGGAATAGCTATTCTTATGTCAGATAAAACAGACATTATGTAAAAAAGTAAAAAAGACAATGTAAATAGATAATAGTGAAGGGATCAATTCTGCAGGAGGATATGACAATTCAAAATATTTTTACAGCCAACACCATGGCACTCATAAATAAGTAAAGCTAATATTACTAGCCCTCAAGGGATAGATACACTCCAATACAATAATGATTGGGAAATTCAGTACCCTGCTGGTATGGTTTGGCTGTCTCCACCCAAATCTCATCTTGAATTATAGTTCCCATAATCCCCATGTGTCATGTGAGGGACCCGGTGGGAGGTAATTGAACCATAGGGGCGGTTAACTCCATGCTGTTCTTGTGATAGAGAGTGAGTTCTCACAAGATCTGATGGGATGGTTTGATAAGCGTCTGGCATTTCCCCTGCTGGCACTCATTCTCTCTCTTGCTGCCCCGTGAAGAGGTGCCTTCTGCTATGATTGTAAGTTTCCAGAGGCCTTCTTAGCCATGCAGAACTGAATTGATTAAACCTCTCTTCTTTATAAATTACCCAGTCTGGGGTATTTCCTCATAGCAGCATAGAAACAAACTAATACACCTGCTGTCAGCATTGGACAGATTAGACAGAAATTAACAGAATACATTGGATTTGAACTGTACTGTGTACCAAATGGACGTAACAGACATTTATAGAACACTGTATCAGATTGCTGCAGAATACACATTTTCCTCAACATATGTAACATTCTTTAGAAACACTATAAATTAGACTACAAAACAAGTCTCAACAAATTTTTAAAAATAAAAATAATATCATGCATCTTAGAACACAGTGGAATAAAGCTGAATAACCAGATGAACTTTGGAAATAGTATCTACATGGAAACTAAACAACATGATCTCTAACTACCATACGGTTGACGAACATATTAAGAAAGATATTTCTTTTTTTTTTTTTTTTTTTGAGACGGAGTCTCGCTCTGTCGCCCAGGCTGGAGTGCAGTGGCCGGATCTCAGCTCATTGCAAGCTCCGCCTCCCGGGTTTACGCCATTCTCCTGCCTCAGCCTCCCAAGTAGCTGGGACTACAAGTGCCCGCCACCTCGCCCGGCTAGTATTTTTTTGTATTTTTTTAGTAGAAACGGGGTTTCACCGTGTTAGCCAGGATGGTCTCGATCTCCTGACCTCGTGATCCGCCCGTCTCGGCCTCCCAAAGTGCTGGGATTACAGGCTTGAGCCACCGCGCCCAGCCTAAGAAAGATATTTCTTAAGTTCTTGAAATAAATGAAAATGGAAATAAAACATACCGAAACCTACAAGATAAAGCAAAAGCAGTGCTAAGAGGGAAGTGTTTATATCAATGAATGCCTAAATCAAACAATTAGAAATATTTCAAATGAAGAGCCTGGTTATGCACCTCAAGGAACTGGAAAAGCAAGAATAAACCAAACTCAAAATTGGTAGAATGAAAGAAATAATAAAGATCAGCATAGAACTAAATGAAATAGAGACTAAAAACACAATACAAAGGATCAACACAATGAAAAGGTAGTTTTTTCAATAGATAAATGGCTAAAAGACCAAGAATAAAAGAAGCCTCAAATAAAATCAGAAATGAAAAAGGAGACATTACAACTGAAACCAACAAAATACAAAGGATCATCAGAGGTTTGTGAAGAACTGTACACTAACATACTGGAAAACCTAGAGAAAATTGATACATTCCTAGCCACATGCAACCTGCCAACATTGAACCAAGAAGAAACAGAAAACATGAACAGAGCAATAAATAGTAATGACCCCTCAACAAAAAACCCAGGACCAGATGGCTTTACTGCCAAATCCCATCAAATTTATAAAGGAAAATTAATGTCAGTTCTTCTGAAACTATTTCAAAAAATGAAAGAAGAGAGAATTCTTTCTAACTCATTCTACCAGACCCAGATTGTTCCAATATTAAAACCAGGAAAGGGCACAACGAAATAAGAAAACGGCAGGCCAATGTCCTTGAACATAGACACAAAAATCCTCAACCCAGTTCGAAGCAAAGTGAACCCAACAACACATCAAAAAGATAACACAGCGATATAGTATGGGATTTGTCCCAGGGATGGATATTTTGACATACGCAAGTCAATAATTGTGATGTATCACATCAACAGAATAAAGGAACAACAAATACCATATTCTCAATAGACACAGAAAAGGCATTTGGTAAAATTCAACATTCTTCGCAAATTAGGTATAGAAGGAACATACTTCAATATAATGAAGGATATACAAGACCCACAGCTAACATCATATTAGGAAAAGCTGAAAGACTTTCCTTTAAGAACTAGTTCAAGACAAGGATGCCCACTTCTACCTACCACCCCTCTATTCCACATAGTACTGGAAGTCATAGCCAGAGCAGTCAGAAGATAGAAAAAAATAAAAGGTGGCCAAGCTTGGTGGCTCACACCTGTAATCGCAGCACTTTGGGAGACCAAGGTAGGCGGATCACTTGAGCCCAGTAGTTCAAGACCAGCCTGAGCAATGTGAGGAGACCCCTTTCTCCACAAGGAATACAGAAATTAGCCAGGTGTGGTGGTGTGTGCCTATAGTCCCAGGTATTCAGGAGGCTGAGGCAGGAGGATCGATTGAGCCCAGGAGGTCCAGGGTGCAGTGAGCCATGATCATGCCACTACACTCCAGCGTGGGTGAGAGAGTAGGGACCCCGTCTCTAAGAAAAAAAATAGAAGAAAGGAAGAGAGGGAGGGAGGAAAGGAAAGGGAGGGAGGGGCATCCATATCATAAAGAGTATTGTCTCCCTTTTCAGGTTATGTGACCATATGTAGAAAAGCAAAAGAGTTCACCAAAAACTCATAAACCTGATAAATTCAGTAAAGTTGGAGGATACAAAGTTTGTGTACAAAAGTTAGTATCATTTCGGCCGGGCACGGTGGCTCAAGCCTGTAATCCCAGCACTTTGGGAGGCCGAGGCGGGCGGATCACGAGGTCAGGAGATCGAGACCATCCTGGCTAACACGGTGAAACCCCGTCTCTACTAAAAAAAATGCAAAAAAAAAACTAGCCGGGCAAAGTGGCGGGTGCCTGTAATCCCAGCTACTCGGGAGGCTGAGGCAGGAGAATGGCGTAAACCCGGGAGGCGGAGCTTGCAGTGAGCTGAGATCCGGCCACTGCACTCCAGCCTGGGCGGCACAGCGAGACTCCGTCTCAGAAAAAAAAAAAACAAAAGTTAGTATCATTTCTATACGCCAGTAACAAATTAGATAATAAGGAAATCAAGAAAGCAGTCCTATTTACAGGTCACATAAAAATAAAATACGTAAGAATAATAAATTTAACCAAGGAATATTCTCAAATACTGATGAAATAAATTGAAGAGATCACACAAAAGTGGAAAAAGGTATGTCATCATATTTAAAATACATGTAGATACTAGTCTATTTTATCATTTATCATAAAATATACAAAGATCCATTTAAAAAGTTAACAATTATTAAAACACAAATACAAGGCAGCAGTCACAGTTGAAAGAAATGTAAACTGTGTTAAATTGTAACTGCATAAAATTAATGGTAGTATGTAATGTATTAATGGAACAGTTTCATAGCCACCTGTTGCTATTATGATCGCAGGTGTTGCCAGTATCCACTTAAAATGTCATGTGACCTACCCTTATGAGCAGTTTGCCCCTCCAGTAGGTTGATTATTGCCGTAAAAGTGATCTCTTGTAGTTCTCACGTAGTTTTCATTGTATTTAGTGCAACTTCATGAACCTTGAATATGACACCATGGGACCTGTATGAAGTGCCATAGTGATGCTGGAAATGCTCCCAAGAAGCAGAGAAAAGTCATGACATTACAAGAAAAAGTTGTATTGCTTGATACGTACCTTAGATAGAGGTCTTCAGCACAGGTGCTGCCATTTCACAAGGAATGACTTAGGATATCATTTAAAACACACAAGAGAACAGAAAAATCTACTCATGAAGCCATTGCAATAGCTACACCAACAGGCACAAAAACGGTATACTTTTTGCTAAATACCTTTTGCAGCTTTTATTTGGGTGCAGGATTTCTATAAGGAAGGCATACCTATAGTATCCAATGTGATTTGAGGAAAAGCAAAGCAAAGGATATAAAGCTAGAGAATTCAGTGGCAGCAAAGGTTGGTTTGAAAAGTTTAGAAAGAGATTTGGCTTTAAAAATGACAAGATAACAGGAGAAGTAGCTTTTGACAAGAAATAGCAGTCAAGTCAGGTTCCCAGATTTCATTAAGAAAATCATTCAGGAGAAAGGTTATTTTTCTGAACAGATTTTTAATGTTGATGAAAGTGCCTTATCTGAGGGGGGAAATGCCACAAAGGACATTTAGTAGTAAGGAAGAGAAGAGAGAACTAAGACTTCAGGCATTTGTTTTGTGCAAATGCAGTCAGGTCTATGATCAAGACTACCCTTATTGATAAAGCTATTAAACCCCAGCCTAGAAGGGAAATTATAAATACCATCCACCAGTTTTTAATTGCAAAACAGGGAGGACCGAATACTGGGAACTCTTTCTGAATTGGTTTTATAGTGCTTTGTCCCTGAAATTAGGAAGTACCTTGCCAGAGTAGGACTGCCTTTTAACGTGTTTTTGATATTGGAACATGTCCCTGGCCACCCAGAACCCCATGAATTCAATACTGAAGGCTTCAGAGAGGTCTTCTCGACCCCAGACATGCCTCGAATTCAGCCTCTAGAGCAGGGGGTCATAAGGACCCATACGGCTTAGTACACACAGTATGCTGCGTAAAGCATTTAATGCTATAGAATAGAATCCAGATAAAACATCATGAAAGTCTGGAAAGATTGCACTGTTGAACATGTCATTATTATTATAGGAAGTGCCATGAAAGTCTAAACAAAAGATTTCTATGGGAGAAAACTGTGTTCAGGCATTGTACATCAGTTCACAGGATTTGTGATAGAGCCAGTCAAGGAAATCATGAAGCAGATTGTGGATATGACAAAAAAAAAAAAGTCAGGGGGTAAAGGGTTTCAAGATAAGGATGTTCGAGAAATTCAAGAACAAATAGATACTACACCAGAGTAATTAATAGGAGATGACTTGATGGAGATGGGTGCTTCCATGTTGTTCATAGGGCAGCTGTGATAACAATATCAAGCAAACTATAGGTTGAATACCCTTTATCCAAAATGCTTTGGACCAGAAGTTTTTCAGATTCTGGAATATTTGCATTATACTTACCATTTCAGCATACAAAATCCAGAATTCTGGAATTCAGAATGCTGTAGTGAGCATTTCCATTGAGTTTCTTGTTGGCACTGACAGTGTTTCATACTTTGGAGCATTTCAGATTTTGATTTCAAATGCCTAACTTATACAGAAAGTGGAAAAGGCAGGAATACCTCCAATTTCATTGTATGGCAGCAGTATCATTCCTAATACCAAAACTAGACAGAAATACTACAAAACAAAACTACAGACCAGTTCCCCTCTTGAACTTAGATGCAAAAATTTAGCAAATTATATTCAACAATATGTATAAATTCATCATGACTAGGTGGTGTTTACTCCAGGAATGTAAGTTTCATTTAACATTCAAAAATTAATGTATTATTACCATATTAGCAGGCCGAAAAAGTTAAAACTGTATGATCTCAATAGATGGAGAAAAGATATTTGCCAAAGTCCAACATCGATTGCTGATTTTAAAACTTGCCTCAAACTATTAGGGGCATCTATGAAAAACTGACAGCTACCATTATATATAATGGTGAACAACTAAATTCTTTTTTCTAACATCAGGAACAAGAGAAGAATGTGTCCTCTGGTCACTTCTGTTTTTGCGTTGTTCTTTAGATTCTAGTCAGCACAGTAAATAAAAAGGAAAAGAAGTAAAAGGCATCCATTGTGGAAATGTAGAAGTAAGCTGCCTTCATTTACAGACAACATTATTTTCTGTAGAAATTTCGTGTAGAAAATATGTTGTAATCTATGAAAAAGACCAACAGATTTAACAAGGTTCCATGATACAAGATCAATATAAAAGAATTAATTTTATTTCTATATATGAGTAATGAAGAATTGGTTTTTAAAAATGCATTGTCATCAAGCAGATGGTGCACACCTATAGTCCCAGCTACTTGTAAGGCTGAGGTAGGAAGATTATTTGAACCCAGGAGTTTGAGTCCAGCCTGGGCAACATAACAAGACCGCATCTCTAAGAAAGTTAAATTTTAAGAAATCCCATTTTCCATAGCATCAACAAATAGGACATTCTTAACAGTAAATCTGACAAAATATGCCATATGCCCTATATACTGAAAACTAACTATTGCTGAGAGAAATTAATCAACTAAGTAGGTAGAGAGACACATACACAGTGTTGAGTGGAAAACTTAATGTTATTAAGATGCCGTTCTCCCCAAGTGGATGTATACATTCAGCACAATCTCATTGTAAATCCCTGATGTCTTTTTTTTTTTTTTTTTTTTTGAGACGGAGTCTCGCTCTGTTGCCCAGGCTAGAGTGCTGTGGCCGGATCTCAGCTCACTGCAAGCTCCGCCTCCCGGGTTCACGCCATTCTCCTGCCTCAGCCTCCCGAGTAGCTGGGACTACAGGCGTCCGCCACCTCGCCCGGCTAATTTTTTATATTTTTTAGTAGAGACGGGGTTTCACCGTGTTAGCCAGGATGGTCTCGATCTCCTGACCTCGTGATCCGCCCGTCTCGGCCTCCCAAAGTGCTGGGATTACAGGCTTGAGCCACCGCGCCCGGCCATCCCTGATGTCTTTTATCATAGAGATGGACAAGCTGATCCTAAAGTTCATATGGGAGTGCAAAATCTCAAGAAAAACCACAAGGATATTAGAATAGAAAGTAAATGTAGGATGGTTAACACCACCTAATTTTAGACCTATTACAAAGCTTCAGAAATCAGGACAGGATTGTTTTTCCTTAATGGTAAATAGATGCGTGGTGTCCGCACATAGACCCACACATTTATGTACAATTGATTTTTGACAGATTTGGAAAGGTGATTCTGTGGATAATGGACAACCTTTTCAGCAAATGATTCTAGACCAATTGTATGTCCATATGCAAAAAAAAAAAAAAATTCATCTGTACCTGACAGAATACACAGAATGAGTCAGAACCCTAAATACAACGTATAAAACCATAAAACTTCTAGAAGAGAAAACAGGGAGATGTCTTTGTAACCCTGAAATAGGCAAAGATTCCTTAATATGATACTAGAGCACAGTCTACCAAATGAAAAAATGATTGACTTCATCGAAATTGCCATAAAGTGAGGGAAAATACATGCAAAAGGATTTTTATCTGGTATATTTAATGTTCTCTCAAAAGTCAATAATAGAAAACAACTCAGAAATACAGGCAAAAAAATTGAACGGACACTTCACCAGAAACAATGTACATATGGCCAATAAGTACAGGAAAAGATGGTCAACATCGTTACAATAGGGAAATGCAAATTAAAACTGTAAGGAGGCTGGGTGCTGTGGCTCACACCTGTAATCTTGGCATTTTGGGAAGCCAGAGCGAGAGGATTGCTTGAGCCAAGAAGCTTGATACCAGCCTGGGCAACATAGTGAGACCTCGTCTCTACAAAAATAAAAATAAAAAAATTAGTTGGGCATGGTGGTGCACCCCTGTAGTTCCTGCTATTCAGGAGGCTGAAGCAGGAGAATCACCTGAGTGAGCCCCAGAGGTCGAGGCTGCAGTGAGCCGTGTTTGCACTACTGTACTCCAATCTGGGAGACAGAGCAAGACTTTGTTTCGGAAAAAAACAAAAACAAACCAACAAAAAAACCCCACAAAAACTCACCATACCAAGTGTTGGTGAGAATGTGGAGGAACTATTATAGTTGCACATTGCTGGTGCAAATGTAAAATAGTATGCTCAGTTTGGAAAACACTTCGGCAGTCTCTTAAATAAAAGTCAGACACCTGTCAGGTGAGCCCATCTTTCTACTTGTTGTGTTTACCTCAGGAAAAAAGAAAGCATATGTCCATGCAAAGAATTGTACAGTCTTCATACAGCTAAAGAATGTTGTTGTCAGCTTTTCAGTACAGCCAAAAACTGGACCAGTGCAGATGTCCCATCAACAGGTGAAAGGATATTGTGGGCCATCTCTTCAGTGGGATACTAGATAACATTAGAAAGGAGTTAACTGTTGAAACATGCACCAAGGTGGATTAATCTCAAGATAATCATGCTGAGTGAAAGAAGCCTACACACAATGGTACATACTGTATCTATTCCATTTATATAAAATTCCTGAAGTTGCAAACTGCTATAGCAAAAAGTAGATCATGGAGGGATGGGGTGGCGGGAGGAGGGAATTAGGAAGGGGCACAAAGAAATTTGGGGATGTGATCGATGCACTGTCTTGATTGTAGCTAGGTTTTCATAGGTCGTGAAAACAACAGTGTAGATTTCATATGCAACTTCAAACTGTAACTTTAAATATATGTCAAGGTGTAGATTTTAAATATATGCAGTCTATTTTACGTCAGTTCTGTCTCCATAGGCGATTTAAAATCAGCATGATAGAGGGGACTCATAGATTAGGCTTTGAAGACAGAGCAGCCACACGCAGTGTGTGGATTTTATATCACGATTCAAACAAGCCAGCTACTTAAAGACATTCTGTAAACACCTAGGGAACTTGTAGTATAGTGTAAGTATTGGATAATGTTGATTAATCATTGTTAACTTTTGTTAGGAAAGATAATGGCATCTAACAAAAGCCCGTATCTATTAGAGGTGCTTAGTGAGAATTTTATGGCTGAAATGATGTGATGCTTGTGATGTGCTTCAGAATCATCTAACACAATAAAGAGGGGAAACAGATGAAAAATAGAAGTAAAATTCTGGTAATGGAAGCCGGATGCTAGGTACATAGGGAAGGCTTTATTAAATTATTCTCTGGGCCGGGCGCGGTGGCTCAAGCCTGTAATCCCAGCACTTTGGGAGGCCGAGACGGGCGGATCACGAGGTCAGGAGATCGAGACCATCCTGGCTAACACGGTGAAACCCCGTCTCTACTAAAAATACAAAAACTAGCCGGGCGAGGTGGTGGGCGCCTGTAGTCCCAGCTACTCGGGAGGCTGAGGCAGGAGAATGGCGTAAACCCGGGAGGCGGAGCTTGCAGTGAGCTGAGATCTGGCCACTGCACTCCAGTCCGGGCGACAGAGCGAGACTCCGCCTCAAAAAAAAAAAAAATTTTATTTTCTGTTCTTTTGTGTATTTAAAACTTTCCCCTACCTTTTTTCTTACATGTTTGTGTGGGGTTTTAACATTCTTAAGGTGTCTTGTTTTGGTCTCCGCCTCGCTCCGTGAGGAGCAGCATCTGCCTTTTCCCGCAGTGTAGGGCACGGATGTGTCTAGAGTGACCATCTCCTTAATGTGCCAGGGACAGTCTCGGTTTGTGCCCTTTGTCCCAGTGTGAATGTTCTAGGGCCCTCTGATTCACAAAGCTTTTCTAATTTGAACAGGAAAGCAGATGCTCTCCTTAGTTTTCTTCACATACCTGTTCTTTACACCTGTTTATCTTTACCAGATTATGACTTTGCCTGGAACCTCCTCCTATCCCTACACCCGGAACCGCCTCCTAACCCTATGCCTTTCCCGTCTCACCCCTTCCCAGTCTTAACCCGGGCCTCGACTTCTCAAGACCTTCCTTGATGTTCCTCCCCTGCCTCTCGCCCCACCCCTCCTAGTCGCCTCCTCTGCGCTGCCACCTGGCCCTGGGCATGCTTGACGGTTCACCATTAATGTAACTGTTCCCAGTTCAGTGAGCTTTTCAAGGGTAGGGATCACCATCTCTTCATCTTTGGGTTGTTGGTGCCAAGCAGTGCTAGCAGTATCTGGGAGAATGTTGCATAAATCCAGCCCTGGAGATTCTCTGACTTCACCTTAGAGATAATGAAAACAGCTCAACCCTGGAAGGTAAATACACCTTCCTAGGATGACAGAGGATAGTATAGCAGAGCCAGAAGTAGAGCTGTGACGCGTTCCTTCTCTTCACGCTTGATGATGTGATAAGCAATTTCAAGGAGCAATCAGGGTTCCCCTTTTCTAAGACAGCATTTACACACCTGATGGTGATCATTCCTTGAGCAGAATCCAAAAGCCATTATAGCAGCAGGAGTGGCTCTGGAGTGTACAAGAAGTAGGTTTGATAATGCTGTGATATTTCAAATGTTTATTCAACACAAAATGCAGCAATTATGACACCTGACTTTTTTACTGCTAGAGAATTGAAGACCTATATTTCTAGGGAGTTTGACCTAACAGGGTGCTCTAACACTTTTTGTTATTCAACCAGAATGCTGAATCTGTGGCACAGCCACCAGTTTTTCTATTTAAAAAAAATTTTTTTATCATTCTCTTATATGTAGGACATGGAGAGGAATGTAGTAAAATGTAGACTTTATACTTTTAATTGCTTAGAAATAAAGTACGTCATTCAGAGATCTTACACTTAATATCTGTTTTCATTTGCAATTTTCACAGCGTCGTCTTGGAGATGCAGCTAAGAAAGCCATCAGTAAATTGACAACCAGGACAGTAAAGAAGGGTGACAAGGTACAGTAATGAACTAACTTTAGCACTGTAAAAATAATCAAACAGTTTTATTTTTGTTTGGTGGGAGAGGACACACCCTAATTGTTTACATTTCATTTGTTAGATTTTCTCCCAACTATACTACCTAATGCTTTATTTTATTTTATTTTATTTATTTATTTATTTATTTTGAGACGGAGTCTCGCTCTGTCGCCCAGGCTGGAGTGCAGTGGCCAGATCTCAGCTCACTGCAAGCTCCGCCTCCCGGGTTTACACCATTCTCCTGCCTCAGCCTCCCGAGTAGCTGGGACTACAGGGGCCCGCCACCTCGCCCGGCTAGTTTTTTTTTTTTGTATTTTTTAGTAGAGACGGGGTTTCACCGTATTAGCCAGGATGGTCTTGATCTCCTGACCTCGTGATCCGCCCGTCTCGGCCTCCCAAAGTGCTGGGATTACAGGCTTGAGCCACCGCACCCGGCCCCTAATGCTTTATTTTAAACTACTTTCTTACAGTAACTCTAGCTGTGTTTTCCTACAGAGTTTTCTTCTGCTAAACCTAGCATACATTTTCAGAGAATTCTAGTGGGACCATTTGTGCGTTAAAAAGCCAGAAGATGTGTGTTTTCTTCCTATACTTCCTGGGACTTTGCTGTATCTCTTGTTGTTTTATTTTTTCACTAATTACATGGAGAATTGAAGACCTGTATTTCTAGGGAGTTTCACCAAAAAAGGGCTCTCTTTACAATGGGTTGAGCAGTTTGAAAGAAGAGCAAAGTGTGTCAGGGTCATCGCTGGTGGCTTGGAGGACCAGGGAGAGAGGCAGTGTCAGAGTGTGTCAGGGTCATCGCTGGTGGCTTGGAGGACCAGGGAGAGAGGCAGTGTCAGGCTGCTGTGGTGGAGACCTCTGACTGACATCCCCCTCTCAGAGCTCTAGTTAAAGTAGAGCCCTGCTTCTCCGCTAGAAGGACACAGCTGCACCTTAGTGCTGCCCCTACATTCAGAGTGTTCAAGGTTTTCTAGAATGGGAAAATGGAATCTCAAAAGGCATAAAACCAAAACTGTCTCCTGCCCCACACCCAATTCTAATGTTTAAGCACAGAGTTGTGCCTGGAAGAATAATTTCATATGATTCTCTGTCTTCCTAAGTTTTACCAGTTTCTTGGACTTTACCCATTGTATTCCCATTGCCTTGATACCACCATATCTAGTTGCCTTTGAAACAACTTCAGAAGGTGGAGACATTCTTAGTGAACTTTATTGTGCACCAAGGAAACAGAAAAGGGGGGAAATCACTCAAGAAAATATAAGTAGCATCAAAACAGCTTGCATTTCATTGTCAGAGGAGTGGTAACCAGTGTAACCGTGTAAATGTGTTCTTGGCCTGGTAGCCTCAGCTGCCACATTAGGATGAAATTCCCTGGAGCGGATTTAACCTACCCATCTTACATTGTATCTCAGGCCAGCACAGTTATTTCCTTTAATCATTAAAGCCAGTTCATCTTAGTTTGTACCTGCTAGGCCTGGCAAGAGTTGTCCACTGAGTTTCAGTCCAAGTGACAATGACATGGCAGATAGTCTGTTTTCCTGGCTTAGGTTCCTGGCATGTTTTGTTTTATGACAACTTTTGCAAAACCCCTTCTCAGTCCTAGGAGGAAGGAATTCAATTCATTTGGTGTCTAAATACCTGGCTGACTCTTTCTCACTCTTGATGAATACTAAGTATTGAATTGAGCCAATGACTCTTCTCCATCCCAAATCTGTGACCAGATTCACAGCTCCCAGTCTTGGGGTGGGTTTCTAGACAGCAGTCTACTGGGACTCGACTCACCGTCTTTCCTGTCTGTACTTCAGTGTGTCTTTAAGTGGGCATCCTGGTGAGCTTCCAGACTGTCAAACGTAGCAGTGAAACCTCTTCAGACCAATAAGTCATACAGGGCAATGAGGGACAGGGAGATCATGATGGTCCAAGCTGATTCTAACCTTGAAAAAATTAGAGTTACGACTTCATTTTTGTAAGACATATCATAAACAGAATTAATACAGATTGTTATAATTTTAAAAACAAAATAGATTGGGTTAGACATAATTTGGGCCGATATAGTTAGGCAAATAAAAACAAATTAATTTTAATCATTTTTCACTTTATAACACTTGCTTACCATAGTAGCCCCAGAAAGATTCTGAGCTGAATTGCATCCCAGCCATGTGTATACTTGCAGCATGTGACTTTTGTTTCTGTACTTTTCATTTTAGGAAACTGACCCAGACTTTGATCATTGCGCAGTCTGCATAGAGAGCTATAAGCAGAACGATGTCGTCCGAATTCTCCCCTGCAAGTATGTCAACTTCATTTGTTTGAAAAAGAATGATATTAATGTGCTTTATATGCCTCCTTTTCAGAGTGGGCATCTCCGTTGCTTGTGAGTGCCACCCACCCCGTGGCTTTCTGGAGGCCACGTCTGCTGTGCATTGCTGGCCATGGGGCTGAGGCCGGCAGGGAGTGGTGCTGCTCAGCAGGTGCAGGCTGCATAGCCTTCCTAGGTGTAGCCAATATGCGACGTGGCACGCGGCCTCCAGACTCCCCAGACACAGCCTAGGAGTGTTGAGGTTGAGAATTCTTGTTCTATGGTTTCATTTGTCTTTTTATGTTTGTTTTCTTTCTTTTTTTTTTTGAATCAGAGTCTCGCTCTGTCACCCAGGCTGGAGTGCAGTGGTGCAATCTCAGCTCACTGCAAGCTCCGCCTCCCGGGTTCAAGCAATTCTCCTGCCTCAGCCTCCTGAGTAGCTGGGATTACAGGCACCCACCACCACGCTCTGCTAATTTTTGTATTTTTAGTAGAGACAGGGTTTCGTCATGTTGGCCAGGCTGGTCTCGAACTCCTGACCTCAGGTGATCCGCCAGTCTCAGCCTCCCAAAGTGCTGGGATTACAGGCGTGAGCCACCTCACCCGGCCTGTTTTCTTTAAAGATGGGGTTCTTGCTATGTTGTCCACAGCTGAACATGAACTCCTGGACTCAAGCAGTTCTCCTGCCTTGTCCTCTCAGAATGTTGGGATTATAAGCGTGAGCCACTGTGCTCGGCATTGATTTGTGATTCATGGAGGTTTCAAAAACAGTCCCTTGTTCCTGTCCATCTTAGACTACGTCGCTAGGCCCTTCAGTGAGACTTCCATCGAGCTCACCTGGCTCTGGGTACAACAACTCCAGGGACTTGGATTAAATATTTTTCTAAACCTGGATTATGCAAAATGGAGAGAACTGATACCTGCTTTGTGCCTGCTGTGATTCAGGTGCTCTGCTCTGAGCAGACTGTACTCATCTTCTCCTAAATTCTCTCAGCAGTCCTAAGAGGGTGTTTTTTCCCCATTGTGCGGTGAAGGATGGTGAGCCAGTAGCAGGTTCCAGGGTTGCACATTCAGAAATGGCAGAGCTGTGTCAAGGCCTGCCTTTAATGTCGTGCTCCCCACATAGGACCCAAGCCTCCCTCCGTGAGGAGAAGATTCGCCTGTGCCTGGGTGCCCATGTTGGTTTCTCCCATGGCTCCTCTCGAGCTGGGGAGTATGAAACTAAGATACACAGTTCTGAGTGTCAATTGGATAAATAGGAAATCACCTGCCAAGAAGCCTAAAACCAAAGAGTTTGCCTCTTCTCCCATCTATTTAAAAGACATCCACACAACTCCAGCCTTATAATATGGAGCATGTGAATTAATAAAATAATTGTGAGTTGTTATCTCCATGAGGCTACCGGTCTTATTTTACTTACAAAGTATCTATTTTGTGTCTAGGAAAATCTGTTTAAAAAAAAAAAAAAAAAACTGAAGAAGAATTACATATACTGAAACAGAAATCCAAGATTCTAGAAGTCAAGTCATTCTAGTTTATATATAAAGGAAAATCTATAAAACTAAATGTAGGCTGTCCTGTAGAAAATTAAACTATGGAACAACCAGTCTTCCTTCACATGCAGTCATTGATGGTCTAAACGTGAGGCTAAAGGAAATGCACACGCAAGTGCAAATCAGAAGGAGGGCCAGCGGGACACAGGGAGGCGTCGTCCACACTTGCCTGCTTCAACACTGGAATGACCAGGAGAAGCCAAGGCGCTCCAAATTCTGTCTTGCTATTTCAGCCCTGGATCCTCTAGAACCGTATGGTACCTAAAAATGAGGGCCTCCAAAACCATTCATGGGCATTACTAAAATGAGGGGTCCTCAGGGGAGGCTCGGCCTGACGTAGGTTATTCTGGGAGCTTAATCCCATTATCTTCATCCCTTCAGTGTTGACTTTTCACAGTTTCATTCGGAGTTATCTTTTTCCTTTTGTATAATTTTTATTTTTTGTAGAGTTGGGGTCTCACTATGTGGCCCAGGCTGCTGTGAACTCCTGGCCTCAAGTAATCCTCCCACCCTAGCATCCTAACATGCTGGGATCACAGGCGTGAGCCTGACGTCTGTCCCTCTTCTTAAAATTTAGTTCACTGCTTTCCAGACCTGACTGTGCATTGGAGTCATTGGGAGGCTTTCAGAAACATCCCGAGTGGAGGCCAGGTGTATGCACTTATAAGTTCCTGCCCGATTCTGATGCTGCAAGGCCACGCCCTCCAGCAAGGTCCAGGCCATGGTTGATCTGAACCATTTCTGCAGCTGCACCTGCCACCGTAGAAGTGGTTTGTGTTTGTGGTCTGCTTATGAGTGTTAGAATTTTTTGGCATACTTCTTTCATTGCACCCTCTATGGTACTGTCACTCGGCTGTCTTTCAGTACTGGGTCATTGTGTTACTATCCGTGCTCACTGCCCTGGCTGAGTGTAGAGTTTTCCCTGTTGCTGTGGAACTGAGCGGCTGTTTGTTCCTCTGACAACCCCTGCGTCACCAAGCTGTAACTTTCCCTAGACTGCACCGCACAGCCTGCTCAGCACAGCACCCCATCTCACTGCCATGTAGCGACTGTGCAATTATCAGGTGTAATACAAATTAACTTTATACATCAAGCAGTACTTGTGACAGTCTTTAACCTAGAGCAACATTTCTCCACCTTGGCACTGTCGACATTTGGGACCATTGTCATTGTTTGGGGGTGTGGGCATTGCAGTGTCCTTGGCCTCTACCCACTAGGTGTCAGTAGCACCCACCCACACACAGTTGTGACAACCAAAGCTGCCTCCAGATGAGAACCACTGAGCTGAGGATGGCTATGCGCCTCTTCAAGCCTCTCCCCAGCAGATGCCACTCGCAGAGCTGCGCCTTCGCTCTCACCAGCCTGCCGCTTACAGAATTCCTTCTGCCTTGGGACGCCTCCCCGCCCCTAGTGTCTTTGAAGCCAGAGTCGGTGTCACCTGCTGTGGCTCTCTGTACCTCATGTTGCTAAGCGGTTCTGCTCCCTCACCATCCTCCCATGGGACTGAACTGACTTGGCAGACATAGCCTCCCCGCCGGGCCTGCCGCTGCGCAGAGCCCTGCCCCGACCTGGCTGGCGTCCCGCGTTCGTCACAGCAGCACCTGCAGGTGTGTTCACTCTACTTCAGCACCTTAACTCACACGCTTACTCTCCACTCACAGAGAACTCCTTCACCATCGACTTCCCAGAGGAAGCAATGGGTGGAATTCCTCAGCCTGCTGACCCAGGCACTCAGGCTGGAGAGGCCGTCTGCTGTGGTCCATGCCGCTCCTCCCCGCGCCGCTGCGTGCCTGCTGTCTCCCTTCCTTAGGGTCTCGTTCTGTTGGCTGGCTGCTCCTTCCAGTGTTCTGTCTCCACTCGCCGGCATCTCATCACACTCGTATTTCCCAGTCCAGTTTTTAAACCTGTCTTTCAAAGCCATCACCCTCCAAGTACCGCCCCACAGCCTCTACTGTCATACCTGCCCACTGCCTCTTCCCCACTTCCGTGAGGGAGGGAGATGGGCCTGGACACCTTCCTGTCCATCTTAACAATTCACAAGCTCAGGTGGGGCTTTCTATCCAGAACTGTCCAGCCTCTCAGGGATTGCCTGCTTCTTGCCACATGACCTTTCTTTTTCCTCTTCTGTCGCACTGTTTACTGTGGACAGGTGGCAGTTGGCATGGCGGAGGGGCCCCCTCCTCGGCTTAGTGATCACAGCTGATTCTCCTTTGGATGTTAGCCAGCAGATCTTAGAAACTGAGGAGCTGGTCACCTCGTCTTATTTAGACCTCTTAAAGGTTAGTCATAGGAGTTTTTAGTAGTTAGAAGTACTTTTTCAGAAGTGGAGTGCTGCAGCGTGGATGGATGAATGTATGTTTCCATGCCACTTTGGGAGCTAAAGCAGGGGGCTGGCACTGCAGATGTCTGAGGCTCCACTGCAATGGAGGGCCTATAGAGACGGTGACTGCTGCCAGCCCCAGCTAGCAGAAGAGAGTTTCTGTCTGTGACCTTTAATAGTTCTGCATCCTTTTATATTTGCCAGGTTCTTAAACGGCACCAAGAGGCTGCAGAGCTGTGAGAGCAACTCACCTTCCTCCCACAGAGCCTCCCTTCCCACAGCGCTCTTCCGCTCACTCTAGTTTATGGCATGTGTGGGACATAGGAAAGGGGAGGGCACTGAATTTCATTATTGCTGAGTTTGTTCCTTTCACGTTTGTTTCTCATTCTGTATCCCAAAGTATTTCTCATAGGAATAAAGGACTTGTTGAAGTTCGGTATACTTGTGCTTTTCATGTTTCACTGTCCACGTGTTACCTGCTTTCTGTCCCGGTGCACCACCCACCCACCCTATGTGTGGCGGGCCTGTTCTGCATTTATGTGTGTGTTTATCACGTGAGTGGGGAACTTCTTTTCAAGGCCCCACTTGCCCCAGGTGTCTCTTTCTGAGGCCTCCTGGGTGTCCATGGAGCACCTTCCACAGTGAGAGCCCACAGCCATAGTGAGGGCGAGCATGGTTAGGCGTGCAGGAGTGTGACCAGTTGGTGGAGCTGCTCTGCCGGTGTGATGGCCCTGCATGTGCTCAGCCTTGGCACTTCTCTGAGTGGTCCACACTCTGTGTTGCATTGACTGCTCCAAACACCTCCCAAGGTAGATTAAACGCCCGTGGCCCAGTCCTTAGCTGAGAGCTCTGCACAGCAGAAAGGTGGTTTGCCAAGCACCAGACTGGTGTAGCAGAACTTTGCCTAGAAGGGAAGGAAAGGCCATGGTGAGTTCAGTGAAAGTTGCAATGAAGAGACCAGCAGGAGTGTTAGACAATGGGTGATGGGGGACAAAGTACCGCATTCAGGGCAGCTGCCTGTGGAGATCACAGAAGAGACAGGAAGGAGAGGAGGGCCATGGGTGAAGAGAACAGCCACCCAGATTTGTTAGTGAAAGTGAGGGATGTGCCATGGGAATTTGAGACTGAGGATCTCTGGGTGAGTTGCACGGAAGCTGGACTGGTGGGGAATTTGGAAAGATAATTAGGAAGGAAGGGTGTTTAGTGCTCTGAGGTAGGGGTCAGGGTTAAGAGAGGGATGGGGTGGATGGAGAGCCCAAAGACCAGAAATATTTCAGATTTTCAGTTAGCTAAGGAAGGAAGATTTTCTAAATTTGTCGCCAGAGAACCAGTTGGTCTTTTTTGTTTTTCTTCATAGTACCCTACAGCCTAGAGGAGAAATTTTTAATTGTTTAGTAAAACAGAGGGGCGGACACGTCTTTTATATCAGTAATCCTGGAAGGAAACAGTTACTGAAGAACCCAAACATATTTATAACTAATTTCAGGTTAAAGAAACAGGCAGAGAACACTGAACTCATGCAGCTTTAAAAAGAAAATACAAGGATTATACCATTTGCTTCTTTCTGAATAAGGAAAGACAGGACAATCAGAAAAGGGAAAAGCAAAAACTGGCCCCAGTAGGGAGCACCAGCACCACACCTCTGTCCCCTCAGGTGGCTGCTGCGGCTTTACCAGGTCTCCACCAACAGTTCAGCAAGCCCAGCCACCCCCCAACTGCATCTGGATACCTCTCACTTCTGTACCAGAGCTCTGATCAGAACACAGCACCTAGGCCTCCCCCGACCCCCAGCGGGATACCTGCCATTCCTGCACCAGAGCCCTGATCAGAGGTCACAGCACCATATCTCTTCTGTTACCTGTCAGTCGGCAAAGTCCCATCATCTGCCCTGTGTAGGCCTGACCTGCAGCACCTCCCCGGCCACCCCACCCTAGTGCTAACCCAGTGCACAGGTCCGTACCCCTCCTGAACATGTATGCAAGGTACCAGGCATTTGCGTCCCTGTGACTTTCTAGAAGGAGGTTCTGTAATTTATATCAGGTCTAAGGGAGTTTGTATTCACCAAAAGGGTTAAGAAGCCTGTTGTGGTCTTTGCTGGTCAGCAGCCAGCATTAGTGCAGTTGACCCCTGCTGGAAAGTCTAGGCTCGCCCTGGGGACACCCTGTAGTAAGGAACCGCGCCACACACACAGGCTACGAGGAATAAGACATAATGCCTTAGGCGTACTGAATGTATTTGGGGCTTACCTATGGATTGGCGGGTTTCCAGCCCTTAAGTAAAAGCTTTAAGGTTTAAATAAATGCCTTCGGGGTGATGGTTCCAGTTATTTCATTGTCTGCGAATTTAAGACTAGACTGACAAATCCATTCTTCAAGATCTTTACTCTTGTCCCCAAAGAAATGAGCGTAAGGCCATCAAACAGTGGTAGGCAGACATGTGCGTATATTGTTCAGGCCGAAGTTGTAAGTTGTAAGCATGAACGTCTGTTCCAGATCCCAACAGAAACTGAGTTTTCTAGACCTCTTTTTTATAAATCAAAACTGCATTTTAAAACAGCTATAAATAATATTAACTTGGAAATTGACAATCAAAGTTGTAAAGGTATACCATGGTTCACTTTGGTATCTTACTCAAAAATTTCTCTTATCTTATCCCAGACTCAGATTAGTGTTTCTTCCAAAGCTGCCCTGAATGTCTGTCCTGGCACCCACCTTCTCCCTGTTTGGCCAGGACTCTAGAGCTTCAGAAAGCTGCTGGGCCAGGTGCTAGAGCTTGAGAAGTAATTTCTGCAGCTCCTGCAGTCTTTCTTCCCTTCCAGAGGGCACAAGTTCCTTTTTTTAAGAATGCAAAACCCTCTGACTGACTTATTTCCAGTCTCAAGGCTGTGGCTTTCTACTTTCTTCAATAAGAGAGAAAATCACCCATCCTCCCCCTTTAACATTTCAGCTGAAAATTGCTAAGTGTTACTTGAATCTAGGCACAGTTTACCCCTTAAAATAGTTTCAACTTCCCTGTAGCTTTTATAAACATTCAACACAAATTGCTCGGAAGTTTTTAAAAATGACATTCAAACAGGGTTCCATAAAACTAATAACTATACAGAGAAGTCTTTTCATTTAACCATGATTTTTTTTTTTTTTTTTTTTTTTTTGAGGTGGAGTCTCGCTGTGTCGCCCGGACTGGAGTGCAGTGGCCAGATCTCAGCTCACTGCAAGCTCCGCCTCCTGGGTTTACGCCATTCTCCTGCCTCAGCCTCCCGAGTAGCTGGGACTACAGGCGCCCGCCACCTCGCCCGGCTAATTTTTGTATTTTTAGTAGAGACGGGGTTTCACCGTGTTAGCCAGGATGGTCTCGATCTCCTGACCTCGTGATCCGCCCGTCTCGGCCTCCCAAAGTGCTGGGATTACAGGCTTGAGCCACCGCGCCCGGCCCCATGATTTAATATCTTTTTGAAATTCCATTTTTCTATGTTAGCTATTGTAGAAAGCATAACTGGTTTGTAAAGTGTGATTGTTTTCATTCTTAATAAATTTTCTAAGTTTCCATTAGTCCTTTTTGGAATTTGGTAAAATAAAAGGTCCAAACAACCAAATCCTACTTACCCATTCTTCCACACTGTTGTACATATGAGGTTGGGTTCAGGAGATTTTCTGCAAGTTATATTTTAATAAATTCCCAATATTTGTCTCTTGGGGCTTAAAATATGTTCTGAAAGGGGGGAAAACAGACTAAAAATTCCCTTTGTTTCCATTTTGGCCTAATAAATTTCTCGGTATGTAATTTGTGACATAACTCTCCATTATTTTATAGGCATGTTTTCCACAAATCCTGCGTGGATCCCTGGCTTAGTGAACATTGTACCTGTCCTATGTGCAAACTTAATATATTGAAGGCCCTGGGAATTGTGGTATGTTTCCTATTTTATTTGTTATCACTTTTATGTATTATTATATGTATGTGTAATACAGTATAACACAATTGGCATAATAGGAGGTATGACTAAGACACACAAGAAAACACTGGCTATATTTGCCATGTAACCATGTAAGCCCAACATGACATTTTTTCCAGACTACTGAGAAGTCTAACCCATCTCAGAGAACTCCTGGAAGAGAAGGTAAATAACTGTACTAGTCCTTTTTTTTTATTTTATTAAATTTAAGAGATAAGGTTTCACTCTGTGGCCCAACTGCAGTGTAGTGGTACAATCATAGCTTACTATAACCTCGAACTCCTGGGCTCAAGCAGTCCTCCCACCTCAGCCTTCTGAGTAGCTAGGACTACAGGCACACACCACCATGCCTGGCTAACTTGTTTTTGTTTTTGTTTTTTTGAGAGAGAGTTCCGCTCTTGTTGCCCAGGCTGGAGTACAATATCATGATCTTGGCCCACTGCAGCCTCTGCCTCCCAGGTTCAAGCGATCCTCCTGCCTCAGCCTTCTGAGTAGCTGAGATTGCAGGTGCCTGTCACCACCCCCGGCTAATTTCTTGTATTTTTAGTAGAGACAGGGTTTCACCATGTTGTCCAGGCTGGTCTCCCTGACCTCAGGTGATGCATCCGCCTCAGCCTCCCAAAGTGCTGGGATTACAGGCATGAGCCACCGTGCCTGGCCACTTTTTTATGTTTTGAAGAGACAAGATGTTCAGGCTGGTCTCAAACTCCTGGCCTCAAGTGATCCTCCTGCCTCAGCCTCCCAGAGTGCTGAGATAATAGGCATGAGTCACCACACCTGGCATGGTCCACTTTAAAAGTGTGCTTCTGTTGGGTGAGGAGTATGAGATGAAGAAAGGGAGAAGGACATGATTTTTCTTCATTCCGACATCTTTTTTTAAAAGATAGGCTGTATGCTGTTGACTCTGTTCCAGTCGTAATCTCCTCTGTGCTTGGCATAATATAAAACTGTGTTCTTTAGCCTGAAGTTTGACTTTGATCTCTTGGGGGTTGGTAAGTTGCAAGCAGAGAAGGCAGACAGTGCCTGAAGCCCAAGGAGAACTGTTGACAACCATAGCCTGGCAGGGGCCATCACCAGGTGTGCCAGAGTCCAGCTGTGGCAGGTGCCAGGTCAACACTGACTTGAGTAACCAAGGACCTTGGTTAGTCCTTGCTTAAGAGAAGCATGTATATCCAGGGTTATGCTTTTTATCAGAAAATAACATAGTTTCTGGTCTCAAAGAATGAAAGAATAATGTCCTTATGGAACAAAAAGTTTAGTTTGATCCAACAGATGAACTCATTTTAGCTTGCAACCCAAAGAAGATCGAAGGCATCTTATTTTAAATATACTGTCAAACACAGTTTCAGTGTATACAGTTGGGTGGGCAGTAATGCCCCATTTGTCCTTTGTCTCCAGAGATCATGTCAGTGGTGATGCCATTTAACATGGGATTACTCAAAGTATCGGGTGTTACTGACACCATGGACTGGATAATCCCTTCTTGTTGGGGCTGTCTTACTGTGTCGCCCAGGCTGGAGTGCAGTGGTGTGATTCTCCTGCCTCATCCTCCCGAGTAGCTGAGACTACAGGCGCCCGCCACCACACCTGGCTAATTTTTTGCATTTTTAGTAGAGACGGGGTTTCACCGTGTTAGCCAGGATGGTCTCGATCTCCTGACCTCGTGATCTGCCCGCCTCAGCCTCCCAGTGTGCTGGGATTACAGGCGTGAGCCACCATGCCCACCCTGTTTGTTAAGTATATTAAGTGCTAATACTTTTCTCCTCTGTTTATAACAAAAATCCTTCTAAAATGTATTGCATGTTATCATGGATCCTTACATGTAATGAACATAAAAAAACCTCTTCTAACTGGGTGTGAGTCTAAGCATCATTTAGTGCACTGTGTTTTGCTTTTTTTAAAATAAGGCTTTGAGATGACCTGAAATGGTTCTTTTGCCCAGAAAGCCATTGGTTCCAGGTTTGGTTGGCTGAAACTTCTCTCTAGAAACATATAAACTTCTCACAGCCACCCCTCCCAGCTCTGCTTCTCATGTGCGGCCTGCTGCTGCATGCTGAGAGAACCAAAGGTTGTTAGGTAAACCGAACATGCACATTGTTACAACCAAAGACTTTTGGTGCTCACTTTTTAATTGGTAGACTGTGGCCCTAAGCAGCTCTATACCTCTCCCTCAGGATTAGGTGCTTAGGTTTTGAAACAGATCATTTTCTTATAGTTCAAAAGTCTTTTCAACTTTGACCTACTCTCGGTTTTATGCTTTACTTGTGTTTAAAGGCAGACGATACTTAAAAACTGACTACCAGAGAAATGGGGCTTTCGGAGAAGTTAGTAGGATGAAAGAGGTGTTTTCTATTACCTGGGATTCTTCAACATGGACATTTACCATGAAGTAAAGTAATAGTTTACTGTTTTAAACTGGATGTTTGGTATCTGTATGTTAATGATTACGACTCTCTGTGCCTGTGACCAGTTTTCTCTGATCTGCAGTGAAGTTTGATTTTCCTTTGTACCATTTCTGAGAAGAGATCTCTGTGCCTTTTGAAGAAAAACTCTTAGGGTGAGAGGAGAAGGAGTAGGTAGGTGGGCAGATAAATGAGAGGATATCACAGGGAAATAACTTAGTAAGGTCTTTGCAACAGGGTGTCAAACTTCAGAATCTTATGAAAGGATTTGTTTTCCTTACAATTATTTTTAACCTAGAAATATTTTGCAGCCGAATTTGCCATGTACTGATAACGTAGCATTCGATATGGAAAGGCTCACCAGAACCCAAGCTGTAAACCGAAGATCAGCCCTTGGCGACCTTGCCGGCGACAACTCCCTCGGCCTTGAGCCACTTCGAACTTCGGGGATCTCGCCTCTTCCTCAGGATGGGGAGCTCACTCCGAGAACAGGAGAAATCAACATTGCAGTAACAAGTAAGTGGGGGCCTCCGCTCAGGCACGGGGCATGTGACTGCCTATATGGGCATTCGGGACCATCAGGAGAGTCAAGGCACTCGCCTCAGCCTGCAACACAGACTGTAACCAAGAAAGGGATGTGTGTTTCTGTTAAAACAGGTATTTGGAAGAATGAAACGTTATTTATGATAAGTAGCTGTTGTGTTTGTGTATAATTAATAGGAATAGCTGCATTTGATGAGTAGCTATTGAGGTCTGTCTTAGTCGCTGTATTATAAACCTTGTTTTGAAATCATTGCATTACAAACAGGCGTGTAAAGGGAGAGGTTGGAAGGTGACACAGGCCCCCAGCAGCATTGCTGGTGTGTCGTGTGCTGTGAGCGCTGGTGTTCTCCACCTCCGGGGCTACAGGCTACTTAGTGGGAAACTCATCTATAATTTAAACCTAAAAATTCACAGTTCTTGGAAGATAGCCTGTTGCGCACTTTATTTTAAATTTTTTATGGAAGTTTGGTCTCTTGGCACTTAACTCTTTGGTATAATTGTACATGAGGTAGGAGAAAAGCCAAAGGACAATCTGCCTGAAAAAAAATACCGTGAACAAGTTATGAACATCTTCACATTGCACTGTCGACAAGCAGGAAAGAAATGCCGAGTATTTTGATGGCAGTGCCTAAGGACGGTGTGAGTGAGCTGATAGCGTGTGTGTGGGCCTCACAGACATTCACCCCTCAACAAGCCAGCTTTTCTCTTCACTTCCATTCTTTACATGTTGTTTTCATCTAACAACCTGTCACCCATCTTCCTTGTTGCCGCTCTGCTGTCGCCTTTTCCAGTACCTGCTGCTGCTTGCCTAGAGCATCAGACCCTGAGACTCGTGGGACCCCACTCCACTCTGGGAGTCAGTGAAATGGATGACACTGTTACAGAATGTTTTCTCCTTTACATATTAAGACTTGTGTGGTCTGTTCAATCCAAGTATTCATGTTTTTAACCAACCAGACGTTGTTGTTAGAAAATGGTTCCCCAGGTTTTATTCTGTCATCTGTCTAACTCAGAGAGCCCTCATTCAGTTATGCAGCAGGGAAAACTATGCTTTGAGCGTAGTTTGGCTCATTTCGCACCATCTCTCAGTGATTCATTTTGATAGCATTTCATGGTTTTCTTTCTTCGGTGTTTAGGTTTTGTGGTCTACAGTTTTAAAACTTGATTGAGTAGTAATAAAGAACACAAAGGTTGTTGGTTTATTAGTGAGTTTTTCAAGTCCTTCATTGATCAAACATTTATTGAGCACCTACTACTTACTACATTAAATACTGATCCCATTATATTTTATATAGAAATGTCCTTTCAAAACCTTTTGCTTTGATGATAAAAAAGATTACTTCATGTACCAAATTAATCACCGTTAGCAGAATTTACACATGATGTTAGTAAATAAAATTCATGTGATTGAACTAAACCACGGCTACCTCTGCTTTCCCTCTGAAGCTCTATAGCACCATAGCAACCACAGTGCATCCAACTGCACCCACTGTGTGCAAGGCACTGTGCTAAGTAGGCACTGGGGGCAGAGGTAGCCAGGCCCGCTGCAGGGGGACACTGTGGAAATGCCACCAGCATATGGGGTGTTTTATGATGGTGTCTACTTCCTTTTGTTACTAGTTTTTAAAATTGAAATCACACACACAAAGACGTGCAAATATGGGATGGTATACTCAGAATTTGGAAACATAGATGTGACGAAGTTCTACAAGGTAGTCTACATATGTAAAAGTCTCCAAGAAGAAGAAAGAGGATACTGTCTTAAGTTCCTTGATGGTGATGGCATTCGGCTCTTGATTTTTTAAAATGCCATATACATTTTCCCTAACTTAAAACATTACAGGTTAAAATGGTGGGTTTTATATGTGGTCTTGAACGTTCATGCGATTAAATAAAAAGCTTCAATCTACTGATGAGGAAGTTTGTAGTTTGAGAGGCAGTGGCTGTACTGATGTCTAAACAGTAGGGGTTTACTAAGCATTTTCATAACATAAGCTAAGCTGGGCAGAGAAATGCTCATAGAGCACACTCCGGACCCAGAAGTCCTCCAGAGCAGTGCTTCGTGACCTTCCGAAAGTCACCACCTTTAAAATCTAACAAAAGTATGTTTTTCTAGAAAAAGGCCTATGCACACACAGTTTTGCATGCGGGGTTAGGATTTGTGGAAGCCAGATTGAGAGACACACATGTTGTATACAGCTTGTGCATAAAATATTTGGCAGTCCACGTGTAAATAGTTCTCTCTTCCTTCTTGCAGATATATAGGTAATTTTATTGTATAACATTTTGTTAAAAAAGCCCTAGTCAGTGTATACTCTAAGAAATATTTTAGAGTTAAGACTTTTTAACAAGTCAGATCGGTTCTTAGGTTGTTTTTGAGGTTCTCAATAAATACTGTTTTTAAAATGTTACCTTGACAACAGCGGCTCTGAAAAGGTAAGGGAAAATATCTAGATGGAGAGAGAGAGACAGGCTAGATGAAAATCCTTAGAGTTGTAAGCACCAAAGGTTTCCAGCTCTTTGGCAGCCAAGTACCCGGTCAGTCCCCCGCCCTTCCTACTTCTGCGTGTCACAGCCTGGACAGCCAGTGCTGCTCCTCGGCAGTGGGGTCGGGAAGAGTAGTTTCTGGTTTCTTGCGACACCAGTGAGATGTCCTTTTTACGTAAATATCCCAAGTAAGCCCATGCGTAAGAGAGAAGAATGTAGCCATGGATGCCATGGGAGGCCGGCTTGCAGACTGCTGGGAGCACCCACAGGACCTGGAGAACCGCTGCTCCATGCTCCTCAGCCTTTGACTAAGAATGAAAGCCATGCAGAAATGACAGAATGAAGAAGGAAAGAAGGCTATAAATATGCTTAGTCTGCTTTACTGCCATTTACATTAACAATGAAAAAAGTCTATGTCCATGTGCAATTTTATATACATATTTTCACCACACACTTTTTGGTGGCTACACTGCTCACAGACCTCAGGACCTAAATGGAAGAAATGGTTGGGCCATGCTTTCCTTTCTCCCTTGCAGCTTTCACCAGTACTCCACTAACCTTCTCCAGTTAGTAGCTCTCTGGCAAACCTCCTGCTTCACTTCCTTGGGCCAATCTTGGCTTACACCTCCGTTGACGTCTGCTTCGTTGCATTTGAGGGAAATGTTGGCATCGATTTGACTTAAACCTTCTCCCCAGAGTGATTTCCTCCCTTTCCTTTGTCAACAGAAGAATGGTTTATTATTGCCAGTTTTGGCCTCCTCAGTGCCCTCACACTCTGCTACATGATCATCAGAGCCACAGCTAGCTTGAATGCTAATGAGTAAGTAACAAATTGTTTTTTGGATTGCATGTGCCAGATGATCCCAGGAAAACACATGGAGCAATTTTCACAAAGGTGGTGAGAATTGGCTTTCCACCAGTTTCATACTGATCCTGGTGGGATCATATCTAGCAAAATACTTTATTTCATGAACATATATTTTTAGTCAGTAACACAGATTGGGAATTCACCTTATTCAACAAGAACAGCTCATTTGAGAAAAGATCCAGAGGTTTTCATTAGCCACAGGCTTAGAATGAATTAGCAGTGTAATGCAAATGGCAAAGGAACAGTATAGAGTGTAAAAGGCTGCCAGTGTCCTCATCGCTGACGGGAAGAGCCCCACTTTGTGTTCATCACACTTACCTGGAGCCTTGCATGTCTAGCTTCTGGGGAAGCCCCGGCACCCATGCCTGTAGTCAGGACCAGTGTCTCGGGTACTTGGCCTGCAGGAAAGAAGCAATTTAAAAGACCCGCTGTTTCCAGATATCAGGACAGCTGTGAGGAGGAAGAGAAAATAAGTCTTAAGCGCTATCTCCACGGACAAAATGACGACCAAAGAGCAGGCTCCATGACTGCAGGCTTCACCTCAGTAAAAGGAAGGACATCTGTCAGTGAGGTTGCTTAGTGGCAGGGTGGTTTGCTGTAGGGCATGCCCAGGACTGGGAATGCAGGCTTGTCAGGGGTGCTATAGTGAGGTGTTTTCAGAGGACGGAAGATTGGGCTAGATGACTGTTATGGTCCATTTTGATGCAGTGCTGTTCCAAGAGTAGTTTTCCGTAGGGATAAGATATAGAAAGGGTTTTTTATTTTTGCTTTGTTTCGTTTTGTTCTAAATTTCGGACATTTACTGAGGATATCGTTCAGTCCTTTCTTTTACCAATATTCATGAAAACTAATTAGAGATGAAAGCAACCCTGGGGCACTGCCCACATTTGAACCTCAGTTGGTGTGGGTGGAATTCACACCATCGCCCTACTCAATTATGTCCTGATACTTTAATTGATGAGTAATAACCAAACTACTTCATGCAGTTGATTTAATTGCCCATTGTCTGGCTATAGAAACAATGGGCAAGTGGCTTCCACTTGGCAGTGACATGTGTTCCTAGATCTAAACCTAATCTGTGGGCTAGATACCTGCAGGAAGTGCCCGCTGGCATCCGTGAGCCCGTACGTGTTGGGGCTCACAGACGTCAGGGTCGGGTGGCACTCCCCAGCCTTCAGAGGAGCACTGCACTGATCCAGCAGGTGAACCACTGGCTGCTGCTGTTGGCCACCCATGCAGTTTCCTTCAGCACGGCGCACCTAATTCCTTGACTCTAGGGTCACACACACCTGGATTTGGCTCTCAGCTCCTCCATTTTTCGGTTGTAAGACCTGGGCAGTTTTATTTATTTGAAGCTCCTTGTAGTCATTCATAAACAGATAACGCTGGGACCATGTGGCAGGGTTGTTATGAGAATCAGCATATAAAATGCTTAGCACAGTGCCTGGTACATAAGAAGTGCTCAATAAATGTTAGCCAAGCCAATGCCACCGCAGTGCTATTGAAGTTCTGTTAGGAAGATGGCCATCTGCCTTTATTGTCTGAGAATTGAATTTAATTTCTTCCATGAAATAGGATACAGAACCATAGTAACTCTGTGAGTAGCTGTGATTCAAACCTTATTTTGGAGGGAAACACTTATTTCACCCACAACCACCTCTTTTGCTTACTCCCATGCTAACCCATCAGGCAAGATAGTAATATAAGCCTACTTCTCAAAAAGTTCACAAATGAGTGATAACCAATACAAGCAAATAATTACACTAGGCACTTTTCGAGAATTATTGGGTAGTTTAATAGTCACTTGACTGTCACTCAGAATCCGTCTGATGTTCAGTTCATTTATCAGATTAAAATGAGAGTTGCTCAGTAGACATGTTACCTATTAGAAATCATAGTATCTGGGCCATAATATTTTAGTTCTGTGCCTAAATGCCTGCATGACTCAGAATCTAAGTCATGGATCTTACATCCATGCCTTAGTCCAACCCTTCTCCCATTAGCGGTTGTAGAGGGTTGATTTCACAGTTGTTCATTTGGTTATTATTTCTGTGCCTTCAGTCAAAACCACTGAAGGACAATATTCACGATCCCATTTAGAGAGAAAAATGGAGAGAGTGTGTATGTGTGTGCGTGTTGTGTATGCACACATGTGGATACAAGCAAGGATGGTCACCAGAATATGAATGGTGATTATCTTACGTTAGAATCTGGGGCAATGTCTTCTTCAATGTGTGCTTTTGTGTGTTGTGTGTGTGTTTTTTTTTTTAACAGTAAACATGAATTAATCTTTTTAAAGGCAGTTTTTATTGTGGCAGATGATAGGAAAGATAATAGTACTTTTACCCAATGTCTTTTTCTCAAAAATGTCAATGACAAATTCCTAGTGATTTTATTCCAGAAAAAAGTTTATTTTAGCAAATAAATTTGTAATTATTATTTATTAATGAATTTTTCAACATCTATTTGATTTCTGTTTTTGCCTTTATCTACCAAGAAACTTACAACCAAAATAAGATTTTTTTTTTCACCTTAATTGCCCTGGCTGAATTTTCTGGGTAACCTCATCCATTTGTAAAATAGTCATATATAAACAGATTTCATCTCTTGGCATTTTAACGACTGTCTGAAAATTGATACTGAACTTCACCTCTATGCATATACCTACTAGAATAGTTTACTTCTTTGGCAGTGTTACTAGTCACTGTTCTTGTGCATTACTATTCAAGCAAGTCCCTGACCCTGTCTACTCACTGTTGAAACCCTGTAGGCACGATGTAAGGGCAGTGTGTGGGACCCAGGTGGTCCAGGGACCCCTGCCATGGGTGGGTTGCTGACCACACAAGGAAGATCCCCACAAGGGATGCAAGCCCCCATCCCTCCCTCACCATGCTTGGTGCATTTACCAAGGGCTTGGTGCTGTTGGCTTCAATCAGAAGTCCATCAAAAAGCCCTTGGGTTTGGAGTCACTGCCCTTCTATTATGATTAAATACTATTTATTTAAGTACTGTAACTAATTATACATTAAATTTTTTTAGCACTGCAAACAGATCTGGTAAATTTTGAAACTTTGCAAATATAAACAGGATGATAGTCAAAGAAGCAAATAAATGTAAGGTAAATATATTTATGTATTGGCTTCTCATACCTCTGTTTCTTAGTACCTAGGTAAGCAAGGTTATCGAATTTCAATTCCCAAAAGGGGTCTTTTGCTCTACTTGGTTATTCATATAAACCTTGTGAAATGTCAACATTTACTAACTGATATTTGTGTCACTCTAGTTTTCCCTCAAAATAAAAATAAATATTTTTATTATTTGTATTTGAGGAACATATACAAATATATAGCAGAGATTTTAAGTTTAATGGGAGGTGTGACTAGGTATCCCCTAGAGCCTTTTTCCAGTTGCTAGATTCTGATTCATAGAAACCATGTTCTAAGATTTGCAGAGAAGGGTAGCTCATTATTCAAGATTCAAAAAAGTCTTGGCATGAGGAAATGAATCTGAAGTGGTAAAGGTGATGAAATAACTAGAGCAGATGTTCCAGTGGCATAACCTGAGATCAGGAAGCCCTGGCTTCTTGTAGCAGGTCCACCGGGAAACTGCTGGTGAGCTTCCTCCTCTTAGTGTAGTATCAGAAATTTATATATATAAACTCCTTTATATAAAAAGAGTTGATGTTTCTATTTTACTCTCAGTATTTCTGAATTATTTTGCTCAGTACTCTTTTTTTTTTTTTCTTTGAGACGGAGTCTTGCTCTGTTATCCAGGCTAGAGTGCAGTGGTGCCATCTCGGCCCACCACAACCTCCACCTCCCAAGTTCAAGCAATTATCTGCCTCAGCCTTCTGAGTAGCTGGGATCATAGGCACCCACCACCACGCCTGGCTAATTTTTTTGTATTTTCAGTTGAGATGGGGTTTCACTATCTTGGCCAGGCTGGTCTTGAACTCCTGACCTGGTGATCTGCCTACCTTGGCCTCCCAAAGTGCTGGGATTACAGGCATGAGTGCTCAGTACTCTTTTTAAGAGGAATATTGAGAAACTAGCCCAACATAAAAGGGTCTGCAAATTTAATTATTTGATGTCTCGGGGATACTTGTTTTGGAAGACAGGGGACCGGGTGAGATGAGAGGTGTTTCCAGGTGTTTGAAAGTCTCTTAAAGATGAGAATAACTACTGTTTATTGAATGCCTTCCAAGATCTTAGTCCTACACTGGTCTCTTTTACCCATATTGCCTGGTTTAATATTCAAAAGAGTCTCATGGTGACTAACCAGTGCATACAGAGACACGCTTACTCTGTATTTCTGGAGCTCTGGAGATATCTACAGGGAGGTAGATTTCCACTTGACATACGAAAGAGCTTTGTGACCTGGCACGGTAACTCACGACTGTAATCCCAGCACTTTGGGAGGCCGAGGCGGACAGATCACCTGAGGCCAGGAGTTCGAGACAAGCCTAGCCAACATGGTGAAACCCCATCTCTACTAAAAATATGAAAATTAGCCGGGTATGGTGGCAGGTGCCTGTAATCCCAGCTAAGGCTGAGGCAGGAGAATCACTTGAACCTGGGAGGCAAAGGTTGCAGTGAGCCGAGATCGCCCCGTTGCACTCCAGCCTGAGTGACCAGAGTGAAACTCTCTCTCAAAAAAAAAAGAAAAGAAAAAGAGAGAAAGAGAGAGAGAAAAAGAGAGAAAGAAAGAAAGAAAGAAAGGAAGGAAGGGAGGGAGGGAGGGAAGGAAGGAAGGAAGGAAGGAAGGAAGGAAGGAAGAAAGAAAGAAAAGAAAAGAAAAGAAAAGAAAGAAAACAAGAAAACTTTGTATTAGTTAAAATTGTCCATCCAAAACACGGGACACTTTGAAAGCTAGCGAGCCTGCACCAGGACCTAAATCTTCAGACAGAAGCTACAGGATAGAGCTGTTCACAGGCCGACCTCACGTCAGGTAGAAGGCTCTAAGACTCATCCTGTGCTGAGGGTCCCTCTTGAATTGTCCTAGGAGTGATCAGAGGCCGAGGAGAGGTGTTGGGTTCTCTTTCAGTTACCTGTTTTAGAACTTTAAATATCAAAAGCAGCGTTTTTCAGACTTTTTAAAAACCATCTCCTACTGTAAGAGATACATTTTGCATTGTGACCTAGTACTCCCATATGTAACTGAAACAAATTTCACAGACACTTCCCTGACTGCGTGCAGTATTCTCTGATGTAGTCAACCCTCTGCCTTGTTGTTAATATTAGTTGTTAACTCCTAAATTGATTTTAAAAACCATTAATAGGTTGTATGCTTTAGTTTGAGAAACACTTGTCTAAAGAATTTTGAAATTTTAGTTCTCAGCCTGATAACCTTTTGCTCACACAACCTGTCTTGTAACAATTCCTGAAAAGATTTAAAATTAACCTCTGTTTGAGGTGTATTGCTGGATAGTGGATCCTCTTCTTTCTCTTAGTATTTATTCTCCTTGTAGCCAATCTGAGTGTGAGATACATATACACAAAAGAATAAATCAGGGCTTTGAGGGAGTGAGTGACTCTGGAGGGATGCCATAGGAAGAAGGCCCCTGGAATTCAAACCCAGCACCTCTGGTTCCAGCCTTTTCCTTTAAACTGCTTGCATTTGACTACTTCGGAGAGGAGGATAGTGTCAAATAATGTGGTTGAAGAAGACAAATTTCGTTTCCTAAAAATACAGTGGCAACATGAGTATTAAAGGCAGTGGGAACTTGCATTGGACTTCTCTGCTCTCTTTGGCAGTGGTTATTATTTTGCTTTATTTTATTTATTTACTTGAGACAGAGTCTCACTCTGTCACCCAGGCTGGAGTGCAATGGTGCAATCTCGACTCACTGCAACCTCTGCCTCCCAGGTTCAAGCGATTCTCCTGTCTCAGCTTCCCAAGTAGCTGGGACTACAGGCACCCGCCACCGTCCCTGGCTAATTTTTGTATTTTTAGTGGAGATGGGGTTTTGCCATGTTGGTCAGACTGGTCTCAAACTCCTGACCTCAGGTGATCCACCTGCCTCAGCCTCCCAAAGTGCTGGGATTACAGGCGTGAGCCACTGTGCCCAGCCTATAATTTCTTTAAGAGGCAACAAGATAAAGTAGATTTAAAAACTCGATTACCCCTTGGAAGTCTTTAATATTCAGTTTTTCTGAGGAACTACTAGAAAATGTGTTACCTTAAATAGGAACTACAAGAAATAATAAAGTACAGAGCTTTATGTGAAGTTGTGAATATCCTTTATACCAGAGGTTTTTCAAAAAAGTTGACAACGCCCCCTCATTCATTGAGATGCCATTTCCCAAGTAGGCTCCTGGGCTTGTGCCAAGCACTGGGCTCGCGGTGCTGAAACTTAACAGAGACCTGGCCTGGCCGCACTGGAGCTCAGGACTATGCCCTCATGTGCGTACTGATGTGGCTGGAGAGTAAGGGAGTATGCAAAGGCACTTCTGGGTCATGCCTGCAGAGCTGCTGCTTTACCTTTGGGGAAGCTGAAAAGGCTGCATGGAGGAGTGACTTAGGAACCAGCCTGGGCATAATTAGGGCACACAGTGAGGACCTCACAGACCAGGATCAGGGAGTTGTGTGGTTTGGTGTGTCTACCGTAGGTGGTGGTGGCAGTAGGCAGGAGACAGAATTTGGACTTTATTCTTGTAAAGAGCTGGTAATGGGCTCTAAGGCTTTTCAGCAGAGAGATATTCCTAGTGGCTGCGAAGCTGCTTGCTGTGGTAGAGCATGGAGGCAGGAAGATAGATTAGGTAAAAACAGGGAGTTGAAGGAGGAAGTCAGGGTGGCGGGCAGGAGCTGAAATCAAGAGTTGCTGGAGAGTTGTATAATAACCAAAGCTTGTGTGGTTTGAAGCAGAGATCTGGAGCCCAGCTGAAAGAAAGAGATCAATGCTAACAGCTCGATTTGGGGACCCTGGAAATGAGCAGGAATCCAAGGCATCAGAAAGCCAGGGCAGTGCCACAACACAGGGCTGCAGAGAGGGCAGCAGGAGCTGGGTCAGCGCGGGGGCTCGTCAAAAGGTCATAGGCTCTTTTTCCACCTGATACAAGGACAGAAACACACATACACAAGGTCTGGAGGATTCCTGTGAGACAGCCATACATCCCTGTCACTTCAGAATAAGTAAGGACATTCTTGTTTGAGGGGTAAGAGGAGCATTTTTTAAAAGCCAACAGCTACAGATTTCAGCACCCTCAGCATTCAGAACATGTATGTAAACCAGGATAAGCTGTAAATTGTGTGATAATCATCCCTGTGTATTTAAACAACACGCCATGGGCCTGACCTTTTCCTTCATTCTTTTGGGCATATTAAAGCACCTCTAAGGTGGATGAGTCAGTCACCTGCAGATCTGAAACTGCTGATTTTGGGAAAACACTTAATGGCTTCCTGGCCTTACCAGAGGGGTTGGGAAATGGCTAGGGACAGCGCAGGCCACCCTTCAGTTAGGGTCACTTCTCTGTTACTTTAAACATTTGACTACTCTTTAACTAATTTATGACTTCTTTTTTCCTTTTATTCCATAGGGTAGAATGGTTTTGAAGAAGAAAAAAAAACTGCTTTCTGACTGATTGCCTTGAAGGAAAAAAGAACCTATTTTTGTGCATCATTTACCAATCATGCCACACAAGCATTTATTTTTAGTACATTTTATTTTTTCATAAAATTGCTAATGCCAAAGCTTTGTATTAAAAGAAATAAATAATAAAATAAAAAGACTGCGCTGTTGAGTATTATTAACCAGACCTGTGTTTCGAGGGCTGATTTGGAGACCGCAGACCCGGATTGCATTTGTGTTTCAGAGACAGAATGTGCTCCTGGCTCCCGTGAGAGGAACAGGGATTGACACTTACTATTGGTGTCTTCACATGGGCTCCTACCCACATAGGGCGCAAGAGTGGGGACATGCTGCTGCTGATGCCTCTTAGGGTGGTCAGTTGATTTACTCATTCTTCAAGGTGGACATTCGTTTTCTGATAATTTCTTCTTTGTGGTTAATCAGCCTTCCCCAGAGCTTCAGCACCCCCAGCAGCAGGGACTTGGAACATTTCTCCCCACTGTGCTTCTGCACCCAACAGAGTGCTTTGCACATAGTAAGTGCTCAATAAATATTTATGGAATGAAGGAATAAGTGTAAAAAAGATTTTCCAAGCCACACCTAATTAGTAATAAATTATATCTGTCTGAGATTTTTTTTTTTTTTTTACCTACTTTGTGTTCTTTTAAAAACAGCAAATTCAAAAAAGTAGGGTGAGAGCAATTTTACATGTGCCAATGAAGTATTTTTGCTTTGCTGATGAGGAGAATTTCAAAATATTTTGTTACATTGAATTATATTCTTGAAGGATTTTCAGTATTTGTAAATGTTTGCAGCAGTGAATTTTTAATCTTCTACCTCAGCCTACCTGAGGAGTGAGAACATATATTCCTATTGAAAACAGGGGTTCACCTCAGTAGCCATGCTCAAATCAGTAGGGGGCTGAAAGGATTTTGGTAATTGAAATATAATTCACATACCATAAAATTACCCTTGTAGAGTGTATATTTCAGTAGTTTTTAGTATAGTCACAAAGTTGTGCTACCATCACCACTATCAAATTCAAGAACATTTTCATCACGCCATAAAGAAACCTCATACTCATTAACAGTAACTACTCACCCCTGCCAGCCCTGGAAACCTGGAAATCTACTCATTGTTGTGGATTTTCCTGTTCTGGGCATTTCATGTGAATAGAACCATATAGTATGTGGCCTTTTGTGTCTGGCTTCTTTGACTTAGCATAATGTGTTCACAGTTCATACATGTTACAGCATGTGTCAGTACTTCTTTGTGTGACTAACACTCCATAGTATGGATGTACCACATTTTGTTCTGCTGGTGGACGCTTGACTTGTTTCCACTGTTTGGCTGTTATGAATAATGTTGCTATAAACATTCATGAACAAATTTTGGCATGAATATATATTTTCAGTTCTCTGGATATGTCCCTAGGAGTGCAATTGCTGGATTATGTTATAACTGTATGTTTAACTTCTTGAGAAATTGCCAAAATACTCTTCAAAGCAGCTGCACCATTTTGCATTCTCACCAAGAACGTATGAGGGTTGCAATTTCTTCACAACCTCCCTAACACCAGTGACTGCCTGTCTTTTTTCTTATAGATGTCATAGTGGGTGTGAAGGAGCTGTCTCATGTTTTTAACGTGCATTACCCTAGTGACTAAAGATTCAACATCTTTTCGTGTGCTTTTGGTCATTTTCTCTTTTCTTTGGAGAAATGTCTATCGCAGTGCTTTGCCCATTTTTAAATTGGACTTTTTTGTTGTAAGAGTTCTTTGTATGTTCTAGATACTAGGCCTTTATCAGACAGGTGATTTGAAATATTTTCTCCCATTCTCTATTTATTCACTTTCTTGGTAGTGTCTTTCAAAGCATAAAGTTTTAAATTTGGATGGAGTTGAATATGTCTATTTTTTCCTTTGATTGATTGTACTTTAGATGTCTAAGAAAGTATTACCTAATTTAAGGTCACAAAGACTTCTAAGAACAATATCGTCTTTGCTCTTACATATTTAGATCTTTGATGATCCATTTTGAGTTAATAATTTGTATATGGTGTAAGGTAGGGGTCTTACCTTCAGTCTTTTGCATGTGGATGTTCAGTTTTCCCAGTGCCATTTGTTTAAGAGACTTTTTCTCCATTAAATGGTCTTGGCACCCTTGTCAAAAATCAATTGAGTATAATGTATGAGTTTATGTCTGGACTCTCAATTCTTCCATTGATTTCATAATAAGTTTTGAAATTGGGAAGTGTGAGTTCTCCAACTTTGTTCTTTTTCAAATTTGTTTTCTTTATTCAGAGTCCCTTGCATTTCTCAATGAATTTTAGAATCAACTTCTCAATCTCCGTAAAAAAAAAAAAAAAAAAAAACTAGGGTTTTATAGGGATTGCACATTTGTAGATCATTTTAGTTGGCATTGCTGTCTCAACAATATTGCCTTCCAGCTCATGAGCATGGGATATTGTTCCACATGTTTAATTTCTGTAGAACTGTGATTAATTTTTGTACATTGATCTTTTATCCTACAACATTGCTGAACTCATTTATTCTCATTTTTTTTGTGGATTCCTTGGGGTTTTCTGTCTACAAGATCATGTCATCAGCACATAGAGATCATTTTTCTTCTTCCTTTCCAATCTGGATGCTTATTTATTTTATTCTCGTGCTTAATTGTTCCTGGCTAGAACCTCAAATAGTAGATTGTTGAATGGAAGTGGTGCAAACAGACATCCATGTGGTGTTGTGATCTTGTAGGGAAAAACTTTCCGTCATCACCGATTATGAAGTTAGCTATTAAGACTTTCATAGATTAGATACCCTTTATCAAGTTGAGAAAGTTACCTTCTATTTCTAGCTTACTGAACGTTTTTATCGTGAAACAGTTTTTGATTCTGTCAAAAGCTTTGTGTCTATTGAGATGATCATGTGAGTTTGCCCTTTATTCTATTCTATCCTATGAATATGATGTATTATATTGATTTTCTTACACTGAACCAATCCTGGAATAAATCCCACTTGGTCATAATGTGCAATACTTTTTATATTTGCTGGATTTAGTTTGTTAGTATTTTGCCGAGGATTTTTGCATCTATATTTATAAGGAATATCGGTGTGTAATTAATTTGTATGTCCTTATCTGACCTTGGTAGCATAATGCTGCCATGATACAAACAATTATGAAGTGTTCTTTCCTCTTCTGTTTTTTGGAAGATCTTAGGAAGAATTGTGTTAATTCTTTAGATATTTGGAAGCCATCTGGTCCTGGACTTTCCTTTGTAGGAAGTTTTTTGATTTCCAACTCATTCTCTCCTCACTTAGAGGCCTATTCAGGTTTTCTATTTATGGTTGAGACAGTTTGAGTCATTTGTATCTTTCTAGGAATTTATCCTTTTTGTTTTATTGATTTTTCTCTCTTCTATTCTCTATTTCATTAATTTTTACTCAAATCTTGTTTTTTTTTTGTTTTGTTTTTGAGACGTCTCATGTCTCGCTCAGTCACCCAGGCTGGAGTGCAGTGGCACAGTCTCAGCTCACTGCAGCCTTGAACTCCCTGACTTAAATGATCCTCCTACCTCAGCCTTCCAAAGTGGTAGGATTACAGGCTTCACCCACCACACCTGGCCTTACTCAAATCTTTATTTCCTTTCTTCTACTTGGTTTAGGTTTAGTTTTTTCTTTTTTAAGGTAGAAGGTGAGGTTATTGATTTGAGGTCTTTTTTATTTAATGTAGTTGTTTATAGCTATAAATTTCCCTCTGAGTCCGGTTTCACCCGTTTGTAAATTTTGATATGTTGTGGCTTTTATTTCATCTCTGGTTTCCCCTGTTACTTCTTCTTTGGCCCGTTGGTTATTTAGGAGTATATTGTTTGAATCCTGTGTGTTCATAAATTTCACAAATTTCCTTCTGTTACAGATTGCCAGTTTCATTCTAAATTCAGTTATTGGTTGGAGAACATACTTTGTATGATTTCAATCATAAATTTATTAAGGCTTCTCTTATGACCTAACATGGTCTGTCCTGGAGAATGTTCCATGTGCACTTAAGAATGTACATATCTGCTATTGTTGGATAGACTGTTCTGTAGATGTGTATTAGATCTAGTTAATCGTGTTGTTCAAATCTTCCCTTTCCTTATTTTTCTTCTCTGTAGTTCTAGAAATTGTTGAATGTGAGTATTATCTCTAGTATTGTCAAATTATCTGTTTCTCCCTTTTATTCTGTCTATTTTTGCTTCATGCAGTTTGGGGCTCTGTTGTTAGGTGCATATGGGGTTGAAGAATGTTTTAAAGCTGCACCGGTTATTCATACACCTCTATCCATTGAGATTCCCTGGTTCAGTGGCCCTCCTGGTATTACCAGCCAACTCAGAATGACAAAGTTCAGCCGAGCATGTTTGGCCTTGTTTTCTAGAGTGAGCTCTCTTGTATTGGTATCTTCCTCAGTAAAAAGGTTTTTCCGGCCGGGCGCGGTGGCTCAAGCCTGTAATCCCAGCACTTTGGGAGGCCGAGACGGGCGGATCACGAGGTCAGGAGATCGAGACCATCCTGGCTAACACGGTGAAACCCCGTCTCTACTAAAAAATACAAAAAACTAGCCGGGCGAGGTGGCGGGCGCCTGTAGTCCCAGCTACTCGGGAGGCTGAGGCAGGAGAATGGCGTGAACCCGGGAGGCGGAGCTTGCAGTGAGCTGAGATCCGGCCACTGCACTCCAGCCCGGGAGACAGCGCAAGACTCCGTCTCAAAAAAAAAAAAAAAAAAGGTTTTTCCTCTGGTAGTATCTCATAAATTCATGGTATAGTTCCTCCCCACCTGGTTTCGTCTCTGCGGAAATCAAAGCAGTTCTTCCTTTTTCTTTCCTTCTCTCCTTATTTAACGGTGATTCATTATTTTCCTTCATCAGCAGTCATCAGAAGATGCTGAAGTACATCAGGAGACATAGGACTTTTAATGACAGTGTTACTCTTTCTACTAACTTAATGTGCTTTCTTTTCACATTGTTGCGAGTCATAATATTAAGTAAGACTTTAAAAAAATAAATGCTGTTGAAGGCCAGATAGAGAATTTTTTGCAAGAGCTAAGAAGTGAAATGAGTGAATTAATAGATTGGGACTTCCCATCAGTCTTAGGGAACATTTGTCATCTGACATTGAAATTTGAACCTGTTTGTGACTTTGAGATTTAACAGACATTATTTATTTTTCACAATTTAATCATGGTCTCAGTAACCATGAAGGTGTATTTTGTGTGCACATGTGCATGCTTGTGCACCTTAAACATGTATTTTTGTTCCTAAAACCAGAAATACAATTAGTATCAAAATGCAGTTATTTAGGCTGGGTGGGGTGGCTCACACCTGTAATCCCAACACTTTGGGAGGCTGAGGCGAGTGGATCACTTGAGCCCAGGGGTTTGATACCAGCCTGGCCAACATGGCAAAACCACACCTCTATTAAAAATACAAAACTTAGCCAGGCACGGTGGCAGGTGCTTATAATTCCAGCTACTTTGGAGCCTGAGGCAGGAGAATCTGTCGCTTGAACCCTGGAGGTGGAGGTTGCAGTGAGCTGAGATTGTGCCATTTCGCTCCAGCCTGGGTGATGGAGTGAGACGCTATCTCAAGAAAAAGAAAAAAAGTTATTTAATAGGCATGATGCTATCAACTGTCAACCTTAAATAATGAGATTCAGAAAATATCATAAAGTATAGAGTTTGTGGCCGGGCGCGGTGGCTCAAGCCTGTAATCCCAGCACTTTGGGAGGCCGAGACGGGCGGATCACGAGGTCAGGAGATCGAGACCATCCTGGCTAACACGGTGAAACCCCGTCTCTACTAAAAATACAAAAACTAGCCGGGCGAGGTGGCGGGCGCCTGTAGTCCCAGCTACTCGGGAGGCTGAGGCAGGAGAATGGCGGGAACCCGGGAGGCGGAGCTTGCCGTGAGCTGAGATCTGGCCACTGCACTCCAGTCCGGGCGACAGAGCGAGACTCCGCCTCAAAAAAAAAAAAAAAAAAAAGTATAGAGTTTGTTCAAGCACAGAGCTTGAGGATGGCCACCCAGGAAAACAGCAGCTTCAAACAAATGGGATCAGTGTTCCAGTCTGGAGAAGTTAAGGTATCACTTATATAGGCAGAGACAGAAGTTTTGGCAAGATTATGCCATCTTCCATATGAGGCTAGTGAGTATGTTACAGTGATCTGGTTGATTACAGATTGCTCCTTGAGGAGGGGCAGTGATCTGAGGGGTCTTATCTCTGGTCTTAATTATTTACAGAATTTTTTTTTTTTTTTTTTTTTTGAGACGGAGTCTCGCTCTGTTGCCCAGGCTGGAGTGCAGTGGCATGATCTTGGCTCACTGCAAGCTCCGCCTCCCAGGTTCATGCCATTCTCCTGCCTCAGCCTCCCGAGTAGCTGAGACTACAGGCACCTGCCATCAGACCAGGCTAATTTGTATTTTTAGTAGAGACAGGGTTTCACCATGTTAGCCAGGATGGTTTCCATCTCCTGACCTTGTGATCCACCCGCCTCGGCCTCCCAAAGTGCTGGGATTACAGGCGTGAGCCACCGCCCCAGCCTATTTACAGAATTTTTAAAAGGCAGAAGTTGCAGCCAGATGCCACGTGACTCAGGCTGCACAGCCACATTCCTCTGAAGTCTCAGGATAATTTAAAGTTACAACAGCTTTTAAGTTTGAATTATTTAATTTCACATAACTAAGAAGTCAGATTTACAAATAGAAGCAATGTATAAAGTTGAATAATTTTTGTTTACTATTTAAAAAATTCGAGATGAAAATTTAATCTCGGCCGGGCGCGGTGGCTCAAGCCTGTAATCCCAGCACTTTGGGAGGCCGAGACGGGCGGATCACGAGGTCAGGAGATCGAGACCATCCTGGCTAATACGCTGAAACCCCGTCTCTACTAAAAAAAAATACAAAAAAAAAAACTAGCCGGGCGAGATGGCTGGCGCCTGTAGTCCCAGCTACTCGGGAGGCTGAGGCAGGAGAATGGCGTAAACCCAGGAGGCAGAGCTTGCAGTGAGCTGAGATCTGGCCACTGCACTCCAGTCCGGGCGACAGAGCGAGACTCCGTCTCAAAAAAAAAAAGAAAATTTAATCTGATATTTCAGAGTTTTAAACCCTTCTTGGACAAACTTGTAATGCAAGAGACATAGGTTGTTTTGTCTTTGTTTTTTCTTTTTCTTTTTTTTTTTTTTTAATATTTTTCTAGAGTATTTTCAGCTTGGACAACATAGCAAGACCCCATCGCTACAAAAAATTTAAATTAGCTGGGCATGGTGGCTTATTATAGCCCTAGCTACTCAGGAGGCAGAAAGATTGCTTGAGCCCAGGAGTTCAAGGATACAGTGAGCTATGGTTGCACCACTGCACTCCAGCCTGGGCATCACAGCAAGACCCTGTCTTAAAAAAAAAAAAAAAGAAATTGGCTGGGCATGGTGGCTCAGGCCTCTAATCCCTGCAATTTTGGGAGGCCGAGGTGGGCAAATCACTTGAGGTCAGGAGTTTGAGATCAGCCTGGCCAACATGGTGAAACCTTGTCTCTACTAAAAATACAAAAATTAACCAGGCATGGTGGTGTACACCTGTAATCCCAGCTACTCAGGAGGCTGAGGCAGGAGAATTACCTGAACCCAGGAGGCGGAGGTTGCAGTGAGCTGAGATGGTACCATTGCACTCCAGCCTGGGCGACAGAGCGAGACTCCATCTCAAAAAAAAAAAAAAGTTATTTCAAGGAAGCATTGGCCAAGTTGGTCAGAAGTTAATAAGAATGTCATCTGAAGACCCTCCACAAGAAAGCAGTGCCCCTGATTCTACCCAGTAGCTTAAGGCAGTCTTAGCTAGCCTGGTAAGTGCATTAAATCAAATTTCTCATTGGCTAGCCAGGTTGTTACTTTAGACTTTAAAAATAATTGGGAAAAGATCCTGAAACTTCCTTGACTTTTTATTTCCAAATTATTTGGTTATGCCAAGTTCCTTGTCAAGACATTTTTTTCTCTCTCTCTCTTTTTTGAGACAGAGTCTCCCTCTATCGCCCAGGCTGGAATGCAGTGGCGTGATCTTGGCTCACTGAAACCTCCACCTCCCGGATTCAAGCAAATCTCCTGCCTCAGCCTCCTGAGTAACTGGGATTATAGGCACCTGCCACCATGCCTGGCTAATTTTTGTATTTTTAGTAGAGACGGGGGTTTCACCATGCTGGCCAGGGTGGTCTCGATCTCCTGACCTCATAATCCACCCGCCTCAGCCTCCAAAGTGCTGGGATTATAGGCATGAGCCAATGCACTAGGCCAAGACATTTTAAGAATAGAACTTAATAGCAACAAATAGAACAAAGAATAAAGAGTCCCAGTGAAATAGAGACAGCCATTCTAGATCTGTCATGAAGCTGGGCAGGGAGAAACTGTTAACTATTGCTAGGGGTTCCTGATCACCTAGGGTATGCCAGGTAGCATGCTGAGTTGTTTACATGTATAATCGTTTTAATCTTTGCAATATCTTAATGAGAGAAGATACCGTTGGTTTCCTATTTTACAAATGAAGAAAACTGATGGTTCAAAACGTTCAACTTTCTTGCCCAAGTTCACTTACCTGTTAAGGGGCAGAGTCAGAATGAGACCAGGCAGTCCAGAGTCAATGCTCGTAACTACTTGATACACTCCAGCCTGCAGACAGTTAGACCACGGTCTGCTGTGTGCACAGCCCTCACCCTGGAGCAATTCAGTCTCGGGATGAAAACAGGAGAAGCGAATGGAGGTAGCTATTTGAAGGCTGAGCTACACACACACACACACCCATATTCATATGTGCATATATAGTCTGTGTATATAGATATGCTGTATGTATAATGTAGCCTATTGTGTAGATATATATATACACCATATGCAGTATGTATATGCTATATCAATGTATACCTACTATATACTTACATATACACACACACACTTGTTCAATAATAGTGTACAATAATAATAGCTTACATATACAGTGCTTAACTGTGTGCTAGGTACTCTTTGAAGCATTTTGCTGTATTAACTCATTAAATCCTTGCAACAGCCTTCTTATTAACTCCATTTTACAGATGAGGAAACAGGCTTGGAGAAATCCAGTAACTTGCCAAGGTTGCCCTGCTGGTAAGTAGCAGAGGCTGGATTTCAACACATAAGCTGGCCCCAGGGTCTGTGTTCTAAGCCCCATTCTATCTGCCTCTTAGAGAAGCTCATCAAGTTTCAGGGGCAGGCCGTGGGGCATCCTGACCAGTGGTCCCTAGTGTGCAGAGCATGATGGTAGAAAAGGCTGGGAAGTGTGCTGGGCTTGATTTAGGACACAGGTTGGGTGGGTGACAGACGTGTCCTACGGCTGGATGGTGATGTTACAGGGCACAGACTTTCCTGTGGGCAGCAGTTAGGAGGCCCATGCATTTCGGAAGGTGTCGTCGGAATGCAGACTGGTCCTGAAAATAGTAAAATAGTGGGGTTGCTGAAGATAGAATTGCTAGTTGAAAATGTTTCGATATGGAAACTGCCTCACCCAACAAACCAGGAGGCAAGAATGGTGAAGACAGTTGTGTCAGTGATGAGAAGATTCTAGAAACCCAGGTATGGAGACTTCTGAAGAATTCACTCAGTACAGTAGGGTTGCCTCAGTTGCACTCAACACTGCATCCTTGGAGGGAGAAAGGTGCTGAGATCCTGTAAGGAGAGTACTTAATTTGTCAAGGAGGTGAAAAAACAGGTAGAAATAACAGGAGCTAGGGTGACAACCGACCCCCTGAGATCAGCCTGAGGCTAAAGAAAGATAAAGGCAAACCCAGCTGATGAAAAGATCCCCAATGGGTGTGCTGTACTGGCCGGTCTGTTGAGGCTTCAAGAAGACTAAGAAGAAAGCTAGTACGTTTGTAGAAATTATCCACTTTCTTTACTCTTGTTTCTTTACCTTAAAGTTTTTTTTTAATAAAAGTTCCATTTAAGGGAAATGTCCATCGTCTTCCCTGACCAAAGGCAAGCATTTTGAAACAGGGTTTCTCACTGTGGGTCAGGAAGGGGGCCTGATGCGGCTTCTTTCCTCATGACCACACACAGACCCCGCGTGGCTACAGTAAGAACAACCTAGACACATGGATGGTGAAGAATCACTCAGAATTCAAAAGGCACGAATCATTTCTTTCTTTTCAGATCCAGAAAAGTGAGTTTCCAGCATGTGGCCTTTGGTCGCATACTTACCGTGACTGTAGGGGTTTGCACTGTAGGAGCTTGGAGTTTGTTTATCAATACAAGAAACAGTGTCGCCCAAATGGCATTTGAAAAGTCCCTTGGAGGACAGCGAAACGCTGCTGGGAAGCACAGGGGAACTGAGACTTACTGAAGGAACGTCAATCAGTCATAGGGTCTCACTTTGTCACCCAGGCTGCAGTGGTGTGATCGTGGTTCACTGCAGCCTCAAACTCTGGGACCCAAGAGATCCTCCCACCTCAGCCCCCTGAGGACCTGGGAGACTCTGTCTCTACAAAAATTTAAAAAAAAAAAAATTTAACCTGGCATGGTGGCTTGCAAGGAGGCTGAGGCAGGAGAATGGCGTGAACCCGGGAGGCGGAGCTTGCAGTGAGCCGAGATCGCGGCACTGCACTCCAGTCTGGGTGACAGCGAGACTCCATCTCAAAAAATAAAAAAATTTTAAAAATTGAGTAAATTGGAGCATTATTAATTCCTTTAAGGAGATATAAAATATAGATTTGTACATAACATTATTAAGTCAACTAAGGGAACACAATGAAGTTTCCATCATGAAAATCTTAAAATTTGTCAGATCCTTTAGTTATTTAGTTTATTGGAAATAGCACTGAACACTTAAGACTTAAAATTTCTTAGAAATAAGGCCAGGTGTAGTGGCTCATACCTGTAATCCCACCACTTTGGGAGGCCGAGGCGGATGGATCACGAGGTCAGGAGTTCAAGACCAGCTTGGCCAATATGGTGAAACCCCATCTCTACTAACAATACAAAAATTAGCCAGGCGTGGTGGCGGGCACCTGTAGTCCCAGCTACTCGGGAGGCTGAGGCAGGAGAATTGCTTGAACCCAGGAGGCAGAGGTTGCAGTGAGCCAAGATCATGCCACTGCACTCCAGCCTGGGTGACAGAGCAAGACTCTGTCTCCAAAAAAGAAAAGAAAAATTCTCAGAAATAAAGAGAAGTGGTTAGTTACATGGAACCTTTGTAAAGACCTTGAGAAGTTTTTGAATTTTAATTACATTTCTGTTGCCTTAGAAAAAGTATTTTCTCATTTACATTGCCATTTCTTTTTTTTTTTTTTTTTTTTTTTGAGACGGAGTCTCGCTCTGTCGCCTGGGCTGGAGTGCAGTGGCCGGTTCTCAGCTCACCGCAAACTCCGCCTCCCAGGTTTATGCCATTCTCCTGCCTCAGCCTCCGAGTAGCTGGGACTACAGGCGCCCGCCACCTCACCCGGCTAGTTTTTTGTATTTTTCAGTAGAGACGAGGTTTCACCGTGTTAGCCAGGATGAGTCTCGATCTCCTGACCTCGTGATCCGCCCGTCTCGGCCTCCCAAAGTGCTGGGATTACAGGCTTGAGCCACCGCGCCCGGCCTACATTGCCATTTCTTAAGCAGCATAAGCTCTTAAATCAGTCAACAGTGTTGCAACTCAGGAATTTTAATCGCTGTTAAATATATTTTGCAGTTTAATCATAGCTGCCACCTAAGTTACTTATGAGAATACAAGACTGAAAGATAACTTGGCTTTGGATTCAGCTTTACCTGGATTCTAGTTTTAGCTTTATGATCTTGAGTAAGTTATTTTATCTCTCTGAGCCTCACCTTTTCTGTGTATGAAATAATGACACATCTATCTTGCAGGCAGGTTGTTGTGAAATTATATATGTGTTATGCCTTTTCCTCTTTATCCCCTTTTTCTTCTACTTTGAAATTGTTTTAAATCGTTTTTCTGAATAACTAATAAGTGTACATGGCAAAAAATAAAAATAGTAAAAAAGGTTGGAAGGTTGAAAGTCCATGTCAGGCTGTCCCTGACCCCAGTGTCCCAGACCTCGCCTGGCAGTCTCTGTTGCCTGTGCCTTGTATGTACACTTTCAAAGAGATTTTGTGTCTGTATGAGCATATGCTTTCACACACATCCCCAACAAAATCTCTCCTGCACATAGTCACAAAACCAGTCACCTACTGGTCAGTGACCTGTCCATTTTCCTTTAGCCCAAAGGAAGACTTTTTTTTTTTTTTTTTTGGATACAGTGTCTCACTCTGTCACCAGGCTGGAGTGCAGTGACGCAATCTCAGCTCACTGCAACCTCCGCCTTTCTGGTTGAAGCTATTCTCCTACCTCAGCCTACTGAGTAGCTTGGACTACAGGCACGTGCCACCATGCCCAGCTAATTTTTGTGTTTTTAGTAGAGACGTTGTTTCACCATGTTGGCCAGGATGGTCTCGATCTCTTGACCTCGTGATCCGTCCCCCTCGGCCTCTCAAATTGCTGGGATTACAGGCCTGAGCCACCACACCTGTTGAGGCTCTTCTGTCAAACAAAAAGTCCTATCTTATATCCACAGGAAAGAGTTACACATAACTGGAAATATGTCATCCATAACAGCAAATTAGCAGAGGATGCTCTAAGAAAAATTACAGCTCTGAAGAAAATATCACATCTTTGAAGTCCAAAAGTCTCAGAAAGGGACTTCATGAATATGCTCTAATGATTACAGTTTAAACAGCTAAGACTTAGGCTTTCAGTCTTCTTAGTAACCTGAAAATTTTCTCCTAAATGGCTTTACTGTATAGAATTCTGTTCTCTTTTTGCATCCACATCAACAATTCCCTATAAAGTGTCTAAAATTCTCTCTTACTCAAGCTTGCAATTTCAAGGCTTAGATGGGCTTCCACTTGCTATTTTCTAAAACTTAATCCAAAAACAGTACTGAAATTTGAGACTAAGAACATATAATACTATAGATTTTCCAAAAAGAATATGTGGACCCTATATTCTTTTTTTCCAAAATTTGGAGATTTTTCCATATCAGTGCATACAGATCTGTCTGCCTCAGTCTCTTTAATATTGATAAATGCATTGTATATTGAATCAGTCCTCCACTGATGAGTATTTCAGTTATTTAAAATCTTTGTAGTCTTCATTAAGGCCATCTAACTACCATAACTGATGGGACAGAAATAACACCTGGTGGTTAATTTTCAGCTTCTTCATTGTTTCTTGATGCCAGCACCCTCTTTATTTCATACTGAGATGTTTCCAAGTTAAACCTATTTGGACACAAATTAGTGACTCTAATTAGAATAGTATACATCTACTCAATTCAATTTAATGGAATATTTATTGGCATGATGTGAAGAAACTGAAATAAACTACATCAGAGTTGTGCCCATGGGGAGTTTATGGTCTTACTGAGAAAGAAAGACATATAAAACAGCAAATAGGATAACAGATATAATCAGGTTCTTATGTTTTACAGAGACTTGAAGAATGTACTGCTCTATTTCATTTTTTAAATTCCGTTAATCAGTTTCAGTATTCTAAAGTCTAGATGGGACTTCAAGCCACATTAAGGAAACTGTGAGCCACAGGTAATAAGTTTATCAGGTTTCTCTTTCTGGTAATGTCAGACTAGCTTGTTGTGGTGCAACCATCATATCAAGAAGAACTAGAAATACGGAAAAAGTATTTTAAAAACATTTTATGTTAAGAAATTAAAGAGCTATCAGTGCGGTGATGACTTGAGGAGCAAAGATCCTAGAGAAAGGGAGGTACAGAGATGTGAATCCAGTATTCAACACTACTTTTTTCCTTGTGGCATCTACCAGTTCATAAGCAGTGACTGAGAAGTGACCAGAAAATGATGGCCAAAAGACGGAGAGAGAAGGAAAGCTCAAGTAGTCTTATTGGGCTTGGGAGATGAAACTTGGAATTCATGGCCCACCAAGCAGAACGAACCCTGAAAAGCATCCCAGGCCTTCCACTGGGATCCCCAGAGGGCCACAGCCTGGAATGGGATCCCCAGAGGGCCACAGCCTGGAACGGGAGGCTGAACCAGAATTTGACTCATCTCAAAGACAGAAGCCCAACTTTGAATCTGTTCAATCTCTAATTAGATTAAAGTGATATGCCCATATTCTAAAAGTGGTATGCCACTTCCAGAGGCAGTGGGAAGTCCTCTGGAGGAAGGTCACCATCAGCAACATCAGATCATCTCTGTTTCTCGTATACACTGTCCAGCAATCCATTAAAAACCAAACAAACAAAAAAGGCATTCCAGGAGATAAGACCAAATGACCAAAAAGGAAAAAAAACAAAAACAAAAACAAAGAAATAGATCCACAAGAAATCTAACTATTCGAAATACAAGAACAGACTTTTAAAATAATTAAGTATGTTCAGAGAACCAATGACAAATAACTGGAAATAACAAAGAATCAAAAGGAAATAAGAAGACTGAAAAATATATTAATTGAAAGGAAGAACTCACTAGAGGGTTTAACAACAACTTAAACACAGCTAAGAGAGGATTCATGAACTGGCATGCAGGTCAGGAGAGACTATCTGAGCTGAAGCAAAAAAATGAGAAGAAAAATACAGAAAAAGGCATGAGTCTTTAGATGATGAAAAAATATACATGAAATTCAAGTCGTAGAAGGAGAGAAGACAGAGAATGAGGCAGAAGCAGTATTTGAAGAGATAATGACACAGTTTTTCAAACCTGACAAAAGACATCAAACTACAGATTAAAGAAGTACTGGGAACACCAAGCAGAGTAAAAGAAAACCACACCAAGATATATCCCAGTCAATTAAGCATAGATAAAAGGCGGAGAGAAAGATACTTTATCTCAATTTTTAAATTTTTTAAAATTGAAATGAAATTCACATAACATAAAAGTAACCATTTGAAAGTGAACAATTTGGGCCTGGCGCAGTGGCTCATGCCTGCAATCCCAGCACTTTGGGAGGCCAAGGCGGGTGAATCGTGAGGTCAGGAGTTCAAGACCAACCTGGCAAAGGAGACCAGCCTGGCCAACATGGTGAAACCCCATCTCTACTGAAAATACAAAAATTATTTGGTCGTGGTGCCGGGCACCTGTAATCCCAGCTACTCATTACGCTGAGGCAGGAGAATCGCTTGACCCCGGGAGGCGGAGGTCGCAGTGAGCCGAGATCGCGCCATTGCACTCCAGCCTGGGCGACAGAGCGAGACTCTGACTCAAAAAAAAAAAAGGAAAAGGAAATGAACAGTTCAGGAAAGTGAGGAGCCACTGCCAGTGCCACCACCTGCACCCTTGCCCATTCCAACCGTCTGTTAAGCACGATGGTCACTGCGAAGGTCCAGGTGTGCAGACATGCCTGGCCTGAGGATGTTAAAAAGGCATGTTGGAGAGTGGCACTGATGTGGCACCCAGATAAAAATCCTGAGACTAAAGAAGCAGCAGAGAGAAAAATTCAGATGAATAGTGGAGGCGTATGAGGCGCTGCTGTCTGATGCTAAAAACAACAATTACAACAACAAAAAGGGACGTTTATGACAAAGAAGGATTAGACGGAGGAGGAGGAGGTGGAGTGCATTTTGGCGTCCGTTTGCGTTTGATTCACACTGTAACTTAGATGATGTCTTCGGGGAATTTTTTGGTGACAGGGAACCATTTTCATTCAACTTCTTTGAAGACCCATTTGAGGACTTTTTTGGGACTCAAAGGGGTCACCAAGGGAGTGAGTCATTTTTCTCCGCTTTCAGTGGATTTCTGTCTTTTGGAAGTGGATTTTCTTCTTTTGATGAAGATTTTCTTCATTTGGATCACTAGGTCACAGGGCCTCACTTCATTCTCTTCCACGTCATTTGTGGTAGTGGAATGGCAACTTCAAATCTATATCAACTTCTACTAGAAATGGTTTACAGCAGAAACATCACTAAAAAGAGAGTTGTTGAGAATGGTGGAGAAACGGTAGAAATGGGAGAAGACGGCCAGTGGTAAGGAGCAGCTGCTGCACTTGGATGCAAAGTCATTCAATGTGTGCATCGAACAATGTTCAGCTACAGAAGCACCACCTGAGGGTTAACAGGAACATTTTTTTGAATATTTCAAATGAACTCAACTGTTGGTAGAATTGTACCTAAAGTATTGATAGACAACTCACAGAGCCCGTATTTGTCATGAACTTTTGAGTTTATTGTTAGGACCACATAATAGGACCATTTTTTTCTGTCTTTAAAGTTGTTATAAATCTCTATATGCACTTTTATTTATTATTTATTTATTTATTTATTTTTGAGACGGAGTCTTGCTCTGTATCCCAGGCTGGAGTGCAGTGGCGTGATTTCAGCTCACTGCAACCTCTGCCTCCTGAGTTCAAGTGATTCTCCTGCCTCTGCCTCCCAAGCAGCTGGGACTAACCATGCCCGGCTAATTTTTGTATTTTTAGTAGAGACGGGGTCTCACCATGTTGGCCAGGCTGGTCTTGAACTCCTGACCTCAGGTGATCTGCCCACCTCAGCCTCCCAAAGTGTTGGGATTATAGACGTGAGCTGCCGCGCCTGGCCTTTGTATGCACTTTTGATTCTTGACTCTTTAGTGGCAGGACAAGATTGTGCCCTAACACCAGCATGACTCTGCTTTTCCATTTTGTCTGAAATGTGAGCCACATAGTGTCAGCCTGCTGTGAAGTTAATATTGCCAGGGTGAGTCTTCTACAGAAATAATTTCAATTTTTTCAGTATTTAGTAGTGAAAGGTATTAATGCAATAATGATAACACATTTCTGGTTTAATATAAATTAAGGATGTTTTCTAAATGTGCATGAATGCTGGCAACTTAATTTTGACAATTATTTAAATATATAATGTTAAGCTTAGGTTTTAAAGTGTAAAGCTGGTAAACTAGGTCTCTGTCATTTGCCTAAAAACAGAAGAGAAATGAGAATGTGTTTGGTGAAAATAAATGAAGAAGTGAACAATTCAGTGACATTTAGCATATTCACAATGGTGTGTAACCACCACCCTCGCATATTCACAATGGTGTGTAACCACCACCCTCGCATATTCACAATGGTGTGTAACCACCACCCTCGCATATTCACAATGGTGTGTAACCACTACCCTTTCTAGCTACATAGCTTTTCATCACCCCAAAAAGAAACCCCCTACTCAGTAAGCAGTTGCTCCCCATTCTGCATCCCCCCAGCCCCCGACAACTACCAATCTGTGTTCTTTCCCCACGATATACCTATTCTGGTACTTCACATAAATTGAATCATGCAAAATATGTGACCTTTTGTGTTTGGCCTCTTTTACTTACCATAATGTTTTCAAGATTCATTGAAAGGGCCGGGTGCGGTGGTGACTCGTGCCTGTGATCCCAGTACTTTGAGAGACCTAGGAGGGTGTATTGCTTGAGCACAGGAGTTCAAGACTAGCCTGGGCAATGTGGCAAAACCCCATCTCTACAAAAAATACAAAAATTAGCCAGGCGTGGTGCTGCATATCTGTAGTCCCAGCTACTCTGGAGGCTGAGGCGGGCGGATCACTTGAGCCCGGGAGTCGGGGGTTACGGAGCCATGATCAGGCCACTGTACTCCAGCCTAGGTGACAGAGTGAGACCCCCTCTGTCTCTCTTTCTCTCTCTCTCCATCTCTCTGTCTCTCACACACACACATACACACACACACACACACACACACATGCAGATTCATTGAAAGCATATATCAACACTTCATTTTTTGTGTGACTGAATAATAGTGCATTAATGTATGTCTACACCACAGTTTGTTCATCTCCTCATCCACTGATGGACATTTGGGCTGTTTCCACCTTTTAACCGTTAGGAACAATACTGCCATGAACGTTGGTTTGCAAGAATCTGTTTGCATCCTTGTTTTCAGTTCTTTGGGTTACATACCTGGCAGTGGAATTGCTGGGTCATATAATTCTATTTTAACCTTTTGAGGAACTGCCAAACGCTTTTCCACAATGGCTAAAACATTTTACATTCCTGCCACCAATGTACAAGGGTTCTGATTTCTCTGCCTCCTCGCCAACACTTGTTATCCCCCTTCCTTGTTTAAAATTATAGCCATTTCTAACGAGTGTGAATGGCATCTCATCATGGTTTTCATTTGCATTTCCCTAATGACTAGTGAAGCTGAGCATCTTTTTACATGCGTCAAGTCAGTCGCTCATATATCTTCTTTGGAGAAATGTAATTTAAGTCCTTTGCCCATTTTTTAATCAGGTTGTCTTTTTGCTGTTGAGTTGTTAAGAGTTTCTTTATACATTCCAGATACTAGGCCCTTATCAGATATGTGATCTACAAATGTTTTCTCCATTCTACAAGTTGTCTATTCATTTTCTTGATAGCATCTTTTTTTTTTTTGAGACAGAGTCTTGCTCTGTCGCCCGGGCTGGAGTGCAGTGGCCAGATCTCAGCTCACTGCAAGCTCCGCCTCCCGGGTTTACGCCATTCTCCTGCCTCAGCCTCCCGAGTAGCTGGGACTACAGGCACCCACCACCTCGCCCGGCTAGTTTTTTGTATTTTTTTTTATAGTAGAGACGGGGTTTCACCATGTTAGCCAAGATGGTCTCGATCTCCTGACCTTGTGATCCTCCCGTCTCGGCCTCCCAAAGTGCTGAGATTACAGGCTTGCGCCACCACGCCCGGCCGATAGCATCTTTCAAAGCACAAGTCTTTCATTTTGATAATATCCAATTTGTCTGTTTTTTTCTTTGGTTGCTTATGCTTTAGGTGTCAAAGCTAAGAAACCATTGACTAATTGGTGGTCACAAAAACTTGCATCTGTTTTATAATTTTAGAACTCACATTTAGATATTTGATCCATTTTGAGTCAATATTTTTGTATGGTGTGAAGTAGGGGTCAAACTCCATTTTTTTGCATGTGGATATCCAGTTTCCTCAATACCATTTCTTGAAGAGACTGTTCTTTCCCGCATTGAGTGGTCTTGGAACCCTTGGCCATAGATGTATCAGTTTATTTCTGGACTCTCAATTTTACTCCATTAATCTGTATGTCTATGTTGATGGCAGTACCATGCTGTCTTGTTTACTATAATTTTATGGTAGTCTTAGAATTGGGAAGTTTGAATCTTCCAGCTTTCTTTTTCCTTTTTCAATAAAGAGATGCTTTACTTTAAAGTAGCAATGAAAGGCTGACAATTGGTATCTTGACAGAAACCAGAAAATAGTAAAGTATTGGGAGGAAAAATATCTGCCAACCTAAACGTCTAGTGGGGAAAGCCCTTGAAAATAAAGTTGACTAGGTTGAAAATAAAGTTGGCTAGGTGTCGTGGTTCACACCTGTAATCCCAGCACTTTGGGAGGCTAAGAGAGGAGCATCACTTGAGCTCAGGAGTTCAAGACAAGCCTGGGCAACATGGTGAGACCCCATCTCTACAAAAAATTAAAATAGAAAATATTAGCCCGGCATGGGTCCCAGCAGTTTGGGAGTCTGAGGCGGAAGGATCACTTGAGCTCAGGAGTTCAAGACCAGTCGGGCAACATAGCAAGACCCCATCTCTACAAAAAATTTTTAAAAATTTTCTGGGTGTGGTAGCACACACCTGTAGTCCCAGCTGTTCAGAAGCTGAGGCCTCAGATAGCTTGAGCCCAGGAGGTCAAGGCTGCAGTGAGCCATGATCATGCCTCTGTACTCCAGCCTGGGTGACAGAGCGAGATCCAGTCTCAAAATAAAATAAGAGAAAAGAAGATGAAATAAGACATTTTACAGCAAACAGAAATAGTAAGTGCTAGTTCTTCAGGCAGAAGGAAGAGGATTCCAGATGGAAACACAGAGATGCAGCAAGAATAAAGAGCGGAAAGGAAACACAAGTGGGTAACCTAAGTGATGCTCGATGTGTGAGACACTAACACTCATCTCGTGTGGAGATCACTTGACATCAATTGCACAAAAGATGGGAGGGATAAACGAGGTAAAACTGCTCTAACATACTTGCATTGTCCAGGAATGGGTAAAAGTACTCATTTGTATTAGTTTTTTTTTTTTTTTTTTTTGAGACGGAGTCTTGCTCTGTCGCCCAGGCTGGAGTGCAGTGGCCGGATCTCAGCTCACTGCAAGCTCCGCCTCCCGGGTTCACGCCATTCTCCTGCCTCAGCCTCCCGAGTAGCTGGGACTACAGGCGCCCGCCATCTCGCCCGGCTAGTTTTTTGTATTTTTTAGTAGAGACAGGGTTTCACCGTGTAGACCAGGATGGTCTCGATCTCCTGACCTTGTGATCCACCCGTCTCGGCCTCCCAAAGTGCTGGGATTACAGGCTTGAGCCATCGCGCCCGGCCTGTATTAGATTTTAACAAATCAAGGATACATGTCATAATCCAGGGTAACAACTATAAAAATAGTAAAATGATCTCTAGGCTAGCATGGCCACTAAAAGCATTGTAAAGTAATATATAATACACTAATAGAGAGAAAACTATAATAACAAAAACTCATCCAAAAGAAGAGGAAAAAACTTACAGGAGAGGAGTATAGGACCAGTGGGACAAACAGAAAATAGGTAATGTAATTATGGATTTAAGTCCCAACATGTTAGTAATGAGTAGAAATGGATAATTAAATATTCAAAGATAGATTTAAAATTTATACACACACACACATATGTGTTGACATATCTTTAATGAAAAGAAACAGAAATGTTGAAAGTAAGATGATAGAAAATAAAATGAAAGTAAAATGATAGAGCATGAGACAGATGCTCCCCAGGGATCTAGAAGATTTGAACATCACAGTTAACAGACAAGATGTAATTAACATATATATATATATAGCCCTCCTCAACTACAGGGTATATATTTTTTTCAAGTGCACATAGATTATTTACTAAAATAGACTGTAGGCTGGATGATAAATTTCGACAAATTTAGCAAATTTCAACAAATATGTAAGGATTGAAATCTGTACAGAGTATTTTTTCTGACCAGCGGAATTAAGTTATAAATCAATAAAAAAAAGATAATTAGAATGATCCCCAAAAGTTTGGAATTAAACAATATACTTCCAAAAGAAAAACTCATGGATCAAAGAAGAAATCGCAGTGGAAATTATTTTTAAATGTTTCACTGAATGCTCATAGAAGTATGATATATCAAAACGTATGTAATGCAGCTAAAGCCATGTTAGAGAGAAAGCTGCAACCTTAAATCTAGAAAGCCTAGTGAAAACTTCTAAGCATTTCTCTCAAAGAACAACAAACTAAATCAAAGGAAGGAAATAAAGATCTTACATAAATTCAGTGGAAAAACAAATATACAATAGAAAAAAAATCAACCAAGCCGAGCATGGTGGCTCACACCTGTAATCCTGGAATTACATGACCCGGGAGGCTGAGGCCTGAGGATCACATTAAGCCAGGAGCTTGAGACCGGCTTGGGCAACATAGCACGAAAAATCTCTACAAGAATAAAAATAAAGTAGCCGGATGTGGCCAGATGTGGTGGCGGGCAGCTGTAGGCCGGCTACTTGGGAGGCTGAGGCAGCAGGATCACTCGAACCCGTAAATTCGCAGTGAGCTGTGATTATCTCGCCACTGCACTCCAGCCTGGGCAACAGAGTCAGACCCCGTCTCAAAAAATAAAAAATAAAAAAAAAAAAAGGAAACAAGAAAGAAAAAAATCAACCAAACACAAAGTTGTTCCTTTAAAACAACTAATCAGGCCGGGCGCGGTGGCTCAAGCCTGTAATCCCAGCACTTTGGGAGGCCGAGACGGGCGGATCACGAGGTCAGGAGATCGAGACCATCCTGGCTAACATGGTGAAACCCCGTCTCTACTAAAAATACAAAAAAAAAAAAACTAGCCGGGCGAGGTGGCGGGCGCCTGTGGTCCCAGCTACTCGGGAGGCTGAGGCAGGAGAATGGCGTAAACCCGGGAGGCGGAGCTTGCAGTGAGCTGAGATCCGGCCACTGCACTCCAGACCGGGCGACAGAGCAAGACTCCGTCTCAAAAAAAAAAAAAAAAAAAAAAAAAAAAAAAATAAAACAACTAATCAAATTAACAGGTTTCTGCTGGTCAAGAAAGAAGATCCAAGTGACCATTATCATGAATGAAAAAGAGACATCACTGCAAAGCCTACAGACATTAAAAATAATCATAAGGTACAAAGACATAGAGTGTTGAGGAGCGATTACCAGGGGGTTCTTTAATGGGTGTAGAGTTTCAGATTTGCAAGATGAAAAAGTTCTTAAGATTTGTTTCACAATTATGTGAATATATTTACCACTACTGAACCGTATACTTTAAAATGACAGAGCTCTCTCCACCATCTTTCCACGCCGCCACGCTGCTGTTCGCGAATGTGGAGGCCGATGCTCTCAAGCGTATCCGCAGTGCCTAAAGGAGAAGCCAACACCAGGTTCTTATTCGGCCGTGCTGCGGAGTCATCATTCGGTTTCTAACGGTGATGATGAAGCATGATTCCGTTGGCAAATTTGAAACCTGATAATCACAGAACTGGGAACATTGTTGTGAACTTCACAGGCCGGTTGAACAAGTGTTCAGTAGTCAGCCCCAACTTTGATGTACAGCTCAAAGATCTAGAAAAAATGGCAGAACAATCTGCTCCCATTCTGACAGTTTGGATTCATTTTACTAACATCCTCAGCTGGCAACATGGACCATGAAGAAGCAAGACAAAAACACACAGGTGGGAAAATTCTGGGACTCTTTATCTAGCAATGTAATACATACTTAAAATTAAAATACCTCTTAGGTGAATCGCTTGAGCCTAAGAGTTCGAGACCAGTCGGGGCAACATGGTGAAACTCCGTCTCTACAAAAAATAGAAAAAAGTAGCCCGGCATGGTGGAGCATGCCTGTGGTCTCAACTACTCGGGAGGCTGAGGCAGGAGAATCACCTGAGCCCAGGAAGTCAAGACTGCAGTGAGCCGTGATTGCACCACTGCACTCCAGCCTGGGCAACAGAGGAGATCATCTCTCAAAAAAAAAGGTTTTAAATTACATTAAAAAGTAAAATGCTTCAATGGACAAAAACCAAAACAAATAATTAGAATGGTTGAGATGGCAAATTTTATATGCTTTTTGCCACACACATGCACACACAAATGGGGTTATGAGAACATTGTTAGTAAATTCTGTAAATGACGATTTTCAAAAATACAAAGTACCAAAATTGATGCAGGAAGAAATAGAAACCCAAATTCTCCTACGTCTAGGTAATAAATTGAATCCACAGTTTAAATACTTCCTCAGAGAAAAACTCTAGGCCTAGATGATTTCATTGGTGAATTCTTTATAATTTTTAAGGGAAAAAGTAGCACCAGTCTTCCACAAATTTGTCCTGAGACTAGAAAAAGAGGAAAACTTCCCAAGTCCTTCTGTATATCTTGTAAATCTGAAACTCTGTGCCCATTGAAGAACCCCCAGTAATCGCTCCTCTACACTCTGTTTCTTTGTACCTTATGATTATTTTTAATGTCTGTAGGCTTTGCAGTGATGTCTCTTTTTCATTTCTGATAATGGTCATTTAGGTCTTCTTTCTTGACCAGCAGAAACCTGTTAATTTGATTTGATAGCAAATCATTACAAGGCATTACAAGAAAGAAAATTACAGGTTAATTTCTTTTGTGAATACAGATGTAAATTTTTTGTGTGTTTTCGAGATCAAGTCTCGCTCTGTCGCCCAGGCTGGAGTGCAGTGGCACAATCTCAGCTCACTGCAGTCTTCGCCTCCCAGGTTCAAGTGATTCTCCTGCCTCAGCCTCCTGAGTAGCTGGATTACAGGCGCCCGCCACCACACCTGGCTAATTTTTGTATTTTTAGTAGAGACAGGGTTTCACCATGTTGGCCAGGCTGGTCTGGAACTCCTGACCTCAGGTGATCCATCCATCTCGGCCTCCCAAACAGATGTAAATATTTTAAGAAAATATTAGCTAAGGCCAGGCATGGTGGCTCACACTTGTAATCCCAGCACTTTGGAAGGCTGAGGCGGGCGGATCATTTGAGGTCAGGAGTTTGAGACTAGCTTGAGCAACATGGTGAAACCCTGTCTCTACTAAAAATACAGAAAAATTAGCAGGGGCATGGTGGCGCACGTCTGTAGTCCCAGCTACTTGGGAGGCCGAGGGAGGAGAATCGCTTGAACCTGGGAGGCGGAGGTTTCAGTGAGCTGAGATTGCGTCAGTGCACTCCAGCCTAGGCAACAGAGCGAGACTCCATCTCAAAAAAAAAGACATTTGTATTAAAAGTCTTAAAATGAAGAGACAATGATTAAACACATGGAACTTAAAATTACAATTAGAATTGGTACAACAATAAAATTTTGCTCTTTGCTTCTGAAGCAACACCCTATAACAGGTAACTTTAAATTTTTTTAATGGTATAAAAGGAGAGCTAAATACCTGAAAATGTAAATAAAGTGAAACAAAGGAAAGGAAACAAATTTATTGCAAGAGACAGAAATTACATTTTAAAGGCTGAAAATAATAAAGAAATTTACTACATGGCAGGCCCCTATTGTCTTGGCTCCTTCAGAAAGATGACTGAAAGGAAACTGGGAAATGGTTTGGGGAATAGCAGATCTGGGATATGGTGAGAAGTTCACAGGTTGGCACTGGTTGAGACAGCTGAGTGTTTTTTTTTTTTTTTTTTTTTTTTTTTTTTGAGGCGGAGTCTCGCTCTGTCGCCCGGACTGGAGTGCAGTGGCCGGATCTCAGCTCACTGCAAGCTCCGCCTCCCGAGTTTCCGCCATTCTCCTGCCTCAGCTCCCGAGTAGCTGGACTACAGGCGCCGCCACCTCGCCCGGCTAGTTTTTGTATTTTTTAGTAGAGACGGGGTTTCACCGTATTAGCCAGGATGGTCTCGATCTCCTGACCTCGTGATCCGCCCGTCTCGGCCTCCCAAAGTGCTGGGATTACAGGCTTGAGCCACCGCGCCCGGCCGAGACAGCTGAGTGTTGAAGGTATTCTACAGTCACGAGGGTGCTGGGGGGCCTGAATCACATTTACAAAGTCTTTGTACTGTAGTTTTTTTGTTGTTTGTTTGTTTGTTTTAAGACAGAGTCTGGTTCTGTCGCCCAGGCTGGAGTGCAGTGGCACGATCTCAGCTCACTGCAACCTCCGCCTCCCAGGTTCAAGCAATTCTCCTGCCTCAGCCTCCCAAGTAGCTGGGATTGGGATTACAGGTGCACACCACCATGCCCGGCTCATTTTTTGTATTTTAGTAGACATGAGGTTTTACCATTTTGGCCAGGCTTGTCCCGAAGTCCTGACCTCAAATGATCCACCCACTTCGGCCTCCCAAAGTGCTGGGATTACAGGCATGAGCCCCTGAGCCTGGCCTGGCCTGTTTAAACAGTGATTAATTAAAATCTGTTACTTCCAACCAAAAAGAAAAAAGAAAAAGTTACACTTAAAACACACACACAAAAGAACACAGAAGGCCAGGCGTGGTGGCTCATGCCTGTAATCCCAGCACTTTGGGAGGCCAAGGTGGGCAGACTGCAAGGTCAGGAGATCGAGACCATCCTGGCTAACAAAGTGAAATCCATCTCTACTAAAAGTACAAAAATTAGCCGGGCGTGGTGGCGGGCACCTGTAGTCCCCGCTACTCAGGAAGCTGAGGCAGGAGAATGGTGGGTGAACCTGGGAGGCGGAGCTTGCAGCGGGCCGCAGTCTCACCACTGCATGCCAGCCTGGGCAACAGAGCGAGATTCCGTCTCAAAGAAAAAAAAAAAGAACACAGAAAATGTGCAGAACTGCAACATGTTTTCATAGCTAATTAAGAACAAATATGGCCGGGCACGGTAGCTCAAGCCTGTAATCCCAGCACTTTGGGAGGCCGAGACGGGCGGATCACGAGGTCAGGAGATCGAGACCATCCTGGCTAACATGGTGAAACCCCGTCTCTACTAAAAAATACAAAAAACTAGCCGGGCGAGGTGGCGGGCGCCTGTAGTCCCAGCTACTCGGGAGGCTGAGGCAGGAGAATGGCGTAAACCTGGGAGGTGAAGCTTGCAGTAAGCTGAGATCCGGCCACTGCACTCCAGCCCAGGTGACAGAGCAAGACTCCGTCTCAAAAAAAAAAAAAAAAAGAACAAATACTACCATTGTCCCTAGACTCCCCTTTGATACAATAGGTAAACAAAATGGACTTTCTGTGATTGATTTTGACACTTTCTGGCACCCCACACTGTGGCGCCGTCAGCGTTACAGTCCCAGTTCAGATGTGCAGGACCTCCAGTGGGAAACACTCTGTCACGGTCATCCAGCTTTGCGTGGACATCATCGAAGTGGCCGTCAGTCGTGGGGTTGCCATGTGTTTATCTTAATAGATACAAAAAAAGGGTTTGATAAAATTCAACACCTATTCTTGATTTTTTTTTTTTTTTTTTTTTTTTGAGACAGAGGTTTGGTCTGTGGCCCAGGCTGGAGTGCAGTGGTGCAATCTCGACTCACTGCAACCTCTGCCTCCCGGGTTCTCGCACCTCGGCCTCCCCAGTAGCTGAAACTACAGTCATGCACCATCATGCCCAGCTAATTTTTTTTTGTAATTTTAGAAGAGACAGGGTTTTGTTATGTTGGCCAGGCTGGTGTTGAACTCCTGGCCTTAAGTGATCCACCCATCTTGGCCTCCCAAAGTGCTGGGATTACAGGCATGAGCCACCGCGCCCAGCCTCCATTCTTGATTTTAAAAGAAAATAACTTTTAGCAAACTAGGAAAAACAGAGTACTTCCTTAATCTAATAAGGGATATTTTCTTTTCTTTTTTTTTCTTTTTTGAGACAGAGTCTCACTCCATTTCAGGCTAGAGTGCAGTGGCGTAATCCCGGCTCACTGCAACCTCTGCTTCCCAGGTTCAAGTGATTCTCCGGCCTCAGCCTCCTGAGTAGCTGAGATTACAGGCATGCACCACCACGCCTGGCTAATTTTTGTATTTTTAGTAGAGACGGGGTTTCACCATGTTAGCCAGGATGGTCTCAATCTCTTGACCTTGTGTTCCACCCGCCTTGGCTTCCCAAAGTGCTGGGATTATAGGTGTGAGCCACCACACCTGGCCAATAATGGATATTTTCAAAACTACAGCAAACTGTATAGTTAACAGTGAAATATTAAAAACTTTTTCCCTAAGATCGTAAATAAGGTTATCCGCTGTCACTCTCTCTTTCAACATGATATTGGCAGTGTTAGCCTAATATTACCATATGGCAAGAAAAAGAAATAAAATGTGTAAGGATTAGAAAGGGAGAATGAAACTGTCAGTCTTCACAGAGAAAATGATTGTATGTGGAAAATTCAATATATTCTACAAATCTGCTCTTAAAATGAGTAAGTAAATTTTTTATTTTATTTTATTTTATTTTATTTTATTTATTATTTTTTTTTTGAGACGGAGTCTTGCTCTGTCGCCAGGGCTGGAGTGCAGTGGCCGGATCTCAGCTCACTGCAAGCTCCGCCTCCCGAGTTCACGCCATTCTCCTGCCTCAGCCTCCCGAGTAGCTGGGACTACAGACGCCCGCCACCTCGCCCGGCTATTTTTTTTTTTTTGTATTTTTTAGTAGAGACGGGGTTTCACAGTGTTCGCCAGGATGGTCTTGATCTCCTGACCTCGTGATCCGCCCGTCTCGGCCTCCCAAAGTGCTGGGATTACAGGCTTGAGCCACCGCGCCCGGCCTATTTTATTTTAATGTATTTTATTTTATTTTATTCTTTGAGACGGAGTCTCGCTCTGTCGCCCAGGCTGGAGTGCAGTGGACGGATCTCAGCTCACTGCAAGCTCCACCTCCCGGGTTCACGCCATTCTCCTGCCTCAGCTTTCCCAGTAGCTGGGCCACAGGCACCCGCCACCTCGCCCGGCTAGTTTTTTGTATTTTTTAGTAGAGACAGGGTTTCACTGTATTAGCCAGGATGGTCTCGATCTCCTGACCTCGTGATCCGCCCGTCTCAGCCTCCCAAAGTGCTGGGATTACAGGCTTGAGCCACCATGCCCGGCCGAATAAGTAAATTTAACAGGATCGATTATATTTCTATAGACTAACAATAAGCAATTTAAAATGAAATTTTTGGCCAGGTGCAGTGGCTCACACCTGTAATCCCAGCACTTTGGGAGGCCGAGGTGGGCAGATCACGAGGTCAGGAGTTCAAGATCAGCCTGACCAACATGGTGTAACCTCGTCTCTATTAAAAATACAAAAAATAGCCAAGTGCGGTGGCAGATGCCTGTAATCCCAGCTACTTGGGAGGCCAAGGCAGGAGAATCGCTTGAACCCAGGAGGCGGAGGTTGCAGTGAGCTGAGATCATGCCATTGCACTCCAGCCTGGGCAACAAGAGCAAAACTCCATCTCAAAAATAAATGAATAAAAGATAAATAAAATGAAATTTTCAATAAGATAACATTTACAAAAGCATCAAAAAACATCATACTGAGGAATGTATCTAAGAGAAGATATGCAAGGCTTTTATACAGAGAACAATTATGTGTTATTGACAGAAATTACAGATGGCCTAAATGAGTATAACAGGTTGATGGAATGAGTGACACGATACTATGAAGGTGTTAGCTCTCTCCACAGTGACTTATAGACTTACTCTGATTTCAGTCAGATCCCAGTGGGTGGGTGTGGGTGGGTGTGGGTGGGTGTGTATTGAAACTTGACCAATTGATTCTAGATTTTTTTTTTTTTGAGATAGAGGTCTCACTCTGTCACCCAGGCTGGAGTGCAGTGGCACAATCGTGGCTCACTACAGCCATGACCTCCCAGGCTCAGGTGATCCTCCCACCTCAGCCTCCTGAATAGCTGGGACTACAGGCATGCTCCACCATGCCTAGCTAATTTTTGTATTTTTTGTAGAGATGGGATTTTGCCATGTTGCCCAGGCTGGTCTCAAACTCCTGGGCTCAAGCAGTCCTCCTGCCTTGGCCTCCTAAAGTGTTGAGACTACAGGTGTGAGCCTCCATGCCCAGCCTGATCCTAGAATTTATGTGGAAATGGAAAGAGCTAAGAAGAACAAGAACATTTTGAAGAACAGTAAAGCAAAAGGACTTAGAAACTGGAAATCAAGACTTTTGATAAAGCCACAGTAATCAAAACAGTAAGGTATTGACGCAAGGATGGACAGATAGCAGAACAAAATAGAGTTCTGAAACAGCCGTGCACGTACAGACACTTGGCTCATGATAGAAGTGGCATTGCATGAGCAGTGGGGTAAGAATGGTCTTTTCAAGATGGTGCTGGCTCCACTGAATATTTATAAAGAAAGAAATGAATCTTAATTCCTACCTCACACTATACTGAAAAATTGACTTGAAATGTATGATAGACCTAAATGCAAAAGTTAAAACCATGAAGCTTCTAAAAAATAAGATAAAATGTCATTAAAACCTTTGGATAGGCAGAGACTTCTTAAACTGGACTCAAAAAGCCCTAACCATAAAATACAAGTTAGATAATTTGTTGCACACTAAAATTAAGAAATTTTGCTCATCAAAATACAGTTTTGGAAGAAGATACCTGCAATGTTTTTAACTCACAGAGGACTCATAGTCACAATAAAGGAGAAGAAGACTGACAACCTGATGGGAAAATGAGCGAAAGAAATAGAGACATTTCAGAGCAAACCAGATATACAAACAGCCTGCAAATGTATGAAAAGTGTTCATCCTTTTTGGTCATTGGGCGAATATACATTGAAACAGTGAAATGCCGTTTATATACCTGCTGGAATGCTAAAATGAAAAAAAAAAAAAACAACGAAAATATCCATTATAGGCACAGAAAGAGAGCCACTGGAATTCTCATTTACTGGTGGGAGTCAAAGTGGACGCAGCCGCTTTGGAACACCATCAGTGTCTGCTGACGCTGAAAATGTGCACGCCCTGAGACCCGGCAGTCCCACTCCTAGGCATCATCCCAGGAAACTGCATGTCCGTGTGTACAAAAGATACAGAAATGAGTGTTCCTAACAGCAAGATTCAGAGAGCCCTCAGAGGAGACAATGCAAATGCCTGTCCATAAAGATGAGACAAGTAAATTGTGTGGTGGTCAGACAGTGGAACATGATGCAGTGGTGAAAATGAAGGAACTGTTGGTATATTCCATGAGGCGGATGGATGTTGCAACATAAATGTCAGACATTTGTGTATCTGACAGAATCTAGACACAAAAGAATATATTCCCTGTTTCCATTTATATAAAATTAAAAATAGACAAAGCTAGACTGGGCGTGGTGACTCATGCTTGTAATCCCAGCACTTTGGGAGGCCGAGGTGGGTGGATCACGAGGTCAGGAGATCGAGACCATCCTGGTTAACACAGTGAAACCCCATCTCTACTAAAAATACACACAAAAAAATTGGCCAGGTGTGCTGGCGGGCGCCTGTAGTCCCAGCTACTCGGGAGGCTGAGGCGGGAGAATTGCTTGAACCTGGGAGGCGGAACTTGCAGTGAGCCGAGATTGTGCCACTGCACTCCAGCCTGGGCAACAGAGCGAGACTCTGTCTCAAAAAAAAAAAAAAAAAAAAAGACAAAGCTAAACTATGTGCGAGAAGTCTGGATTATGATTTCCTTTGGCGGGGGAGAGAAGGCATGATGATTGGGTGGTCACTGGAGGGACTTGTGGGGTGCTGGTAGTATTCTATTCTTGCTCCAGTGATTATTTCATGGGTGTATTCTCTTTGTGGAAATTCATTGAACTGGATACTTATGATTTGTGCACATATCTGTATGTAGGTTATACCTCAATTAAGAGTTTACTTAATAACATTATGTAGCAATAACAAAGATAATAATTAGTTGACCAGTACACATCCAGTGCATTTCCAGGTGTCAAAAAATATGTGCGCTTTCTTGGCAAAGCCAGAATCATACCGTTCTCTGAAATTCAGCTGCTTGTGTGTTCCTCTCTTTGCATTGTATTTTTCTCAAGAACACTGGTTAACCGGTGTAGATTACTGACTCAAGTTCTGACCCATTTTCTTATTGCCAAAGATTTGGTATCAGCTGATCACTACCCTGACAAAAAAGATTAGGTCATTTCCACTTCTGACGGTGACTAGAAAAAGGAAACCGTTTTTGCTCTGTTCTCACCCCATAACAATCAACACAGAAGACTTCCGTGACCAAAAGTCAGTGGTGGGGGCAGTGTTGAGTGGGGCAAGGGGGCCCGCATGCAAAGTAAGCAAAGCAGTTCTGCAGCAGATGCCAACTGGGTGCCCCTCAATCCCGTTCCAATGCTGTCTACCTAGAAGTGGCATCCGGTCCCCCAGAGTGAGGGCTCAGTCCCCCAAGACTGTCCCCACTTCCAGTGCCCAGGGCAAGCCAAGTGTTCTACCCATGCTTCTGACCAACTGGCTATGAGTCAGGGGCCCACCACCCCTCCTCAGATCTGATTAATTTGCTACAGCAGCTCACACAACCTTGAGATTTTTATTTATTTATTTATTTGATTTTTTTTTGAGATGGAGTCTCGCTCTGTTGCCCAGGCTGGAGTGCAATGGCGCGATCTCGGCTCACTGCAACCTCCACCTCCCTGGTTCAAGTAATTCCCCCACCTCAGCCTCCCAAGTAGCTGGGATTACAGGCACCTGCCACCACACCCGGCTAATTTTTTTGTATTTTTAATAGAGACAGGGTTTCACCATGTTGGCCAGACTGGTCTCAAACTCCTGACCTCAGGCCATCCGCCTGCCTTGGCCTCCCAAAGTGCTGGGATTACAGGTGTGAACCACTGCACCCGGCCTGAGATTTATTATGAAGCATATTGCAAAGGATAGAGATGAAGGATGTGTCAGAAAAAGGAAAATTAAAAAGAGAATTTTAACAGTGGCCCCTGATGGCTGTAGTCGGGCACATGAATAATAAATCCTAGACCTATAAATAAAGCTGACCTCTTCCCTGTATGAGGATTTTAAGTAGTTCACTGACAGGCACTAGTTGTAAACCCATTTATCAGAGGTAGAACAAGGACAGGATGGAATTGGTCAACCCCTACCAGACCGTAAGTTGCCGAGCCTTTCTCCCACCCCACGCAAGTGCACGTTTACCTTATGGTACGGGTAGCGTCACTGAGCACCAATCAGAACCATAAGAATGGAAAGCTGCTTCCCTGCCTCACCTCCTCTGCTCCCCGTTTCCGTGCCATGTGCATCCCCCTGTTGGAAAATGTATATCTACTGTGCCTTATGCAGCCTCCTTTGAGGTACATTCTCCATCTATATGGAGTCTGTGTTCCTGGGCCTAAGTCTTCAAATTATGCTCAGAATAAATCCAGCCATGTGTAGTGACTCACATAGGTAATCCCAGCACTTTAGGAGGCCAAGGTGGGAGGATGGCTTAAGGCCAGGGCTTTGAAACCAGCCTGGTCAACCTAACAAGACCCTGGCTCTACAAAAGAAAAATTTAAAAATTAGCCAGACTTGGTGGTACGTACCTGTAGTCCCAATTTCTGGGAAGGCTGAGGCAGGAGAATTGCTTGAGCCCAGGAGGTTGAAGCTGCAGTGAGTTAGGATCGCACCATTGCACACTCCAGCTTGGGCAACAGAGTGAGAGCACCTCAAAAAGATAGATAGATAGATAGATAGATAGATAGATAGACAGATAAAGAAACCCAGCCATGGTTCTCTAGTTCCGATGCCTGTTATTTCACTTTTTGGTTGACAGATGCGTAGGGCAAGGCATGTGAGAAGCAGCTTGGAGTTCAGTGCCCTCCCTTACCGGCACCCCTACGTGTTTAGCTATCCCTGAAGTATCCCAAACCCAGTCTTTTGGGTTTTTATGGAGGCTTCATTACATGGGCATGGCTGGTTAAATCACTGGCCATGGGTGATCAACTTAACCTTCAGCCCCTCTCCCCTCCCTGGAGGCTGGGGGGTGAGGCTGAAAGTCCCAGGCCTCTAGTCCTGCCTTGGTCTTTCTGGTGACCAGCCCCATCCTGGAGCTACCTGGGGGCTGCCCGCCTTCACCCACGTCTTTAGCGTAAGAAAGACACCAGTGTGGAGATTCTAAGGATTCTAGGAGTTGTACACCAGGAAGCCCGGATAAAAACCAAATGTACATTTCGCAATATCGCAGATAGCTTTAATTCATCCTCAAGAGCAGGAAACCCCCCTGTCATCGGCTCTGTTTTTCATCTTCCTCCCTTAGCACTGTTGGATCGTGCTGATACTTCTGGGGGCTGAGGATCCTTTGTCAGAAGTGAAATAGCTCATATCTTATGTGGGACCTTGCTCTTAGAAGGCTACTGTGTATAGATAACAAGCATCTTTGATCCCATTTTAAAATTTTTATTTATTTATATTTAATTTTCTTTTTTTTTTTTTTTTTTTTTTTAGATAGTCTCACTCTGTCACCCAGGCTGGAGTGCAGTGGCTTGATCTTGGCTCACCGAAACCTCCACCTCCCAGGTTTAAGTAATTCTCCTGCCTCAGCCTCCTGTGTAGCTGGGATTGCAGGCATGCACCACCACGCCTGGCTAATTTTTATATTTTTAGTAGAGATGGGGTTTCACCATGGTGGCCAAGCTGGTCTCGAACTACTGACCTCAGGTGATCCACCCACCTCGGCCTCCCAAAGTGCTGGGATTACAGGCATGAGCCACTATGACCAGCCTGTATTTAATTTTTATTTATTAAAAAAAAATTGTTTAGGGATGGGGTCTCACTGTGTTGCCCAGGCTGGACTTGAACTCCCGGGCTCAAGCAATCCTCCCACCTCAGCCTCCCTAGTAGCTGGGATTGCAGATACTGATCTTCAAGCCCGACGTCATGCCAGTTTTTTAAATGCAGAAGACTTTTAACATAGAAAAGTTAAGAAAACAGAGATTGCCCTGCCACTCATGAGCTAGCACTGAAATGCTTTCATTTAATACTCCTCTGCTGAGATTATAGGCACAAACCTCCATGCGCATCAAGTTCCAGTATTTCTAATCCTAATTTCAAGACTTGTAAAGCTACAGTAATCAAGACAATATGGTGTTAGTGTTGTTAAAAGAAAAACTTTAGAGAAACTAAATTTAACAGAGTTTAATTGAGCAAGAGTGATTGAAGAATTGGGCAGCCCCCAGGACCGAAAAAGGTTCAGAGCAACTCTAGGGCTGCACTGTGGTCAGATTTATGGACAGAAAAAGGGAGGTGAGGTACAGAAACAGCTGGATGGGTGAAGCTAGGCCTTTGCCTCACTGAACCTGGTTTGCACTGTTGGCCGCCTGTGATTGGCTGAAACTCAGCCGCTGGGATTGGCTGAGACTCAGCTGCTGGGATTGGCTGACACTCAGCTCCTTGGTACAGGAGTCCATTATAGTCTGTCACACGTCCAGTTAGGTGACAGTTCACTGTGTATGGAGAAACCTTTAGGCTGAACTTAAAATATGTAAGGAAGCAGTTTAGCAATTTAACAGCACAAAGACAGACAAATGGATTGCTGGAACAGAATAGTGCCCAGAAGTAGACCCACACATTTACAATCAATAGATTTTCCGTAAAGGTGCCAAGACAGTTCAGTGGGGGAAAGGATAATCTTTTAAACAATCAACAACTGAACAATTGGATATCCATATGCAAAATAAATAAATACATAAAATGAACTCCAACTCTTATTTTCTACCATTTTCAAAGATTTACTTGAAGTGGACCATCTAAGTGTAAGAACTAAGACTGTAAAGCTTCTAGATGAACATGTAGGAGAAAATCTTAGTGACCTTGGGATTCTTAAATCTGACACAAAAAGCACAAACTGTAACAGGAAAAAATCAATAAATTTGATCTTACCAAAATTTGAAACTTTTAATCTTCAAAAGATATTGTTATAAAAATGGAAAGGCAAGCCACAGACTAGGAGGAAATATTTGCAAAATGTATGTCTGGCAAGACTTGTATTGAGCATTTTTTTTTTTTTTTGAGACAGGGTCTCGCTCTGAAGCACAGGCTGGAGGGCAGTAGTGCAGTCTCGGCTCACTGCAGCCTCTGCTTCCCAGACTCAAGCGATCCTCCCATCTCTGCCTCCCAAGTAGCTGGGACTACAGGTGCTCACCACCACACCTGGCTACTTTTTGTATTTTTAGTAGAGATGGGGTTTCGCCGCATTGCCTAGGCTAGTCTTGAACTCCTGAGCTCACGCGATCTGCCTCGGCCTCCCAGAGTGCTGGGATTACAAGCATGAGCCACCGTGCCAGCCTGGAATTGTTTTTAAACCCTTATACTTGATCATATGAAGACAGCCCAAGCTGGGCATGGTGGTTTGTGCCTATAATCTCAGCACTTTGGGAGGCTGACGCAGATCGCTTGAGCTCAGGAGTTCGAGACCAGCCTGGCCAATGTGGTAAAACCCCATCTCTATTAAAAATACAAAAATTAGCTGGGCATTGTGGCCCATGCCTGTCATCTCAGTTACGTAGGAGGCTGAGGCACAAGAATCTCTTGAACCCAGGAGGCAGAGATTGCAGTGAGCCGAGACAGCACCATTGCACTCCAGCCTGGGCAACAGAGCAAGACTCTGTCTCAAAAAAATTTTTTTAAGAAATTTTTTTAAAAAGCCCAATTTTTTTAATGGGCTAAAGATTTGAACAAAACACTTCACAAAAGAAGATAAACAGTTGGCTAATAAGCCCATGAAAAGATGCTCAATATTATTAGTCATCAGGGCAATGCAAATTAAAACCACAATGAGCAACTACTACACTCCTGCTAGAATGCCTATACTTTTCCAAGACTGACCATATGAAGTGTTTGTGAGTATGAAAAGGAGCTGGGACTACTATATGCTGCTGGTAGGGCCATCTTTTTTTTTTCTTTCTTTCTTTTTTTTTTTTTGAGATGGAGTCTCACTCTGTCGCACAGGCTGGAGTGCAGCGGTGCAATCTCTGCTCACTGCAAGCTCCACCTCCTAGATTCAAGTGATTCTCCTGCCTCAGCCTCCCGAGTAGCTGGATTATAGGTGCCTGCCACCACCACGCCCGGCTAATTTTTTGTATTTTTAGTAGAGACGGGGTTTCACCATGTTGGCCAGGCTGGTCTTGAACTCCTGATCTCGTGATCCGCCTGCCTCGGCCTCCCAAAGTGCTGGGATTACAGTCATGTGGCGGGATCTGGGCTCACTGCAACCTCTGCCTCCTGGGTTCAAGGGATTCTCCTGGCTCAGCCTCCCAAGTAACTAGGACTACAAGTGCCTGCCACCATGCTTGGCTAATTTTTGTATCTTAGTAGAGACAAGGTTTCACTACGTAGGTTAAGCTGGTCTCAAACTTCTGACCTCAA